>NC_092209.1:30947593-31191760 GCF_043381705.1 Parasteatoda tepidariorum | reverse complement strand
TATATATATATATATATATATATATATATATATATATAAACAGAGAGAGAGAAAGACAATATGAGATTCCAACCCTAAATCAGTACTCAATAAAAGCTTTTAGCATGTTAATATCAAAATACCGATGTCATTTCGATGTATCAAAGTACTATAAAGATGAGCAATATTTTATTTCATACATCCCCATGTTAAAGCAGCTTTTTTTCAGTATTTTCCAACTTCTGCTTCCAACTAATATTTAGTTTTTTATTTTATTTTATAACCGTCGTTGAGCAGCCCATCCGATCTACAACAAACTATGCAGCCTTGTAATCTTGAACCTAATCCAGAAGACGAGGGCACTCCTAGATTGAGTATTGGGAGAAATTTGCTTTCGTGGTGGACTTTTTTGATGGAACTTACTCGCATTTGCGTTGTGTGGGAGGAAAACCACGAAAACCTTATTCTGTTAGTCTGACTGCAAGAAGACTCTAACCCATGATCCGTCTACCACTGAGAATATTTTAAGTCAGCACTGTGGTCGGTGTGAGCCGGGTGCGGAATTCGAATCGACCACCCATTGCTGGGATTCGAACCTGGTTCACCTTGTTGGAAGGTAGAGGTTCTATCCCCTGAGCCACTACGGCTCCCTTTTTTTATACTTCAAAATTATTAGTAATATTAATCCGTTAGAGAAGGATATAGTCAAAGGATATAGGATTCATTTTCTCTTCACGCTAACAGATCTACAACAAATTGTAATGCATAAATATCAAATTTTTTTTTTTTCTATATCAATAATATAGTTACCTATGTTTTGGACGTAAATTTTTAAAAAATCCCACACATACAAGGAAACAGTAATCTATATTTTGTTCAATAACGTTTTCTTCGGGGAAAATTCTAAACATTCTTACTTGAAGGAGGATGAAAATAATAAATTCTCACTTAGACCTTAAATTTTAGTTCAAGACATAGCTGACATTATGCAAAATCTACCTACAAAATTTCAAAGAATTTTATAAATCAACTTTTTTTTTTGTAACGTGTGTTGGCGTAAAAATCAACGTTTCTCTGAAAATCCATTTAATGTATGTAAATGCTAATCTGTTTCGTCTGTCAGCATGAGGAAAAACAACTATAAATTCAATTTAAAGATCGGAGAACGAAATTTTGAATACATTTGGACAGCCAATGAACAAAAGTAGGCAATAAAGAAATTATAATAAATAAAAATCATTTTTTTCGTCGAAATCATCGATTTTCACCCAGTTGGATTAATTAAAAGATAACATTCGTGATCTTTGCTTGCTTAAAGCTCTATTTGATCAAAACCGAGTTTCATTAGGAGTTCATTGTATATAATTTATTTTTGACTCATTACGTCAGGTAAAGTACAAGTAAAATTACCGCAATCGGCATCTTGAAACAACGTCATAATTAGTATTTTGAAAGCTACCTGAAACGACATGTTTATTTTTGATTAGTTTTGATGACAGTATGTGGTCCAACTAATATGATTATTTCTTAAAATCCTTAAAAAATTAAAAACATATTTAAAGTAAAAAATATTTTTAAATAACATTTTAAACAAATAGGTCATTACTTTTTCTTCCATTGCATTCATTAAAAGGTATGGAACTAATTTAGTCTAATAACCTGGAAATCTTTATAGGGGTGAGTTAATCTCCTTTATATGGCAGAGAAATAGTATTTCTTAATTCGAAGCTCTCTCCGGATGTAATGAACGACCTCCATTTATTATACTTATCGGGAAAAATAGCTCCAAGAAAAGCTCCTAGAAAGATCAATAGTATTAGGGGATAGCCGCACAGCCTCTTATGAGATAAAAATGATGCTACGGAGGAATCGGGATGAGAGCAGAGGATGGGGATGCGCAATTAGAGTGAAGGAAGAAGGGACATGAATTGCTAACTCCCACCACTGGCTGCCGATATAGCATTCCCCTCTTTAATTTCCTACCCCCCAAAAAGAGGTGGTTGCGCCCCGCCCACGTGGAAACATGGCGGCAGCGCCCTGGGGCCGAAGACCTTGTGGGGGGAGGGGGTTTGGGGGGGCGCCCCGATAATACACTCAGGAAGAAAAGATAGATTCTGGTGAAGAAGAGATTTTTCTTCTTCTTGGAGAAGTTTTCTAATGTTTCGTTTTGTTGCGAGGGAGTTTACAGATTATGGGATGGACAAACTGTATTGAATAGTACAACTGTGTAGTTAGGGATAGATAGTTAAGGATATGCGTCGAGAGCGTGACTTTAACTAAATGAAGGCTTCGAAAAAAAGATTAACTAGTTCGTGAAAGTGCGAAGAAATAAATAGGCTAAACGAAAGAACTGAATATGTTAGATAGATAAAGAAATAAAAGTAATTATTTGAATGTAATCTTTATTTATTTAATGATTTTGATTCTTTTATATTTCTCCGTTTTTCTTAGTAACAGTGAAATATAATATCAAGAGTTTGGTTTAAATGTAAACTTGTATTGATTTTCATAAATATTATCGCGATTTTTTAAAAAAATTGAAAAGTGATTAAGTATATAGTCCTATATAGCCATAGTATCGCTTATACTTTCTGAAATTTAAACAGGACGTCTAATTTGCTTTATGAGCGTGAAATTGGGTACAAAAATCACCGAAATGCAATCAACTGTATGAATTAGTTCAATGCAAAAACTAGTGGAAAAAGAAAGAAAGATAAAGGACTAAAGAGATAATCTAGATTTCAAAACTCATAACATAAATTTCTGTAAGATAAGAGTTACAATATAGATTCCTGATTTATTGATTGATTTTTATTAGATTTTGAAACAGCAATTTTTGTAGTAAATTTTAGATCAACGAAAACTTACCGTTAATATAAGTCACCGTTAACATAAGATAGTCACCGTTAACATAAGAGACACCTTTAATATAAGAACCGTTAATATAAGTCAATGCACACAAAACACCATTTATTAAGACATACATATTTTTGAAATGATTTTGAATTCAACGCCATATGTACGAGGTGAAAAAGGTATGATTCCTTTTACAGAAAACTTTATTAATAATAATACGATAATATTAATACGACTGAGAAATGAACAGGAAAATGCTTGAATAAATAAATGGATTGATTTGTAAATAATATATACAATCTCTTTTAATGTGGTATCTTTTTTTGCAATTAGATAAAGCCCATAGTATTTTTGTGAGTCACCAATGTTTTGCCTTATTGTTTTTCCTTTGATAAGCAATATCTAAGATTCAAGCATTTTTGCTTGGAAGCCACACTGTTAGAAATTTTTCGAAAACAAAAATGGCTAAATAGCAATTTATTTAATTGTTATTTTATACCATATTCAAACAACACAGAAAAACAACCATGAATAAGATGGCATTCGAATTGTTAACAGTAGGACAAACCGTTTATCAACTGCTTTCACCTAATACGGTTAAACAACCAGAACTTTATCGCACCAACTGAGCCCACCTAACGAAGCCACTTATTACTTGCAACTGCGCATTTATTATAGCCTAGAGGGCTAATCTATCAGTCCCATGACCAGCAGAACTGGGGTTCAAGTCCCAGTTTTGACACCACAATATTTCCCCCATTCCTTTTCAACACATGAAGAGTGTCCAGAATTCTGCACTCCCCAATTTATATCCTGCACTCTCCAATACCCATTACCTAACGAAAAGCCTAGCTCCTATGGCCAGCTAAATGTTTTTTTTACGGTTTTGAAACCATGCTAGTTGTAAATGGCTAAAAAACCGTAGAGTTTTCTTTTCATGGTTCTATAACCATAATGGTTGTAAACGCTTTCAAAACCGTAAAGGTAAAAAAATGTTCTTCACCGTAAACTTTATGATTAATCTGAAGAACAAACTGCTGTTGGTTATTTTACCATATTTTTAGAATGAAAATTCGAACAGTGCAGTGAGTTGCATTCGATCAATATTGAACTGCATCTGAATAACCATAATTTTTTTTTTACAAGAAATTTAAAGTCAGATTTTCGATTAATCCTTCTCGGCCAAGCTCTTAGAACTGTTTAACTGCGATTGAAACGATTTTTTTTTTGTTGCAAACTCTATAAGAAGCAATAATGTGCATTTCTGCTTTACTCAATTAAGCTGGTTCATATTTTGTTTTATTTCTTATGTAGCTTAATTTCACAGTTCTTTGTGGACTGCTTCGCAATCCAAGTTCAGTTTTCTTGTTCAATTGATACAGATTGATATTGATCAATTGGTACAGTCTAGCTTGCTTGAATAGTGGTGCTCTTTTTAAACTGAAGTTCTAAAAATATGCATCAAATACATTTGGTAAAATCTATGATTTATAAGAATCTCATGCAATTTAGAATCATCACGATTTAATTTGCATGCATTTTACTTATAAACATTTTCATACTACTTGGAAAATATATTTAGAGCAAATTTACCATCGTATACAATTTCTAAATTTCCCTGCTTAGAGACCCAGCAAGAACTTACAAAATGCATGACTTGATTAAATTATTAAGTATCATTAATACTGTGAGCAAAATTATTATGTAACTAAACGAAAATTATTAACCATAAATAAAAAGAACTAGTACAAATTTCCGTTTGCACCAACAGTTCGCTTTTAACCTCTCATATTTGCATAGCTTAGAGCTCCATTTGTTTAAGCCAATTATACCCAATGCGAAAATTGAAGTTTCATCAGTTTTGTTACCATTACAAACATACGTATAGAGTGTAACTCTGATCTCTCAAAGTTATCTGTCTCATAGTCTATCTACCTCAAGAACTCCCCATGCACATCGTCTGGAGCGCTGTCGGTGACTATGATTACAGGTTCAACTATTTCAAACAGGGGTATTGGATAAATACTCGGGCTATGTTTTGACACAGGACGATGAGAGAAGTATCAAAAGCTCCCCTCTCTAAAATGAGCTCTTTTTTTGTTTCCAAACCTGCAAACTCTGTGGCGGGGAGGATTTCTTAAGAGATAATAAGATTAAGACGACAGATAATAGTTAAAAAATAATAATTACAAGGAATGACGTAAATAACTGATTGTTTACATCACCATAAAAAATATAGTAAGCGTTTAAGTAACATTGTATTAACTAAGAGTACTACTGTTGTGCTAATGACTAACTCGTTAGACAAGCTGAAAATTATATAATTTTTAATTGAAATTTATAGAAAAATTTAATTTATTGATATAAAAGTCCATATAACACAGCTAGAGGGTTATTAAAAGAGAATTACGACTGAAAAGTAGAGTTGCAGATTTATTTGTACAAGAGCCTATTTGGGTCACCTTTAAGAATACAACCACAACATTCATAATATAGAAGTAGTGGGCCTAGAATTTGATTACAGCATCTTTAACAAAGTAAGAGTAGTTTGAATAAACCTCGTGGATCAATATTGTAGGTTAACTTCTTGAAATAAATTCAAAACTGCTGAGGATTTTTTAAATACAGAAAAGAAAAAAAGAAACTGATTTAGAGTCCTGTAGAATTTGCAACGATGAGTCGTAAAATATAGTTTATGTTTTATGTATTTTGATGATAAAAGAAAAGATATATTCGAGAAAGAAACAATAAATCATTTTTTTCCCTTTCAAAAATTGCATTGTTTTAGAAAATGAAAGCTTTTCAGTTGCTGCATAAAAAAAAAAAAAAAAAAAAAAAAATTCAAGTCAAAATTATGTCGATTGTCGCCATCGTAACGACGCCATACATAAAACATACCAGGAAAACTTTTGATTTTATGCTCATATTCTATCAGTATACAGCCGTTTCTGCTGTATAAAATAGAACGGAGATATTTAAATCGAACAATTTTTCGCAACGCCTGGAAATATATGGTAATCGACACACAAAAATTTCATGACCTCCCACTGTTTTCCAACCAAACGGGAAGTAGGGAGACAATGAAGTCTCCAGGATTCCATTTCCAAAACGGGAGGAGAAATTTCCATATCATATCAAAATCCAAAACCACTGCCTGGAATCCAAATAAAAGCTCTTATAAAATAAAAGAATTGAAAAAAAAAAATCAACCGGAAGTGCATCTTGAGTGAATACATTTGATAGAGATAGAGTCCCCTGAAAGAAAGTGGGGGAAAACAAGCCTATCCTGCTGACGTAATACCGCCCGGCCACGCCCCTAGTCATTTTGGCGCGTCATCTTCAGACCGCCTTCGGTCTTTGTTCCCTCTTGTTCGAATGATCTTTTCCTTCCCCTCTCTCTTGAAACGAGTGGAGTTGAGTTGTAGACTCTCTTTCCTTTTCTTTTTTTATACTCCGCATTTTCCCTTTTAGCAGACTTTCTTTCCTCCTTGTCTTGCAGAAGAATCTGCTACCATCTATTTTTCCATCCGCACTTAAGTTTAAGGGCGAGAGAACATAAGAATGGGTTGGAATTTGCGGACCTCCCGGAATTTATCAACTTCTTCATTGTAAGTAACTGAGATTAATTTCCGGCCGATTACAGTTAAGAAGAGATGGAGACATCAATAGAGCGATTTTGTGTTAAATAGATAGAAATGAAAAAACGATTGGTTTACTTTAAGTTTACTTCATAGAATTTAAAAAAAAAAAAAAAAACTAATAACACGAGACTATGTAATTATAATGTTTCTGGAGTGGTCTAGTTAAGGCTTGGAAAATTTTTGTTGTTGTTGACAATTTCAATAATAGAGTAATTTGAAGTTGAAACCTTTACAATTTTGTGGGGAATATTTTAAGATTAGCTTAGAAAATATTAGAGAGAATTTTTACGTATTATTCTTTAAGAGTATTTTTAATGCAGAAAAGTTAGATTATACCACCTAAGCGAAACAAAATGTGTCAATTTCCCACTTTAACTCTATAAATTTCCATTTCGGGTGAAGTGTCGAGTGATTGGTGAAAAAGTGAGAGTCAGTTTTGGGTCATCTATGACAAAATGTTTTAAAAAATATTTTTGATAACAATTTTCCTTAGAAATGAAATAAATTGGGACAGATTTAAATCTCAAAAAGAACAATTTTGTGATATTTTTTTAATTTCACCTCTTGTTCTGATTTTAGGACACTGAAAGTAAGTCAGCAGAAAAAGTATAAAATGTAATTAAAAATTAATTTAACAAAATATGTACTACTTTTTAAAAACTCTTTTTTTAAAAAAAAAATCTTTTCACATCATATCCAGAAATATTTGCAACCCTTATCTCATTCTATAATCAGTGCTCTAATACCAGTTGCATAAAATGGATTATATAGCTGTTTCATTCACATTAGGGATTCAGCTATTTGCAATCGACAATTGTTTCATCATTATATCTGTACTCTAATATTAGTTTCATAAAATTCTTTGAATTTCAAACTCATACAATTAAAGACTTAATCTATTTGCAACCGACATTTCTCCCATCCTTAAAACAGTGCTTCAGCACTCGTTTCAAAACGTTCTTTGGATTTCTAACTCATGCACATAAGAACTTCATCTATATGCACTCAGCATTTCTCCTATTCTTAAAACAGTCCTTCAGTACTGGTTTCAAAAAATTCTCTGGAATTATCCACATAAGACTTAATCCCTTTGCACTCAGCATTTCTCCCATCCTTAAAACACTGTTTCAATACTGGTTTTAAAACGTTCTTTGGATTTCTGACTCATGCTCATAAGAACTTAATCAACTGATACAAAATACCTAGGATACATTCTCGATCCCGAATTTACAAGTAACAAACATATTGATTATATTGTCTCGAAGGCTAGGAAGCGCCTAAATATTATTAAGTGTATCGCTGGTAGGGATTGGGGAGCAGATGCAACTACTCTTAGGACTTCCTACCAGGCTCTTGTTAGACCAATTCTTGAATATGGCTATCCTGTCTACTGCTGTGCTTCGCAATCTAACTTAAACAAATTGGAAAAGGTTCAACTGAGCGCCGCTCGCATCATCACTGGACTGAAACGTAGCTGCCCTTCAGAGATCGTTCTTTACGAAGCAGATCTGCAACCTCTAAATTTCAGAAGGTAAGCTAATTTAGTGAAATATTACAATAAACTTTCCAGTTTAGACCAAGGCAATTTAACTGCTATTTACCTAAATAATTGGACCTGCAATCAAAGGCTAAAGAAAAACAGTCCTTTTAGTCATGTTAAATCACAACTGTTAATCGCTGAAAATATTGAACCTCTTTATCTTCATAGCAATCTTAGTACTTGCTTGGATCTTTCCAATGTTAGTTTCCATGAAAGCCTCCCTACCATGCTTGACAAGAAAGACTGTGTGCCTGACTTCCTCAGACAATTGTCCCTGGAAATCATCAATAAAATCCCTCCAAACGACATCAAAATATTCTCTGATGGCAGTAAAATGGATAGACAGACTGGCAGTGGGGTATTTATTGAAACACCTCGAGAGAACTACACTCTTCATCAACGAAACCCCGATTTTTGCTCCGTCTTTCGAAGCGAACTAATTGCAATCGACAGGGGACTAGAGAAAATCTTGAGTGAAGGGCACCTTGGAAATACTTGGATACTATCTGACAGCCGTAGTTCAATTCAACACCTCAAAAATTGGGCCCTCATTGGAGATAAAACCAGTTTTTCGATCCTACAAAAAGTAAAGCTCATTTCCCAACAGCATGAGGTCCACTTTCAATGGATCCCGTCCCACGTCGATATCCACGGCAACGAGTTGGCTGACACTCTTGCAAAGAAGGGACTAGACCATCCAGTTCCCTCCACCTCAGAGCTTACATACCTTGAACTTTTTGCAAGGCAAAAGGCCCAGAACAAACAAAAGTGGCTGCTTCCACCTATTCACTACTGGTATAAAGCAGAAAGACCAGGACTCTCTCTATCTCTCCCTGGTGATAGGCAAACCAACACCTGCTTATCCCGACTGGCCAGTGGACACCTAAAAAGTCTCACATTTTCTGCAAATCAAAAAATCTTTCCTCTTTGCCCTAAATGCCAACAAAACCAGGCATCACCTGAGCACATCTTGAACTGTTTAGGGCTGGACTGGAATGACATTCATTCCTCTCCCATTCTGGTTTCGGATTTTCTGAATGTCAACGGATTCATTGATCTGGTCTGACCCCGTCAGACCAGATGGGAATTAGCAACAACAACAACAACAACAGAACTTAATCAATTTGCAGTCGGCATTTCTCCCATCCTTAAAACAGAGCTTCAGTACTGGTTTCAAAAAATTCTTTAGGTTCATCCACATAAAGACTTAATCTATTTGAAATTGGCATTTTATCCATCTTTGAAACAATGCTTTAGTATTAGTTTCTGAAAATTCTTTTGATTTCCAACTCAAACGCATAAAGACTATGCTCATATCGATTTGCCATTGGCATTTCTACTATCCTAATAACAGTGCTTCATTACAAGTTGTATTATAAAATTTTTAAGATTGCTGTTTCACCCACATTAGGATTTACTTTATTTGCAATAGACATTTGTTCTATTCTTATAAGAGTACTTCAAAACATGTTTCATACAACTCCTTGGATTTCTAACTAATTGATACAGGAACTTCTATTTTTATAGACAAGAGTTCCTTCCTTATAATTAGTATTTATACCAATTGCTTAGAATTCTTTGACTTTTTCCCATCCAGATTAGTGCTTGATGTATTTGCAATTGACTTTGCAACAATTTGCTCATTTATTTCATCAGTGCTGAAAAAGGTACATAAAATTCATAAAGGTTGATACCCCATCAGTATTAGAACTTCCTTTTTCAAACATCACCATTATCATTACTTTTAAAATGTATTTAGTGCACCTTAAAAAAGTGGTAATAGCTTGGTTGAAGGTGGGTCTAGACCTTACCATAAATTATCCATATCTATGGTGTAGATAGTTTTCAGTACAGAAGAATCAATTTCTTCATCCATTGCACTTTTGAGCCTGTCTTAGCTTGAACAGGACCAAAACATCAATATTTGTATCAATCTTTAGAATGCTATTGAATATATCTTAACACGTCTGTGCACTTTTCGCCTCAAACAACTTATTCCCTTTATTCTGGGGACGTTTCTTTACTAATATCTCACACTTATAGCTCAATTTTTCACACCCCCAGCTGGAGGGGATTTCAAAATCTCAAATAGGATCCCTTATTCTTAATTGAAAATTTAGATTCTCCAGGAAAAGAAACTTTAACTTCACCTACAGGTCTTTGGATTTAGTTTTATAGCTATGCTAACCATCAAGAGGTGCTTGATTCTCATGGATTCATGATGATCCGTGATTGTCTATGATAGTTCCAACTAAACATTTCCATGATAGTTTAATGGGAATTTTTGTTGGGTCTCAGGAATATACCATCAAAATAATTTGGTTTCTTTTATGTTTGCCCATCATAAATCAGTCAGAATTCCTATATTGGGATGATGGTTGTTCATGATCATTCCAATATTTGATTTCTAAAAAACTATGATGGAAATTTCTGATGGTTTAACATGAACAAACCATTAAAACATGTTGCTATTCTTATGTTGGACCATCATATATCAGTCCGAATTCCAACGTTGGGGTGATGGTTACTTATTCAGGTTACCATCAAAAATATAATGATTCAAGATGGAATTATTGATGGTTACCATCAATATTATGTTAGTCCATCAATGGAAAACCATCAAAATCTTTGACTTGGGTAATGAATGCATATCTACGATGTAATTAAGCAACAAGTTTATAAATCTTCACATCTTGAATCTTAAACTAATATTTTAACTATTATTTAAAGTACATCATTAATATATTAAGTTAATAAATACGAGATTAAATATGAATAATTTTAAATCAATGATCTCCAACTTAAAAAAATTCATTTACTTTATAAACTTAAGTGAGAGTCTTGAGTTTGCTAATATGCTTCACCTCTCTTCATATCACATAGTCATAACCTATAATTAACTCTAAAAAGCTTTCATTTGGACCCCGAAGCGATAGTTTCTTGAAATTTATGGCACAGCGAATCACTCATATACTTCTAAAAATTTGCCGTAATCGAGAGTAATTATAGACATACTTTAGGGTAGTAAATTGTAAATGCTCGAAAGGTGACAAATAAATCCTCAAATTATCTTTCTGCCGAATTGAAATCATGCATTTTATTTTTTATTAAAGGTAATTTATTACAAAGGAAATAAACTGGGGTATAACGCATGTAATAAATATTTATTAGTACAACTTTTTAATTCATAATACAAAGATTAGTTACAATATAATAGATAACACTAAGATATAAAGGTTTGAGAAAAATATTGAAATGAAAACTAATGAATTTAGGACCCAAAGCCAGACCCAAAAAGAGGTGATTAGATAATGCAATTAAAGATCTTATCCCAATAAAAATATCAAATTGAAAATCCAATTGATTTAACTTTTCTCAGTATCCCAAAGTCAACTGCTGGTTGTAGTTCCATTAAAATATATAAATAAAAAATAATATTTCACAATATATTGCTGTATTTTTCAAGTTCACAAATTTATATAATTTTTACTTCGATCAATATTTTTTATGTAATATTTCAATTTATATTTTAATTACAATATTTTATATTTAATATTTAAATTTAATATATTTATCAATGTGTATTTTTGAAAATGATCACTATATTATCTTATTTGATAAGTATTACTGCTGATAATGATATTGATATTCATCGTTATTGAAAATGAATACTGCTTATCATTGTCTATAATTATCATATATTCGATATTTATCGATGTGATAGTCATGACACATCGTGGGATTACTTTTTAAAGTATTGTCTTGATGGCTGAGAAATATCGATATTTCACTATATATCATCGAATTTTAACTATTTTATGTCATCTCCCAGCACTATTATATTACGCTATATTACGTGCCACCACCCGACGTAAACTGTTATGTGTCACTGCCCAGTTTTAACTATTATATACCATTGCCTGGCTCTAACTATATTATAGGCACTAATTAAATAGATTTTTCTTTTCTTTTGTCTTCCTCTATTTTATTTATTTATTTATGTATTTTTTGGTTTTAATGTTAATATCAATTTAAAGATATTTCCGTGATTTTATAACGTGAGTTTAATTTTTATGTGAAAAGTTTTCTTTATTTTTTTATCTTTATTTTTTCATCCAGCCTAGAATGTCACAAACATGCTCGATTGGGTTCATGTTCGGGGAACACGCTGGCCAATCCATTCGTATGATTCCTTTCTCCAAAAAGAAATCATTCACCCAGTTAGCACGATGTGGCTTGCAATTGTCGTTCATTAACATGAAGTCATCTCCATTTGCTGCAGCGTAAGGGACTACAATAGGTCTCAGGATCTCTTCCCTATATCGGCGACCAGTCAGATCTCCATTTCGAATGATGTGGAAATCGGTGCCCCCATTAATGGAAATGCCAGCATAGACCATCACTCCCCCACGGCCAAATCTTACACTTTTGTTCACGAACGCAGGATTGTTTCTAATGCCATGTTTCATAGAGGTGATATTAAGATGCCATGTTTCATAGAGGTGATATTAGATGCCATGTTCCTATGTCACGTTCCCGCCTGATGAAAATACGCATATTATCAGGATGAACAGAAAAGCGGGACTTGTCAGAGAAAAGAATATTGCGCCATCCATTTCTCCTCCAGTTCACATGCTCTATAGCCCACTCCCAGCTTGCGCGACGGTGCCTTGCTGTTAACGTGGCACAGATCATTGGTCGGCGGGTATACAGACCTATAGCATAAAAGCGGTTTCGGACAGTTTGTGTCGAAACTGTGGTGCCAGTGGCCTAGCGAAAGTGTTGTTGAAGAAGAGTGGTATTCATATTTCGGTTGCTCCAAGCCATTAGCGTTAAATAACGGTCTTCATTGGGTGTTGTTGCGCGTCTACGCCCTTGTCCTGATCTTCGGCCTGCGTTTCCAGTCTCCAAAAAAACGGTTCCAGATCCTGGAAATCACTCTTCGTGAAACTCCTATGGCTTCTGTTACTTCGGCTTGTGTTTGGTCCCCCTTTAACGGGCCAACAACTCTCCAAGCTTCTGATTCGGGTAAATGACTTCGTTGAGACATCACACTAATCGAAACAACGCGTTTACTGAATGTCGACCATTCTTTTCTGCTTTGTCTCACATTAAATTGAAAGCCAAATCAAATTCGTTGACATTATAGCGTCGTCTTCGAACTCAAAATTTGCATACTGCTAAGTTTGAAAACGAGAAAAATTAGCATTTGTGACTCTAGTCTTCAGTTTTATGCAAAGGAGAAAAAAAATTGCTTATACCGTTATATTATACAAGACTTACAATATGCTTTAATTGTTTTGAGCACTGTTTTATGAATTTCAAGACTATAATTGTAATTGTATGCATCCCCCTCAGAGAAAAAGGTACATTAATTTTTTGTCCGTCAATGGAAGGATGGATTCAGATAGAAGATCAAAATGAAAAAGAAAAAGATATATTGACTAGAAAGTTTTGCTTTAAGTGGAAGGCACTTAACATGATGTTTTTTTATTTCCCTTGGAGAACGAACTTTGAAAACCCATGCTAAAAGTTTTTTAAAAATCACCAATTTGGCGATATTTTTCAGCTGCCTGTCTGCTGTGAGTTCGCAACAGTTACTCATGACTGTTAGGTCAAGTCTAATCTATCTTTAGCCAGTATCTTCTATGTTTATTCCAAGTCAAGTCTGATCTATCTTTAGCCAGTATCTTCTATGTTTATTCCAAGTCAAGTCCTATCTTTAGCCAGTATCTCCTATGTTTATTCCAAGTCAAGTCTAATCTATCTTTAGCCAGTATCTTCTATGTTTATTCCAAGTCAAGTCCTATCTTTAGCCAGTATCTTCTATGTTTATTCCAAGTCAAGTCTAATCTATATTTCGCCAGTATCTTCTATGTTTATTCCAAGTCAAGTCTAATCTATCTTTCGCTAGTATCTTCTATGTTTATTCCAAGTGAAGTCTAATCTATCTTTAGCCAGTATCTTCTATGTTTATTCCAAGTCAAGTCTTATCTATCTTTAGCCAGCATCTTCTATTTTTATTCCGAACTTTAAAATGGAAATAAACCACAGTTTTGAGAATATAAAAAGTGTTTGGTGTCTAATTTTTTAATATTTAGGAACTTACTCCATTGCTGCATTAACTAAGATAAAAAAAATAATAATATTTAAAAATAAAGAAGCATCGTGATCGTTTTATTACGATCACTGGTTATTCGTCAAATGATTTTTTATTTCCGGATTGACTCCGATAAACGCCACAACATTTCAAATCTTGGGTTGCAAAAACTGACTCAATTGATGTTTGTAGTCGGATTGGTTTTCAAATCCTTCCCATATACGTGTTTCAACACGTCACCTTCCATTTTCATTATTCATATTTATATTAAAATCACCGTCACTACAGTATTTATAAGCCAATAATAAGAATAATATAAAATTAGTTTAAATTATTATTATGTAAATACATTAAAAATGCATGCTGGTGGAAATAAAATTAAAAAAAAACTCTAACCCTTGAGACCGTGTCAATCTGTTTGGGACCCTCTTATTTTGTGATATTCACCTGAATTAGTACTGAAAACGATCCAGTTTGAACTGTAGGTTATAATTTGTAATTCTTAATTAAAACAAATCGTTTAAATGATGAAATTCTCGTTTATTCACAACTTAAGAAGTATTTATGGGATCTGTCTGGTCCCATATCTCAAAAATAAACTCACTAACTCAATGCATAACAAAATTAAAAGTGAAAAAAAGAATTCTAAAAAAAATATCAAACAGCAGCTGTCACCATAGCAACGCATGCAATGACGACGCATGCGCACTGTTTACTATTACTCTTGAGCACAGTTGAAAAGTGTGATGACGTCCAAATAAACGAAAACGATCCTCAAAACGCAATCAAAACCAAAACAACATCCATTTTGCCAATGGGTAAAATATTTAAGGAAAAAAAAAAAAGAGAATAAAGCATTAACTTTGATAATTTTAATCTAAGTGGAAAAATGTCATCGAATTGATGATTTTTAAAACTGTTTCATAGCTTTTAAATTAATTAAGTTAATTGTCTGTTTTAAAACCCAGATAATTTTTCATTGCAAGATGGAATATATAGTTTAAAAATATAGCCTTGCTTGAAGCAAAAGGCACTTAAACTATGGCTTTTTTTTATTTTTCTTGGCGCGAAGTCATTCATGACAAATTCTTTTTCATTAACATTAAGTAATTTTAAACTTTCAGTAAATGACAAAATGAATTCTGATCAACTTCGAGTTATCACCAAAATTTCAAACGCTGAAAAAAATTCGAAATATCAAAATGCAGACAAATCATGGCAGCATTACTTAGGATTACGCAGTAATGAAATTATCGTACTATAATTTATTTGAATTTTAAAATTTTGAAAAAAACTTTTTTATTTGAAAAATCATGTTTTACTCTCTAGGTTTACGTGAACCCACTTTTCTTTAAATTTCAAATTATCACAAATTTGTCATGAAAAGTTTCTCGCGTGGTAATGCGGCCTCTTGAGGTGCTTTAGATGTTTCGATGCATTCCTAATTAGCATAAAGAACGAGTAGTTTAAAATAGTGGAAAATAGCGTCTGATTTACTGATTTCATACCCAATAAAAATTATAATAATGATTTCATAACTGAATAAATTATGAAATCCGACACGCAGTTGAAAAAAGGGGTAGGGAGTTATGTTGCATTGATAACGCATGTTCATTTTTGAAATGAAGATGCTACATTGATAAAAATAAACATGAACACTTGGGTGTCTTAGCTATAAAATTCACGTATATATATGCAATTAGCAATGGAAAAGGGCAATTTCGAACTGTGAAAAATTGCATCTCGATAATTGATCTTATAACCGATAAATATTAGGAACAAATTATGAAACAAGGCATGTTCAAAAAAATTTTATTGGGCAACAGCAATTTTTTTCTTCTTTTGCATGCCGCACTTGACTTTCTAAAGTGTTATAAGTATGATAAAAAAAATTTAATAAAAGTAAACAAAAATTAAAACAAAGAGAAAGATTAAGATGGGGAAGGGGTAGTAAAAAGTTCTTTCCTTTTTTTTTTCTTCTCCGTCGGTTGAAACACAGTAGATAAGTTCGACATCATGCAGGTGTTGTAGTCACATAATTACACCGTCGCGATTAATCATGTTTTTCAAACGATTTTTTTTTTCTTACCTTTTTTCAGACGATTTTCTTTCGCGAAAAGTTAAGCCGAAAAATTTACATTGCCTTAAGTTAGATTTAACCTCTTTTAAAAAGTAAGAAGAAAAAATTACGTTAAAGAGCAAGGTCAGGATTTTTTTTTTTACTTTTTCGTTTGAAGAAAAGGATTCAGAGTAAAAAAAGGCCTTGTAGGAGGATGATTGATATAACAGTATCTTTTGTAAATCCGCTTTAACGATATCCGTTTGATTAAAAAAAAAACCGTTGTTGAGCTAAAAATAAAATTTTGCATTCTTAAGATGTCCGCCAAATAAACGATATATTAAGGATAAAAGATCAAAACATGAAATCATCGATATTTATATCATCGATAATACCTAGAAGCAAAATATTTATAACCTTTGAAAACTCAAATTTCAATTACTAAAATCTCAAGTATAGGATCTTAACGTTAAAATAAATTTAAAGATCTGTGAAAGGTTTCAATATCCTCTATTTTCAACTACAATGTACGATATTAAAACTGTAATACTAAGTTCTAAATTAAGCAAGCTCAAGACGCAACGAACATTCTCATAGCACAAGCAGAAGACAAAGATATTCAAATAACATGAACAGAAAATGTAGAGAATATTCAAATAACATGAACAGAAGACTGTTGCAATTGATTTGCTCATGGATTTCAATATTTTTTTATTGAATCATATAATATTTAAATAAATATCTTTCGGATGACAACTGAAAAAGAAAAGAAAAAAGAGTTGACTTTTCTGTTTTTCATAGCTTGAGAACTAGGCATTAGTTTTTGTCTCTATAATCTAGAGTGCATTTACAAGGTAACATTAAATAATTTGAATTCAGATTAAAACTAAATGTTTTTATCTATAACCGAAGTTATAGAACTTTTTTGTTGGTTATGTGGGAAGTTTAGTTGTGTTATCCATTATGCTGTTCCAGCATAGAAAGCTAAAGACACTCACGAATGATGCAAATAACATGTTTGACTTTTTCGGAGCACAAGGCTAGCCACCTTATTCACCAGACTTGAATTAAGTAAATTTCTCGTTTGCTTCATTGTGGAAACAAGGGTTTGCGTTAAACTTCATAAGCCTTTGGTATTTCTAAACAAATTCTTTAGCAGGGAATGAAACAAAATATCAGTAGATGATTATAGGTGGCGCCTCTTGCAGAAAATTTTGTGGCACTTTAGCAGTTCTATCATAGGGCTTAAGAAGTTTTTTTAAACATGTCACAGACAGTAATGCTTCCTCTCTATCATATTGTTTTTGAAATTTAAATTACCACTAAAATTATAGAATATGTGTGTACATTTATTCATAACAGCCTGTATAATAATAATTTTTTTAAATATTTTGATCTATTTTCATTGTCAAGGAATCATATATCGGAAAACACATTTTTATAATCATTCCGTACATCTTCAACCATTAAAAATCAAGAATTTAAAAAAAACGGTGCTGGTTTTTTCTTGTTTCCAATTATTCAAGCTTATGTGAAAAATGAAAATATATTAATCGAGGAAAATATACTTATCGCATTTTTTTAATCTCTATTCTTAGTTTCTGTCAGCTTAATTTTCTTCTTATTTCTCTCTCTATTCATTTATAAAGACATGTGCATAAATGAATAAGAAAAAAACCTAGGAAAAAGAGAAGAAAAAAATAAGAAAACAAGTGGTGGTTCTTTTTCTACATTATTTCTTCTTGTTTCAGCCATGGATTACAGTTAAGAGAATTAATTTTCTCGAGTTAATTGTAGGGTTTTTAACTTGGAACAGATCTTAACCATAGTCTTCAGATAGAAGCCTACTCATTCATTATAAGCTAAAAGCTGTAGGGGCTGGATTAGGAAAGGGAGGGCGTTGGGAATGGGGGGGTGCTCATTTCTTGACGGCTAAATAAACAATAAATCATCTCTTTCAAAAAGGTATTTCCTATGTATGTTTACAATACTTAAATTTGCCTGAAGGCATAAAGTAATTATTGCGCAAAATGTTATATTTTTAATTTAGAAATACAGAAATTCTGAAAATATTTTTTTCCGTTTTTTTTTTTTTAAATTTTAGAATGTTTAAATGTCGAGGAAACTTTGGAAGTTGGAAAATGTTTATTAGGAAAATGTTTTTTTTTTAAATTTTTTTAAGGTAATAAAATTAAGTTAACATTATTTGAATATTTATAATATTTTTAATATAGAAAATCTATTGTTTTTAATTAACACTAGAAAGACTAAAACTTAGTATATACCTATATTGCCCAAAAGCAGTCAAAATGGCTGGATTGTGAAATAATCACCAATGTGTAAAGAAATTTGTTTAAAGTTAATTTTTAATATTTTTTATGTTATTTGCAGTTATATAACAAGTTATAGCAAATATTAACAGCGAAAAAATTATATGTTGTATTAAAAGTCATAAAATTCTAAGAAATTGTTTCACTATATGCACCATTGTTTTTCTAATTGAAGTTAAAAAGCAGTCAAAATGACTTCCTTGGACAATCTAGTGTTAAATTCTAAAAGACCCTTTTTGTTAGGTTTTTTAGAATGTAAAAACTGGATCAAATTGCCTTACTTGACAATGGTTTTATCAACTTCAAGGAATGGTTAACTTACGTAAATTAAAAGAGCTATTAAAACAGTAATTAAATGTTTAAAGAAATGTTATGGGCAATAATTGTGTCTAAAATGACATCAAGTATTTAGTGACGCCTAAAAAATAACTAATCTGAACTATTAAATTAATTTTGTTTGTATCATTAAACTGTTTGTATCATTCTTGTTTTCTGGTTCCTTGTTATTAGGTTATTTTATAATCAGTTTTTTTGGGAGGACTCAATGTTTACGCCTACACATTGATAATTTACGAAAAAAATATAATTTATGTTAACTATTTAAGATTAGTTGCTTTTCCGTTTAGTTAATTTATCATTTTGCTTGCAATTAGCATATTCCTTATTTTTAGAAATTTTTTATAAAGAATAGTTAAAAAAAAATTATATATTATAAAATGAGATATTTAGAAATAAATAACGTTATATAAGATTAAATTACATAAATAATCTACATGATATAGTTATAATGTAGATTAGAACATTCTTAAAATTATATATTTAGTAGAATTATGTTATTTTTAGATCTTATCTTAAGGAAAAAAATAGTTTATGTTAAAAATATTATTGGATGTCAAACGATTTGACACTTAAAAAAAAAATTCTAAAGAGCATATTTTCAGAAACACTTTGTCTTTAGAAGACAATATTTCTTCTGATATTTGCTTGCGACAAAATATTTTCCGATAGTTGGTATAAAGTACTTTTAATTAAATGAATTTATTTAAGAAAAATAAACTCAAACTTTAGTACAATTAAATGTTTGAAAAATGAAATATTATAACATAGAGTTCTATCCTTTAAACGTTCGTAAAAAAATTGCTCTACATTTTAACAAGCAAACGTCCGATAGGAACTTAAACTAGGTAAGGAGGCATAATTCTGAGTATCAAAAAAATTCGTTAAAAAAAAAAAAAAAAAAAAAAAAAGCAAGCAAAGCAAAGTATCGATATATACACATTTATCATCTCACCCAAGTTATCAAGCAAGCAGAAAAATATGTTTTCTTGCTATGAAGAAGCAACATAATTATTAGTTAGGTGCCCAGTCAAGAATAACAGGGTTATAAATTAAAAACCTTCTTAAATAGGTGTGTTTAGCCAACATAGGTTGTTGTTTGGGTGAAATAATTGAGGGGATTTTGGCGATCTTGAAATATGTGTAGCGGGAAAAGATAATATTTAGAACATTTAAGATAGGCATTATCAGGGTGATAGTATACGATTTTGTGGTTTGATTATGACTTGGATGATGGAAATATTTGATGATGCCAAAAGTTTTTTTGATTCTGCTTATATTCTTGCTGAAGTTGAAATAAAAAAAAATTGTTCCATTGAATGCTGTTTCAGCTTAAAGAACTTGAATAAAGTAACATTTTATTAGTAAAATGGATGGATGAAATTCGGGAATAATTCGTATACGAAGGCGATTGAATATTATGTTCTAAGAAGAGGGAGAAAATTAAAACTGCAATGTTTAAAAAAACGCAATCGTTATTTATTTAGTGCAAACGAAAAAAGATTTCAGAAACTATCGTTTGCGAATTTTCATCTAATATAATCTCGTTTGCGGTACTTGATTTATAAAAATGGAAGGCATCTGGAAATCAAATCTCCTCCCGAAAAGACTTTTAATAATTATATAACCATTAATGTTAGTGATAGATTTAGAGAATACATTAATTTAATTTCTTTTAATAAAAATATAAGTGTTAGCTTTTGGATTCTGTACAGTTAAGAAATTATTGATTAGTTACAAAAGATATTTTAAAATATGTTATTTTATTCCTCAAAGATAAAGTTTTAAATTTAAAATTGGGGAACTTAATTACATAAATCACATGGTATGACCCAGTTTTCTAACATAAGATCAGATGATATCTCTTTGGCTGTCATCAGCATTTAATAAAATTTCGTCGAGGCGGTGTTTCATTGCAAAATATTCTTCTTTATTTTAAAATCGAAGGTACACTGGTCAATAATTGCTAAGAACCAAACGCAATTTCTATGACTCGAGAAACAGTGAGTTAAATCAGTTGAAAATTTATGGGATTAAGCATGAAACTATATATACATTGAACATTTTTTTTATAAAAAGAGAAAGAGAAAAAAAACGATGATAGTGAAAAGCTAACGACGTGAAGGCAAGTTCATGAGTTAATGGTCACCATAAAAAAATGCTGAGCAAAATGGCACTTGTGAAAGGTTTAAAATGGGGTAAAACTGCCTTTAACAACAAGACAGATCACACAACGAACTGTCTCACTGTTTTTAATGTCTTGGGACAATAAATCCCACTTCATTAATGCATTTTTCATTAATGCCAAGAGCATCCCAAACATAATCTTTGAGATTCATGTTTGGAGATCTGGCTGGGCATTCCATTCTTTAAATATCGTTGGCTTCGAGGTATGTCTTGTCCAAGTAAACTCTTATGTGAACGCGTGTTGTTATTCATAAAAACGATCAGGGTACCAACAGCAGTACAATCTTTCAAAAGACTCTCAGTCATAGAATTCAGAGAAGACATGGTGTTTTTCTGACTCTCTAGATGGGAAGAAAGCCAGCCTAAACTAGTACAAGGTGTGAGACTAGGCTAGGCTACCGACAATGTCAACCGTCATATATTTAGAGGTACCTCAAGATAGAATTGAGTTAACATGTCTTATAAATTGAAATTTAATAGTTGTAGTGGTAGCTACGCTACGCTACACCCCCACCAGAATTTTATATATGATAGAATTCGATGAGTAAATGGATACCACTATTTGATTCATTGCTGTTTTGCGAGATGCCGGAATAACTGTATTAAGATCACCGAGCTTTGATTGCTGCTCGTCAGAGCTTATATTAAGATCACGGTTGTGGGAGCTTGTCGCTCCTGTGTAGCAATTAGCAGTCGAGTGTGCACAGGCCCCGTTGTGTGTGATCGTGACTGAGTAGCAACAGTGTGAGGAGGACAAAATTGCTGTCACAAATAGTAAGTCACAAATAGTAATTTTATATATATTTTTGATAATGTTTACAAAATATTTGGAGATTTCATAGTACTTCAACAGCTTCCAGAGTGTTTTTCTGTGCAAAATGTCGAAAGCCTTTTTTAAAATCTATGAAATTTAAATACATTGTTAATTGCCATTCAATAGATTGTTCGACTATAATTCTTAATTTCGCAATGTGGTCGACGCATGATCTTTTAGCTCTGAAACCTGTTCGTCTGGTCTCAGGCTTTTGAAAATTGCATTTTTCATTCTTTTCAGCACTACTCTGGAAAAAGTTTTGCTACATGTTAAAGTTTGTCTCATTTCCTGTCTTTCACAAGCGCAGTTCTTGGTCTTTTTCAGATATGCACTCTTTATCATCAAATTTCTTCTTTCCAAGAATATCTTTTCAGCACATTCTACTAAGATCTTTTTTTTTCCGTTCTTCATTTATTTCGATGCCGTTTAAGTGATTTAAAGATTGAAAACTATTTTCCGAAGTCAGTTTAAATTCATAGCCAACTATCTTGGTCTTTAATTTCTCGACATTAAATCCTGTTCAAGAGCATTCTTCCTTCATGTTACTCAACTTTATTTTTACTTTAGCAGTGACCAATAGATGATCTGCTTCTCCCGTGGCGCGAACATCTAACAAAGAATTTTTCCATTTTTATCATTAGTGATGTTGTCAATTTGATAGCTTGGCTTCTTATCGGAAGATATTTAAGTAGCTTTATAGATATTTTTGTATCAAAACATTGTTCCTCCAATGCATAAATTGTTATTGAAACAAAAATCGATGAGAAGCTCTCCATTTTCATCTCCATGTCTTGTCCCATTGTACATTCAATTCCTCAGTTCTCCGATCCAACTTCAGAATTCAGGTCACCAATTACTATTAATATGCTTTTTGAATTAATACTATCTTCAGTATCCTGTAAATCACTGCAGAATGCTTGTATCTCTAAACCATCACTGTCATTAGTAGGTGCATACACATTAATAATTTAAATACTTTTCTTTCTTATTCTGAATCTATCTCGAATTGTTTTCTCAGACACTGGATCCCATTCCATCAAAGCTTTTCTAGCTGCTCTGGACAGCAAGAATGCCCTTACAAAGGATGTCACTTTCATTTACATTTCCAGATAAAATAATAAACTTTCCATTTTTAAGTCGGGTTCTGTCCGCTTGCATTCCACCTAGTTTCACTGATATCAAGAAAGCCAATTTTATATCTTGCTTCAACTTTTTCAGTTTCAAATAATGTTCTTACATAACAGCATCTATTGTAATTATTATCGTATTAGCCGAGATCATTCCTCTCCCTCCCAGTCTGCTTTCAATTGGCTTTCACAACCAGGGTTCGTGCTAACTGGAAGGGACATATTTGGTCGAGAGCTTTCATCTTCTTCAGAGAGATAGATCTGCATGATTCCAGTTTATGTAACAAGTAGGTTTTTAAGAGATAGGGTTGTTAAAGCTATGCTCAACCCCCAACTTAGAAGGCCAGGGTGTTATACTTAGTCTGGTGCATCTCCTCTAATTTGTCCGGCTCAGTTGACCCTACCAGTAGCTTGCGATAATGCGACAAAATTGGAATGCCTTATTTCAAGCGTTTAGAATTACCAAAAATGATATGGTTGAATTGTTGAAAAGAGTTTCTGAAATGGCGTAATAATTTATTACCGTTAAAAACTGATATATCAACCGTTTTACTAATTATAAGGGGGGGGGGGGGGAGAAAGGAAAAAAAATTATATTTCAAAATGTGATTACAATTCTGTATTTTCTAAGCATGACTCACCCTTGATTAGCGAAAAATAAGATGAAAAGAGTCCCACTTTTCATAGTATGTTTTAACTATATCAATGAATTAACTTGAGTCTAATTTTAGGAGGAAAAAAATTGCTTGTCAATGAGGGTTAAAAATTTTTTAAGAAAACTTCCTCAATTAAGCTTAGCTGAAAAACACGACAAGCTTTTTAGATTAAATGCTTTAAATCTTATTTAAATTATTATAAATTTGATTATTTTATGTAAACTTATCTACTTCTTTATAATTTAACTGTTTAATTTTTGCTTTAAGCATTCTACGTACCTTTTGCAATCTAGTTAAAAAAAAAAAAAGAAGAAAACTTTAGTAAATATTTATTCATTTATTCAAAGGAACTTCAGTCTCCTCCAAATCATCGGTCATCTTTAAGCAAAGGCTACTTCTTAAAGCTTTAACTATTTTCCTTCTTCTGAAAATGCTCCCTTTTGGAATAGATATGACTTGTATAAAAAAAGAATAATTATATAATGCAAGTGTACTTTTATTCAATTTACCCCTCGCTAAATAAACATCTCCAATAAATTAACTGTAGTGGCAGAATATGGTGGTCAAAGTTATTCCAATTCTTTTAAATTTTTTGCTGAAGTAGGAAAGCAATGAAAATGTATTTAAGCACAATAAGGAATCAGTTAAGCCGAAAACCAAACCTAGAAATTATTTTCTCTTTAACTGATAAGGAGGTACAAGCAATTTTCATTAGAAGTTTAAAACTGACAAAAACAATCACAGGTGACGATAAAATCAATTCTTTAAGTCCAGAACCAAGCTTTAAAATTATTTGCACTCTTTAACCGATAGATAAGTACAATATTTTTTTAATTAGAAGCTTAAAATTGACAAAAGGTATCACAAGTGACGATGAAATCCATTTTTTAAATCCAGAACCAAGTCCGAAAATTATTTGCTCTCTTAAATGATAGAGAAATACAAAATATTTTTATTAGAAGTTTAAAATTGACAAAAGCAATCACAATTGAAGATGAAATCAATTCTTTAAGTCCAGAACCAAGCCTGAAAATTATTTGCCCTCTTTAACTGATAGAGAAGTAAATTTTTTATTTATTTTTTATTAGAAGTTTAAAATTGACAAAAGCAACCACAGGTGACGGTGAAATCATTTTTTTAAGTCCAGAATCAAGCCTAAAAATTATTTACACTCTTTAACTGATAGAGAAGTGCAAAATCTTTTATTAGAAGATTAAAATTGACAAAAGCAACTACAGGTGACGATGAAATCAATTCTTTAAGTCCAGAACCAAGGCTACAAATTACTTGCTCTCTTTAATTCATAGAGAAGTACAAGAAATTTTGATTAGAAGTTCAAAACTGAGCAAAGCAACGGCAGTTGACGTTGAATAAATAAATAAAAAACCTAACATGAGTAATACGGTTGTTCAAAATTACACATTTTTGTATTTATCTATTTATATCATTAAATATTTTTAAAATTAAAATACCTATTGTCGAAAAATTTATTTATTTATTTATTTATTTTTTTGAACTTTAACCCAATCTATTTCAATTCATGAGGAAAAAAAAAAAAAAAAAAAAANAAAAAAAAAAAAAAAAAAAAAAAAAAAAAAAAAAAAAAAAAAAAAAAACAGAATCACCCAAAGAAATAAGCTTCCATAATACAAAATGAGTATAAATCAATTTTATATTGAAGGGGGGATATATAAGTAAGTTAAAATATTAAAATGTCCACCCCACCTGTACGTTCGATACTGTGGGTTGCAGCGTGAAAAATAATTGTACCACACACATACCTTTATGAGTGTGTGTCGATTTTAATGTAATCCGTGCGCCGCGCCCATATGGGTGTGTCTGATGCTCCGATATCCGATTTTTCATGTTGAGGTATCGAAAAATATCACGGAGTCAAGCAATCCTCAGAAGAAAATTGTCTTTTTACTTCCATCAAGACCTCTCTTACCCCCCAACATTATTTGCCAGCCAACTCCTCGCCAATTGAGTCCAACGAGAAGCCAGTTGGACGAAGTTTTAAATTAATGATGAAACAAATTACTTGAGTAAAGCTTATAAGAATGATTCCCATTTAAAATTCGAGCAACAATTTCATCTGTGATGCGCTTTTCTCCAGTTGCGTTAGTACATTTTTCTTTTGTTTTTTATTGATCAATCGAGTAGTTATTGATGTTGTGGACCTGTCTCTCGATAGGTTATCAATAGATCTAATAATTCTTTTTTTCTTTCTCGAACATGATTTTCAGCAAACGATCAAGCATTCGTTTAGCTGTTAATTTTTCATTCTTTGTCTTAGGTGAGCCAAAAATATTGCGTGAAGCACTACCAAGTAATTTGTCAATTCAATCGTTAAATATCTAAAACGAAGTAAAATTCAACTATAATTTATGCTTATGATTAGTTTTTATGTTTATAAATAAAGACTATTTAGATAGTTACGTAGCAAACGATCAAGCATTCGTATTGCTGTTCTTTTTTAATTTTTGTTATCGGTGCACTCAAAAATTGAGTAAAAATTGAAATAACATATGATTGTAATATCTCCCCCCCCCTTTTTTTTTTAAAAAAATTTCTAATGTAGAATTTATTGTATTAAATTTTTTTGTCGCCTGGACAGGATTTTCCTCTTGACGACGAATATATATTCTTTGTATTTATGTGTTTGTTTTTGTTCGCAATAAAGTTATATTAGAGTGCTTAAAAAAAAAATATTGGGCAAAACGCGGCTGAAATTAAAGGTCATAATTTGTCAATTTAATCGTCAAACTTATGAAACGAAAATAAGTTTACTAATTAATGTTTCAAATTAATTCATTTTGGTGTTTATAAATAGACATGATAATGTTAGTGACACAGTTTTAAATTATTGATAGACCAAATTGTTTGAATAAAAGTTTGCAAAATGATTCCCATTTAAAATCCAATAAAACACAATCATCAGTGCTGCACGTTTACGCAATTGAGTTAATCTAATTTTTTTTTAAATATTTTTTACAGATCAACCCATTTATCGAGTAGTTACTGATTTTATAGAACTGTCTTCCGATTGGTTATCAATTGATCTAAAATTTTTTTCCCCTTGATCATTTCTTTCGACCGACAATCAAGTATTTTTTCTTCAAGTATCTGCATGTTTCTTTTTTCCTTCTAAGTTGTCGGTACATTAAAAAATGGTGACAAAATATTACGCAGAATACTGGCAAAAATATAGGTCACAATTTGCCAATTTAGCTGACAAGTTTAAGAAGCAAATACAAATTTAACTATAGTTAATTAATGTTAATAATTAATGTTCATGTTCATAATTAAATGTGATATTGCTGGTTTTGAAGGCTTAACTCAATGATAGAACAAATTACTGAAATAAAGCTTATTGACTGAGATTCCATTTTAAATTCTACAATTTCATTTGTACTGAGCATTAATGCAGTTCCATTAGTAATTTTTCCATTTCTTTTTTATTAATCGGTCTATTAGTTAAATTGTAATTGTAGTAAAACTTTTTTACTATAGCTTATTAGTAGATTAAATAATTTGATGTTTATCCAATCCATTTCGATCATTACTGTTTTTTTTTCTTCTTTGTTATAGGTGATGCCAAAAATTGCACCAAAATATTGCATTTAATTTGTATTAATATTGTATAAAATATTGTATTTTACATTAATATATATAATAATATTGTATTAACAGTGCTAAAGTTTAAGTCAAACTTTGTCAACTCAGTCTCTAAGCTTACGGAACAAAAAGAAATGTAACTATGATTAATGTTTACATTTAATTAGTTTTTATGTCTGTAATTAGATGCGATATTAGTAGTTATATTATTTAATTATACTTCTTGTTAGTTTAACTTTGCAAGTTGTAAAAGCCTGGAAAATTTCAATTGGTGTTTATAATCGTTTTCAAGTAAAATTTACACTCATTTGTTGAAACTAAAGTTCTTGGAGTAATGTAATGATAAACCACATTTAAAAATTGTTCAGAAGAGCGTTTTTTAAGAGTATTTTGGTGACAATACCATGATTTTCCTTGTATGCTATAAGATTTTTCTCAGCGTTTTGCTGATATCTAGTGGAAATGCAAGAAATTTGCAAAATATCTATCTGAAAACAATAACAATCAACAAATTGATGTGAAAACTTCACATTCGAAAAAAAAAATGGTTTATCACTCTTTTGACCCAATACTGAATTCAAAAAAATATTAAACTAAAAGTAGTATGTATAATGTAAATGTAACATAAATATAATATAAATATAATTTAAATATAATATAAATATAATATAAATATGATATAAATATAAAATAAATATAATATAAATATAATATAAATATAATATAAAAATAATATAAATATAATATAAATGTAACATAAATATAATATAAATATAATATGGTCATCTAACTCTTCCATGGCGCAGAATTGTACGAGATCGTCGATAATTATTGATGTAAATCTTATCACTTCTTTAGTCCTGTCCTCTTGAATCCTCTGTAGTTAAATCGACATCACATCACTAAATTGTCATTTTTAATTAATTTAGTGCAGAAATTTCGAAAAATCAAATGATAAATTAGAGGAAATAAATTTTTTTTTGTGCCGAAAAATCCTAAAAATTTATGGGCAAAAGTATAAATTATATATTTTAAGAAGCTGTACCTAATGCATAGTAAAAATTTAAAAAAAAAATCGAAAAAGCATTTTTAAAAATTTTATTTCAATACTTATATTTTACAAACTTTTAAAACTTTTTTTTTCCCTTTTAAAAATTTTTAAAATTAGAGGAAAGAAAAATGCAGAATAATGTAGTCCAGTTATAACTTCCACAGCAAATATTTTAATCTTTACCTACATATACACAACGAGCTAAGCGAAGTTTAAAAATTAATCACTTAATGATAAAAATCTTTCATTACTACGCTTATTTTAAGAACTACGAAAACTTGGCCTTCAATTCAAAGCGCCATAGCACAAAGCGAAATTCATCAAACTAAATCAAAAAATTACGATAAACAATCTCTTAAAATGTTGAATAGATCTCGTATGTCTACTGGTTTATAAATCAAAAATATGATTTTGTTTTCATATCACCTGCTTTCCCCCCCTTCTAAGAAATCCCCCCTTTTTCCTTACTCAGCGGGGAAAACTACATCTAGTGACAGGAATATTAATTGTTCATTTTATATTCCCATTTATAATTTCCTCATCGCCTTCTTTTTCTTTATTCTTTGCTAAATAAGTTGGTTATACATAATAGATCTTTTTTCCCTTTCTTATCTTTTTCTTCTTTTAATCGTTGGCGTAATTTATTAAACGATGAACGACGTCATTTTGGAAAGAAGTCACATTAAAATTCTTCGCTAAGCAGTTAAAGAGACAAATTTCACTTTTGGTGAGTCGTTTTGTGAATGTAAGAGAATGGAGATAGGATATGCTAATGCAGTGCTTATAGAATAATTCTTAAGATCGTTCGCAATTAGTTATGATAGAAAGCTTTTTTGACGTTTGCAGGTGTTTTTAGTTTAAAAGAAAAGAAAACCTCCAGTGCATTTATTCGTAATTAATGTAAAAAAAGTAATTTTCCGCATTTCTATGTTCACTATTAAGATTTATTACATAATATTCAATATTGTTTTTTCGTTGCTTAAATTTAATATATTTTTTGTATAATATAAATTCTTCGATATTTTAATCATTGGTGTATTTTATTAAATAATAAACGACATCAGTTTGGGAACTATAAGAATTATTTGAGCATAGAATTAGAATTTGCCAATATAATGCTTTTAGAATGATCTAATGATCTTTACACAAACAAATATATAAAAAGCTTCCATTCTAATGATAAAGAATGTAAAAAGGGGACACACTTTTTTCCCCAAATCGTGACAAAAAGACAGCATTCTTTGTAAAAATGTGTTAAGCACCATGATAGCTTAATATAGCTTCATGATAGCATAGATAGCTAAATTACAGGTGATGATGAGTTTATCGTTTTCATTTGCTATTTTTAATTGAATTTGTGAATTTCATTGTTATTGTTTGATTATTTGTTTTATTCATTACTAAAAAGGGTTAATTCTATGTTTATGAAACTTAAAATGTTAGTTATTTAAAGAAGTTGCGTGTTAAAAAAATAAAAAAAAGACTAAAAGGAAAAACTTACTTCTTTTCCTTTAATTTTGAGCAACTATTTTGATTTAAAAGACTTTATAGAATAAATTGCTTTTTCTTACAAATTGTAAGCTGTGCTGAGAATTTTTGGAAGTTACGAGAAAAAAAAATGTAGGAAGTAAACTTTTTTTGAATTATAACCATAATTTTTATTCTTTTTTTCTTCGCCTAAAATAAAACACATACTTTATGAACCACTATGTTTGCTGTTCATAAATGTTTTATTTCGGTCAATTTTAAATGTAATCATCAGGGCATGCGATAAACGTGGACCTTCAGTGATTAAAGACAACAATCCACAAAGTCATCAGATTTCAAGTGGCTCAAGGGATCCGCCCATCTGCCCAAATCAGGTAGGGGTTAGAGGTCATTATGTGCAACAGCACGTATTCTGCCTGCAGGAGAAGAGGCATTTACTGGAGTATGTAGTGGTCAACGGTCATTTATTACAGAATCATTATCTGTCTTCATTTATTTTATTGATCGGAAATGTTAAGCTTGGATTTATATTTGGACACGTTGTTTGCAAAGAGGGTACAGAGCTTCAGAATTCCTTAGAGACCATATAAAGAGTGGAAAATAAATGTCAATTCCAAATTCAAAATAGTACGACAGTAATAAGCATAGTGAGCAAAGTACTCTTTCATTTCAGTACAGTACTATCTTCATTTATCTTGGTTAAGTAATTATGAATCATGATAATTATGAATTTATAGAAGAGAATTTTCTTCCAGTATTGCTGATACGATAGCTGCTGCGCTTCAATTTTTTTAAAGTAGTCTTTTTAAAGCACAAAATTGAATAAGTTGTTTTCAATTTTTATTAAATTTTTAATTACGTTGGGAGCTATAACCTTCATTTAATATTAAATATTCTTAATAGGTTAAAAATCTGTCCTAAGTAAAATTTAAAAATGTATTTAATAAAAATCTTTATTTGAGGTAAAGAAAAATTTATTTTGATACAAATGTACAGCGATATGATGAAAATAAGGTCTCACGTAGAATTTTTGATCTTATTTGAAAAACATTAAAAGAGGGGGAAACAAAAGATCACTCACAGAATCTTTCTAAAAACTTATTTTTTAACTTTATTTTATAACCGTCGTTGAACAGCCGACCCAATTTCGGGCTTACGACCACTAATGTTCAACTCCGTAGCCTTGTAATTTTGAGCCGAATCCAGAAGACAAGGGAGCTCCTGGATCAAGTATTGGGAGAAATTTGCCTTCGTGGAGGACTTTTGATGGAACTAACTGCATTTGCGTTACACGGAGAGGAAGACCACGAGAACCTCACAGGGTTATCCTGACGTCAAGGGGATTCTAACCCATGATACGTCTACTACTGAGGATATTTCACGTCACCACTGTGGTCGGTGAGAACTGGGTGCGGAATTCGTATCAAACAGCCATCGCTGGGATTCGAACCAGCTTCAACTCAATGGAAGGAAAATCAAATACCTTATTCGAAGAATTTGAATAACGTAAACAAGAATGTAGTTTTCAGTAATCTGATTCATAGTATAAGGGTTACCTGAATTAGAAGTGGACGCGCTTATTATCATCAGGAATAGTGTAGTGATAATAGAACCACTCTAGTAGGTTTTACACTAAGAAAAGAAAATTGCACTGCAGATTAGGTACAACTTATTAAACAGTTTGCATTTGAGCATTTAAAGTGAATGTAAAGTAATGCTAAGAGTGATGTGTGCGAAATCGCACAATACGCAGTTGTATGACTTAGAGTAGCAAACGGTGAGCATCATACGGACATTTTTGTCAAATGGTTGCTGCTTGTGTTGAACACTGCGTATGTCAAACGGTTTTGAAAATCTAGTGCAAAAGTTTTCTTGAAAGAGGTACTTTAATATTGGATTTGCAAAGATCCAGAGCGAGAATTAAAAGAGTTGGTGAAATGAGTAAGTGTGATTGAAAAGTTATAACTCGTATCACCAGTGCAGTACTTTTTCTGAGTAAAGGAACAGTTCGATCCGTTCTGCCACTAATAAGCATTGTATTTTGCAATGTCCTGTTTCGGATGCATCCTTCTTCACGCAACTTTACATGCAGTTTAACTACTCTCATGTCAACTAGTTAATCAATTACATGCAGATTGAACAGCACTTCTTTACTTTCCTTTATAATCCGCTGCTATTACTCATATATATTTTACGTTAGGCAACCTTTACATAATGTTTCTAGAATACAAAACTGTATTTAAAGAATATGAGAGAAAAGACATGATTTCAGAAAACATTTTTTCGATTTTTATCAAAACTGTAACTGTCCTATTTATTTCTGACAATAATGTAAATCACTATAATTGTTGTTGTTGTTGTAGTTCATTTACGTTGCACTAGAGCTGCACAATGGGCTTTTGGCGACGGTCTAGGAAACATCCCAGAGGATGATCCGAGGACACACCATCACAATTTTGATATTCTGGCTCCCCTGCTTTGGTAGCCTGACGACCTTCATGCTAAGTCGAGCACTTTACGGTAGAATAGTTTAACGAGGACCAATACCACACATCCTCGGTCCCTACGCAGACTGATCCAAGTAGTCACCCACCCGCACACTGACCGCAGCCAGTGATGCTTGACTTCGGTGATCTGGCGGGAAACTGTAATTGTAATAGTTTTACTTCTTAATCAACGCTGTTTTAATCAATCATTTCAAGTTTAAAAATCTATAGGGATAGCTTAGTTTTTGACCTTTGAACAATGACCACAATTCTTATGGCTATTCTCGCTTTGAAAAGGGTGAAGCATGTTTAATCCCTTCAAGTAATCCCTTTATAATTTTCAATATTTTTTTCACAATCAAAATCAATTAAACCCTAATTACTTTAGACATCAAGCGATACAATCAAGCAATTAAAGTTTGTTTCCAAGTAGTAACTTAATCGGTTTTCTGAGAGACATTCATTCTAGAATGAAATGCGAAATGGATTATGAATCAGGAAAATAGCAATTAATTCCAGGAATATATTTGAAAATGCTTCATCCTTTTCTGGAACCGCAACTTCTCCTAATTTGTTTTGTAATTATTGAAATATTAATCACCCTTTTCCTCTCAGTACAGCAAACGAGACGTCTTTTTCGATTATCCTTAGCTCACCTCATCAAATCTTAGGTTCATCGGAGACCCTCTTCCATCCTTTCCCACCCACTTCAACCCCTTCTGGAAGCATTCCTCCCCCTACTTGTGTGCTCTTGAGCTTCCGCTCATCCCTTTCGTGTCGTTTCGATCTCCTCCCACTCTTCTGCATCTCATTGTTCCAATGTCGCAGATTCAAGAAGGGGAAGGGGTTGTCTTAAACAGAAGCTATCGCCCAATTTTTGGCGAATTTTTCAATTTTTGGCAAAGAGTTTCTCAAAAGAAGATCATTAATTTTTAGATGAGCATAGCTACTAAAATTTTTATTATTTGTACGTATAATTTGTAGACTGAAACAAAACGATTGTTGTTGGTCTTTTGCTAAAACCCGGGTACGTTGAATGTTACAACGAAAAAAACTTTTAAGACTATCTATATTAATTGGTTCTAAAGCAAGTAAATGACAATTAACTGAGAAAATTGGTTCGTTACCTTCTGTGGTGCATTTTTAATCTACAGGGAATAGTTGTGCTAAAATTGGAAAATTTGTAGTGGTATAAGACGTAGATATAAAATCTTATAATGCATTTTCAAAGAGATGGCATACTTATTTTACAAATTCATTTTAACAAAGAGTGACAAAAATTAGTATGTTGCCTCCTTATGGCATATGCGAATTTTACAGATAGAGTTTTTAATTCGTATAATTTTCTATCTAACATCTATAAAATAAAATATAAGTTTGAATCTTTTGAGTTTCAATTCCTTATGAACCAGACATTGCAGACTAATTTTAATCGTTTTATTTTAAAATAGCACATAACATGAAAAATATGTTCAATTTTGTATTCAATGCTCAGGAAAGAGTTGCTGGGATGTTAATAATTTGTAGTTGATTTTTTCTTCGTTCTTGTTTCTTATTCTATAATTTCAGTGCCGCAGTAGACTGACACGATCAGTGAGCTTGTGGTGGACCACTTTGATCAGCCTGCGTGGGAACCAAGGGTGCGCGGTATTGGTCCTCGATAACCTGTTCCACCATAAAGCGATCGAATTTGCAAGGCAAGGAAGTATCCCTTCAGCAAAGGATCAAAATTGTGACGGCGTGTCTACACATGTCTTGTTCAATTGCCAATTATGCTGCTCTAGTGCGACATAAATTACATACAACTATTACTTACTTTCATTGCCTTTTAATACCAATGATTAATCTATATTTAAGGTGAAACTTCTAGTGTGCATTGGGATTAGTTAATTAAATAATTATTTAATTAAATGAAGGAACATAATTGCATTGAGTTAATTAGAAATAGCAGGTTATTTATTATATTGCTATAAGGCTTATGTATCAAAGCTTGTTTATCAAGTTAAAGTTTAAACGATTAGGTTTTTTTCCCCAAAAAACACGTATATCTTATTTTGAAAAATTACAAAATTATTGTTTTCTGGCATGACTCCGTTATCTATTAATGAGAAATGGTAAATGAATATAAATATATATATATATATATATATANTATATATATATATATATATATTCAATTCAAATGTTTTCCTTCAAAATTTAAATCCATCTATAAATCGTGGAAAAGTCTCCTTGAAAGCTCAGCGTGTTTCATAATTATTTCGCTTCATTACTAGCAGATATCATTGAAACATGTGCACAAGTAATAATTCAGAGATAAACATGCTTTCCAAACAAAAACATGTAAATACTGCTTTGAATTCTAGCTGGTAGACTAGTTTGCATTTAAGATTTACTTTTATTTTATTAACGCATTTGATTCATATAATAAAATGAAGCAATAGCATTTAGTTTTGCATCCCTGTGATTCTGAACTCAAATCAGAAGATTAAGAAATGAGACAAATATCGTGTTAATTTTAATGAGTCTTTTCACAGAGAACTTTCTTTTGAAATAAACTTAATCTAGATTTGCGTTAAATGCGGAGGAAACTATGAAAACCTCCCATGACTAGCCAGAAGATCTGTTAATCATTATGAAAAATATCGGATGGGGATTTATTCAAGTAGAATAACAGTGGTAAGAAAGTGTAGTATATATATTTAAATCACTTATGAAATTATAAGTCCTTAAAAACGCAGCTTTATCACTAATATTTCTTAAAATAGATTTCTTGTAGGCAGATTAAAAATATTAACCGTAAAAAATAGCCAAGAAAATTTTTATCTGAGTCAAATTCTGCAGCGGTCGGCGACTATCAATTTGGCGACAATTTTCGACACCTTGGAACAAACAGTGGGTGGCAACCCTGTCTGCGTCTTGGGTCCTAAACAACGTCCCACCGTCACCCATCTCGGTTACCCCCCGGACTCTCTTTCCCTTATCCTTACCCACCACCACCAACTCCCACAAAATTGATGAGGGGGAGACACGAGATGAACCACCAGGGGGCGCATCCAACGTCCAACCCCTTCCTCTCCTTCCACGCACCGTCCGAATCTACCACGCCCTGAAAGAGAAAGTATAAGGGGGGCCTGCAAAACGGGTGGGAAATGCAGTGATTGCCGCACAAATTTGACGCCTGACCAGCTTTCCAAAGAGCTGAATCCTTTCCTCCCCCCTATTGAATCTCACCCCCCTTTCCAATACCCGCAAATCGAGCATCCCCCCATCTTCTATAGCATTTGAATATAAAACTTCTTTTTCCTTCTTTGGACTACCGAGCGATGCTAAAATTACCATCAATTTTCGGCCCCGTTGAACTATTGATCGCTCTCAAACAACCTTCCCATCCTCAGCATCCCCCCCCCACCCACGCTTTTCTCTATTCTCCTTCATCTTGCGCATCACTTTTCCTCCCCATCGGATGCATTTTGCTGCTCCGGATGATTTCGGGAAGACGAAGAAGGAAGTGCTTTGGATAGGGTACGGTGGGGGGGGGGGGGGGANCGGGGGGGGGGGGGGGAGTAAAGAAGATAAAAAAAAAATTGTTCCACCAGATTTCTTCTTGTGTCGCTTTTATTCGCCTGATTTCGATGCAAAAGTGCTGTTTTTCGAATTCTAGAACCATTCGGGCGTACATGCTGGGACGTGAAAAAAGGGATGGAAAAAACAACACGTGAAAGAAAATTGCAAAGTGGGACAGAAGATTTGGCGGATATGAAGCCTTCCGGAAATAGAAGAATGTCAGTTTAGAGAGTTTTTCTTGTCGGAACACCACATATTGAAAATAACCTCATGTTAGCCAGTGGGAGGGTATGAAGAATTGGCAGACGACGAAATGGGATGAAAAAAAAAAGAATGTATGGAATATTTTCTCCAATTCTATTGAATGACATAGCTTTATAAATGTGTGGAAATAAAAAAAATACATGCAAAATAGAAAAAAGAAATCATTACTTGATGATCGATTGTGAAATTGATAAACGATTTAAACTGTCATGAATTCCAAAAATAATAATTTATAACATTCCTGACTAGAATTCAATTAAATTAATATCGAAAATTTTATTAGATTGAAATTTCTGTTTTAAATTTTCTCTATTTCAAAATCTTTCAATTTTGACTCCGTGAGAATGTACAGAATTCAAAACCAAACGAAGTACCTGTATAACTTTCGATCTAATAATTGGATATTTTGAGTATTAATTTGTAATTTTTAAGGCTCGAAAGGTAGATTAGTTAGTTAGGGCAGATGATAAATTAAATTAAAAAATAATAAAGAAAACGATATATTTTTTTTTAACAAACATGCTCTTTTCTTCCTGATTTGAACCACAATATACGTTTTTAAAAAATGTTTGCTAAGTAATCGAAATCTGGAAATATCCCAATATTTTATTTATGAGAACTGTTGAAAGTTCGATCTCATAATGTTTCTTTCATTTTTCGCATATGTTGCTCCATGCGTCTGGAACTATAAAATAAGCGATAATAAAGTGAACAAAAAAAATCACACAATTTTAAAATTCTTTTTTCTAAGAGATTATTCCACCCAAAATAATAATAATAATAATTTTTTTCATTATTTACTGTTTTATGGTACTAAATCTAATAATGCCAGAAAAGTTTAAAAATGAATGTGGATGAAATATAATCATTAAAACTAAAGTTATTCAGAAGTTGAAATATTATCAGTTTGTTCGTACACATACTAAAAACACTCTTATGTATAAAGAAAACTTTAGGACTTTTTATGAAATTTAAAATCCCAAAAGATTTTTAAAAAAAAATTGATAAACTATTTTATTTTGAGCCAATAAATAAAAAATAATGATCATAAGAGATTTGAAGCCCCTTCTTTAAATCATTCCTGATTTTTTTTGGGGTGGGGCAGAGAGAGAGATTAAGACAATAACTTATTGTTTAAAAAATAAGCATAAAAATATTGATAAAAATTACTAAAAAAAAGCCGGTTCCTTCAAAATTAAACTAAAAGAAATCTATAAAAAAATTTGTTTGTAAAAGCGTGCCTTGGCTTTTTCAAATAAATAAATAAATATAAATGAAAAGTTCCTAGAAATCGTTTCCATGCTCTGTAAATTCGAAAAAACTACGAAATCTTTTATTTTTTTGAAATTTTTAAATATTTATTAGTTATTAAATATTTATTAGTTTCAATTTAGTTGTGTCGCGCAGTCAGTTGTATTATCTAGTCATTGGATTTTTGTTTCAAGTAAGCTTTTGTACGTACTATTCTTGTTTATTTGTTTTGTTTTTATTCTTCTGTATTTGTTTTATGAATTTTATATTATGTATTATCTTCTTTTCCTGGACTTTGTAGCAATCTGGAGAGCAATTTAAGATTTTTTGTCGTGCACTCTCTCGATAGAAAATGTTTTTCTTTTATGACTTCCGGAGCTGGTACCCCCTGAAGACGTCAGCTTTGGTTGTCATATTTATCCATTTTTTTTCTTCATATTTCATTGTTTCTTATGTTTCAATTACCTTCGGATTCATTGCTGTTTTGCACGTTTTTCCATTGGAAGTGATATTTTAAATGCTTTTAAAAATTTGAATTCTTTTCTTAAGTTATATTTAGTGTTTCACATTTGTTTATTTGACTGTTCAATTTGATATAAGATTTTTTTTCCCTCGTTTTAATGTTACCTCATAGCAGATGGGTAAGAAGTTAATTTCATTAGTTAGGTTATTTATTCCTAAAATTTAATGTAATTTTGAAAATACTTAAATGGTGTAACAATTTCATTAAAAAATACACTCGACGCTAGATATAACGACCCCTATTCATTCGAACAGAAACGGGCGTCGTAAAGTGAGGTCGTTATTTCTTGAATGTATAAAAATGCCATAAATATTTACTCATATTAAAAATTACTATACTTGATTACCTAGGTTGTTTCACATTTAAGTTGCCGTAGGATCAAAAGAAATAGTGGTTTAAATAATTTCTTTATAACTTTGGCTAGGTTAAATTACTCGTTGTCATTTTGTTATCATATTTCTATCTTTATCTTAAAGAGAAAAATGTCTAATATTTATTTTTGGGGAAAATGGAACTGAAGCTAAATTGAAACAAACAGACGGAACGGACGTATTAATGGGATCTATGGAAAAGAAAGCAGGATTTTAAGTATTGTTCGCTATAATGGAAAATTCGCTGTAACGAAAAGTCACGTTAAAGAGCTGAGACAGAGTATTAAATAAAAATAAAATGTATTAATACTATAAAAGAAACTTTTAATTTAATTTTAAAAAATATATATTAAAAAAACAATGAGTCAGTTTTCCTACTCAGAACTGTTGGAGCCCGCTGTTCTTCAAACTGTTCTGACGATGTCATTCAAAAACAGATTGAAAAGTTCGAATGGTTTTCATCTTAATAGAAGAGTGGAGATATTCTTTCCTTCTTTCTCAGTTATAAATAAACGGTTTTGTGTAGAATTTATATGTTTAGAAAACAAAGTGTTCATTTTAATACAAAATATTTCCCAACGCTGCTGCGACAGTATTTTTTTGTCACTTTATCATCAAAATCAGAATTTACTTAAAATATACAATTAGAAATTGAGAATTTGATAGGTGCATTTAAAGTAGAACGTTTAAACAGCATTCAGAGGGAATGTTCCCTAAGTTTGTTGCATTGCATTTTATTAGGCTTAAAGATTTCTTATTGTGGTTTAATTTTCTGAAAGAAATATTTAAATATTTGTAAACGAATTATTATCTAATAAAGAATGATGATGTCACGTGAGAATTATGCATTTGATTTATGAATTGAAGATTAACGACCGTTAACGGTTATACGTTAAATTTCTAAAAAGTTAAGGAAATTTGAAACGAGCTCCAAAAGCTCCGTGTCACGGAACAGACCCAATGGTTTGTTGTTTAATAAATACCCATTAAGCATTTTTAAACCTATTATTTGCTTATCGCGAGGAATTATCTGAGTTAAAAAGAAAAATTATAACAGAATTTTTTTTTTTTTTTTTTAAAAAGAGCTGTTATTTTCTTATTATTCCTTTGTAGAACCATTTTACGTTAAATGTTCTTTTTTTCTTCCTCATGAGTTGTTTACGTTTATTTAAAAAAAAGTTTTATTTTTGTATTTTTTTAATCTAAAATCTTTTCCGACCAAACAATTATCTTGTGAAAAAAAAGTAAATAAAAAAAAAATAGGGAAAATTACCCAAATTCATTCCGTCTTCGCTAATGGTAGTTTTGCATGAGACATGACATGCACGTGTTAACATCTGCTTTCGCGGCTTATTATAATAATACCTGACGCTCTCGGGGTAGATCTTGTACTTTGATAACATCTGTCAACACAGACTGGGGTACGAAAGAGAGTGCACACCAAGAGATGGAAAGTTTGGCAAGGTAGAAAAGATAACACCTCCAAAATATGATTTTTGGGAGAGAGAAAAAAAATGATACTTTTGGTTCCTGAAATCTTTTTTACCATTCGCAACTATTTTTCGATACATCACGAACATATCATTGTCATCCTACTGTTACGTACATTTTCATTAGGTAGAAAATTCTATGATATGATCATTAACAAACAAAGAACGTCTAGATATGTTTGTGTGTCAGCTTAAAAAAAAAAAAAAATATTAAAGTTCTGTTTTGCTGTAAATTATTTATTTGCTGTAAATTATTTATTTACTGACATCTACCAAAAATATTAATTTGTTATCCCTTCTTACAAGGGAAACTAGGGAAGTGTGACTCGCCAATTTTTAAATAAATTAGTGGGATGTATGCCTTATTAGGACTAATTTTAGGGGGCAACATTCGTTTCGGCCCATAGAAAGTTCTCTGAGAGATAAAAAATAATTCAATGTATAGAAAAATCGGTATTTTATTACTTCAATGCAGACTATTAGTTATTGTAATTGTCTCATATTCCAATTATTTGTAATTAATTGGATAATTAATTAATTTGCTAATTAATAAATTAATTGACATTCGTTTCGGCCCATAGAAGGTCCTGTGAGAGATAAAAAATAATTCAATATATAGAAAAATCGGTATTTTATTACTTCAATGCAGACTATTAGTTATTGTAATTGTCTCATAATCCAATTAATTTGTAATTAATTGGATAATTAATTAATTTGCTAATTGATAAATTAATCAGAAAATTAATTAATTATTAATAAATTGTTAATTAATTAATTTATTTGCAATTACATACTCCAATTAATTTGAAAAGTTTTTTGGAAAAAAAATTAAAAAAATGTCATGTAAATTTTTTTTTTTAAATTAACCTAACAGGTTTTTCTGATAAACTACAGATATATAAAATTTTCGAAATCAATTTTAACAATAAATATGCATTATATAGTACGTGAATGTACCAAAAAAATTAATTGGAGTATGAGACAATTACAATAACTAATAGTCTGCATTGAAGTAATAAAATACCGATTTTTCTATATATTGAATTATTTTTTATCTCTCACAGAACCTTCTATGGGCCGAAACGAATGTTTTCCCCTAAAATTATTCCTCATAAGGCATACATCCCACTAGTTTATTTCAAAATTGGCGAGTCACACTTCCCTAGTTTCCCTTGTTAGTGTTATTTCCTGTTTTTATTGCGTTTTTTATTTTGATTGTTATTTAGAACAAAAGGGTTCAAACTAAAAGTGCTATTCCTTTATTATGAAGTAATTCTATGGCGAATCATAAAGTACTGAATAGTCATTATGGAGAACTGGGTTTCGATTCCCAGTGGCGGCTTGAAGCCTACTCAATTTCAGATAAATGGGTAACAGTATATCTGGGAAGTATAGCTGACTTCTACGCAATTCTGACCACATTGCCATCATCATACCTTTGGTTACAAAATTGTGGAGCATTAACCTCCATGACCCCCTGGCCCATAATGGGCTGTTGCGGGGAATGATTTACCCATGATAATACCATATTGTGCAATAACTAGAATATATTAGGAAGTAATTTTTGGGAAATAATTACTTATAGAAACCAAAAATCAAATAGAAATTTGAAGAACAAGTTATAGGTTGAAGTTGCATAGTAATCGAGTGAAATGATTAGTAAAATTTTGCTCCCAATTGAATCGAAAACTAATTCTCTCACGAATTAAAACTAGCTGCAAAGTCGTGCAGTTGGTGGACGAAACTATCAGGGAGCCCCCTACCTTCCAATCAGGTTAACTCAGGTTCGAATCCCTCTTAATGGATTGTTGATTCGCGCATTGCTTCCAACTCGTTTCGACACAGTGCTGACATAAAGAGCCGCGGTTGCGCAGGGGATAGAGGGTTCGCCTCCCAACAAGTCGACGCAGGCTCGAATCCCAGCGGTGGTTGGTTGATAGAAAATTTGCTCCAGGCTCTCACAAACCATAGTGCTGACGTAAAATATCCTCAGTGGTAGACAAATCACGGTGTAGAATCCCCTTGTTGTCAAGCTACTCATTAGAGGTTTTCGTGGTTTTCCTCCCCATGTAACGCAAATACGGGTTAGTTCCTTTAAAAAGTATTTCATGAAGACTAGCTTTACCCCCAATGCTTGATGCAGGAGTTACCTTTTAAAGTTCAAAATGACAAGCTACGGAATTGAATATTAGTAGTCATAAACCCAAAATAGCAGTAAACTCAGAATTGGTTCGGCTATAGAAAGCCGGTGATGAAATAAAAATAAAAATGCTGGCATAAAAAATCCTCAGTGGTAAAAAGAGTAAAGGTTCGAGTCTTCTTGGCAGCAGGCTAGTTGTGGGAAGTTTTCGTGGTTTTCCTCCTTATACACAGAAATGTGGATTAGTTCAAACAAATTCTCCTCCCCAATGCTTATCTGAGAAATTCCATACCATTTTTCTTCTTCAAAATTGCAAGGTTTCAGAGTTAAATATTAAACTAACCTCAAAATCAAAATGTCTAGCTATTCAACGCCGGTAATGAATAATAAAAAACCAATGCATAATTCATCTATTACGAATCTAGTTTTAATCGTTTTGAATATTATAACTAGATATTATTTTGACTATACTTGCTGTCATTATGGTTTCTAGTGCAAAGAGTGCAAGAAACTGATGTTTTTGAAAGCTTAAAAGTATTTTAGACTACCCTCTAATTCCTTGAATAAATTCTCTTAATAAGACTGGTCCTTTTAGAATATAATTGATTGTTTCCCAAAATCCAACTTCACCTCCCACACCCGATCCGTGCTAATTTGTAACCGAGTTAGGCCTCTCCCCACATCCGACCCTCCAAAGTGTCAGACACCGGATAGACCCAGAAGTTAACCCAAACCATCCTCAAAATATATCTATTTTACATATACTGGTAATCTTTTCATACGGTCGAGGGGGTGTGAAAATTTCACCACCCTGCTTTCCTATTGTGTTTGGAGATGATGCACCCCCACCCCCAATTTATATCGGAAAGTGGTGATGTAGGGTAGGGGAAAATCAGAGAACGTTCACTCACTCTTGACCCCTCAAGACCTTGGCATCATTACCACTCTTTAAAACTCTGCCACATGCAGCCATGTGCTATTGGAGATGAGAGAAATCAAAGGGGGTAGGGGTTGAAAAGATGATCTTTATGCCATCCCCCATCCCTTTTATTCTTCTTTCGAGCAATGATCATCGATAATTTTGTTCCGGAGAGGGTGACCAGATAAGAGGATGATGGGTTGGGGTGTTAGCTGGAGTATCTTGTATTCTCTGGTATTCTTTGGGAATGGAATAAATTCGCGTAAAATGTAGTCTAGCAACATTTGGAATATAAATTTGGAATATGATGTTTGGATTTGATTTCGGAGAATGTTTTATCATTTTTGAGTTGGCGTGCTCTCTTATTTGGTTTAGAATTCAATTTCACAGCAAAGCGTCGTCATTTATAAAGAACTCTTATTCGTTACTTTATAATGAACTAGAGCCGCGATGGCTCAGGGGATAGAGAGTTCGCCTTCCAATGAGGTGAACCGGGGTTCGATCCCGGTGATGGCTGGTCGATGCGGGTTCCGCATCCGGCTTGCGCCGACCACAGTGCTGACGTGAAATATCCTCAGTGGTAGACAGATCATGGGTTAGAGTCCCCTTGCCGTCAAGCTAGCCGTGAGAGGTTTTCGTGGTTTTCCTCTCCATGTATCACAAGTGCGGGTTAGTTCCATCAAAAAGTCCTCCACGAAGGCAAAATTTCTCCTAATGCTTGATCCAGGAGTTCCCTTGTCTTCTGGATTGGGTTCAAAATTACAAGGCTACAGAGTTGAACATTAGTAGTCGTAAACTCAAAAATTGAGTAGGCGGTTATAAAATAAAAATAAAATTATAACGAACTAGAATTATGCATTATTCAACTTTTTCAAATCCTTATAATGAGATTAAAAAACTAAACTACTTAAATTATGCTTAATTTTTTAACCATCAAACTATATTCATTCAAACTAATTTACATTTAAATTCAGAAAATTTAGTAGTTAACATCCATCACATGGATTAAAGCATTGCAGCAAATAATGAAATTAATTTTTCAATTCTTAATTACAGAACATGTAGAGTTTACAAAGCAACTCGCACACTATATGTTTCTGGAAACTTCGTTTAAAGTTAACTATCAGTAATATTAGAGATATTTTTTAATTCATCAAATTATATCAATATTAGATTTTTATTTATGGCCTCACATTAGTTCCAAAACATTATTAATTTTTATTTGTTAATTTTAAGCTTAGTGCGAACTTTGGACCGAGGTTCTATCCCTGGCGTTGTCTTGGATGAACCTACCTTCAAATCGATAGCTTGTAGCGTATTTGAGAAGTAAGGGCTGTCGATGCGTATTTTTATGACATTAAATTTTTATAAATGCGAGATATTTCACCACTTCGGGTTCTATTGTTTTCCAAGTTTTGTGCTACATTTGAACAACTGTACAAATTAATGCGCATAAAAGTTTCATTGGAAATAGCAACGCTGTCTGATTAAGAAGATAAAAAGTTTCGCATTTTATCAGGATAAAAACATTAACTTACACCAACTCTTTAACGAAATTCAAAGTTTTAAAAATTAAACTAATTTTTAACTTCATATAATTTATTGCTATTAATTAATAATAATTAGCGGTAGAAAAATAACCGCACATGTGGTTCAGTCAATTTGTTTTAAATCATTAAGCAAAAATCTAAAAATGAAAGCTATTAAGCGTGACAACATGCATTATTAACTACAAATTTTATTCTAGACGATTTAATATTCTTAAAACAATGAAATAAAAACAAATTCTTTTAAATGTACATTTATAAAAACAAATTCTTTTAAATGTACATTTAAAAGAATTTAAATAAAAACAAATTCTTTTAAATGTACATTGAAGTTACAGTATGAGTTTAGTCAGTATGATTTTAAATTACTAAGCAAAAATCTAACAATAAAAGCTATTAAACACGACAACATACATTATTATTTTTCAAATTTTATTCTAGATGATCTAATATTTTTTAAACAATGAAATAAAAACAAATTCTTTTAAATGTACATTGAAGTTACAGTATGAGTTTGGTCAATTTGATTTTAAATTACTAACCAAAAATCTAACAATAAAAGCTATTAAACGCGACAACATACATTATTATTTGCAAATTTTATTCTAGACGATCTAATATTTTTTAAACAATGAAATAAAAACAAATTCTTTTAAATGTACATTGAAGTTACAGTATGAGTTTGGTCAATTTGATTTTAAATTACTAAGCAAAAATCTAACAATAAAAGTTATTAAACGCGACAACATACATTATTATTTACAAATTTTATTCTAGACGATCTAATATTTTTTAAACAATGAAATAAAAATAAATTCTTTTAAATGTACATTGAAGCTAGGGTATGAATTTTACTCGAAATTAAACTGCTGTAAACATTAGTTACATTGAAAAATCGTGAGCCATTTCCTTCTGTATTACTTTTGTATTCCGTTTAACTTAATCCATGGAATCAACTAAATTAAACCGAGCATTTAAAAATAAGCAAAAAACAGTTCGTTAACTCCTCTGTCTTAATGGGAAGTAGTATTTGGAAGTGTGATGAAAGAATCTAAAGTAGTTTAACTGTTTGATTTAATGGAGTAATTAAAACTAACCGCAGTTCAGTATTGATCTGAACATAAATGAGAATTTGATGTTGCATTGAAGAAAACGATGTTACAACATTAGTTTCCATTTGTGTTTAAATTGATGCGAGTAAATGGTAGAAATTTCAAGTAATAGGAATTGTGCTCGATTATAGAGAGAGCTATTGCTCAATATGTGCCGTTAAAAAAGTAACATCAGGAATAATATGGAGATATTCAAACATTGTGAACACTTGTTATGTAAAAAAGTCGCAATTTGCTTGATTCGATACGAGTAAATGGTAGAAATTCTAAGTAATAGGAATTGTGCTCAATTGTAGCACTTGCTCAATATGTGCCGCTGAAAAAGTGACATCAATTAACATGTAACATGGAGATATTCAAACATTGCGAATGCTTATTACGTAAGAAAGTCGCAATATGATTTAAACTTTGACTTTTACAGAAGTATTTTAATTATAGGATTATATTCAAATAAAAGATGTAACTTGTCAAGAAATAAATTCAGGTTTCAATTAATTTTAAAAAAAAATTTTTGAAAAAGATTTTTCTTTGAAATTTTTTCTATTTTCTTTCAGCGGTAAAAACTCTTGACTTATGTTAACTCCTAGAAGAAATTTTTGTCAAACATTTTCTTTCTCCAAACTTAACTTTTATTTTATGTTTGAAATTTTCCCAAATGTAATTTTTTATCTACTTTTTTGCTGGAATTTTTTATTTTATTTCTATTTAAACTTTTGAAAATAAGTGATTTTATTGTATTACTCAAGCATTACCCCTCCTCCTTCCTGCTAACAAGAATAAGCTAATCATTTGATGCGCACGTAATATTTGAACGACCCCTTTTTGCCATTGCCTTACTAAAGTAAAAAGTAAAAGTAAAAGTAAAAGTAAAGTAAAGTAAAGTAAAGTAAAGTAAAGTAAAGTAAAGTAAAGTAAAGTAAAGGAAAGGAAAGGAAAGGAAAGGAAAGTAAAGTAAAGTAAAGTAAAGTGAAGTAAAAGTAAAGTAAAAGTAAAAGTAAAGTAAAAACTTTTAAAACTGGGTTTTTAAATTTAGGTTTCCCAAGTGTTTATAAAGGAGAAAAGGATGGTCGGTGAAAAAGGAGAAAAGAATGTGATTGCGTTTTTTTCAGACCTAAAACGAGAAACGTAGGGTGCATCACTTTTGAAAGACAAGGAGGGAATTTTCGGTGGTGGGTGATAAAAGCTTATTACAAGGGTGATGCGCTTTATAAGCTTCTATCATTGCCTTATAAACTATATAATAAGCTTCTATCACCATCGAAAATTCATTTCACGTCTTTCGAATGTGATGAGCTCTTCGTTTTTCGTTTTGCGTCTGAAAAAAAAATTCAAAAAATTTCTTCATTCTAGTCAATTTAAAAAACGCAGATTTCAATATTTAATTCTTTTAATTTTTTTTCTACTTTTAGAATAATACTTTTGTGGAAATAATATTTAGCCATAAAATGGCGATGTATTTTTATCACATCAATTAGGAAACAATTAAAACTTGTATCAAGCACAGAAGTACAATTAGTGCAGTGTCTTTTGTATGACATGTTGTTATACTGTTATTTTTTGTCGAGAAACCAAATTCGAATAAAAAGGATTTTATCCAAAGAAACCCATGCAGTCTAATAAAAAGCATTAGTAGGAACATGAAATTCGGACATACAAAATCAGATAAATCAGGTAAAGGCAGGTTTCTGAGCTAATTACCCTAAAGACGCATAAAACATCAAAAAATTCAAATTTTTCAGATTTTTTCTAAAATTTATTTTGAGTCAAAAATCTTATTGTCTTTCTAATAAGAGGAAATATCCATGCTGTCTTCAAAGAATGACAAGAGTTTTACGTCTTTCAGTATAATGAGAAGTGTGAAAAGTGTTGGAGATTTGCCAGTTTAACAAAAAAAGCAGTGCATAATCCTGGTACTTATAATGACAATCATAATTTGTAAGGAATTGATTTGTCTTGATGGGATTTTGACACTTAGTTGAATCAGTTGAGTTAGTTCTTAGTAGTTCACTTAGTTTAGGCGGTCCTCTGCAGTTTTAATTTTTTTTTTTTCCGAATGCAATAATCTGGGGGAAAAACCTGCAAGTTTACGATATAATACGATTTTTAATCAATTACTGATACTAAATGCAAATATTGAATAGGAAAAAAAAGTATATTTTATACAGTAAATAATATAATTAAAGACAATAATTCTACATTGATAAATACGTCGCTCATGTTTAAAAAATTACAAACGATGTCACGTGCAATCATTGCATAAAATGAAATTTGTGGAAAACCCCTTAGCTTTTTCAAGCTTTTTTTTTTCTTTTTTTACTACAAAAACTATTTAGAAAATTGCTTGAAACTTTCCAAATTTGTGAGATGTTCAAACAGAATTTTCTTTTTTTAGTTGCCAAAAACGATTCTCTACAAAATTATGAAAATTAAAAATTTAATTTTTCCCACTCATGCTCAGTGTAAAAGAACTACTTTCATTACCCATATCTTGCGCAATTTTAAACGAATTTTTTTCAAATTTTAAAACAATAATTTTGTAACTAATTTTGCTCTAAAATTTTCATTTAATTTTATTGTTAAACAATAAAATTAAATTTTATTTCCTTTTATTTAAGTTATGGCAAAAAAACGTAAGACAAAAATGTTAGTTTTTTATTAAAATGTCCATACTTTCATAAATATTTAAGCTAGGTTTACATAATTATGTACAAGTATTGCACATTAAAACCAAAATGATTGCTACAAGTTACAAATTTATTGCTACATTTTTTTGGCATAGGGTGTTTAAAAGCACTATTTTCCGTTTGTAATTCATTGCCAGTCTCTCAAACCTCTAAAAGCTGTAAACTCTAATGATAACTGTAAGAAATCACATGATCTAAACTCTTCTGAAGTTATAAAATGATTCTTTAAGTATTTTTTAAGAAATATGAAAAATGTATTAATACAGAAGTGTTTCCATTATTTTATCCACCCCCTGCATTTCAAATTGTAATTATTACCATTTATGCTTTCTACGAACATTAATTAGAAAAAATATATACTTTAAGTAATAAAATCGAAGAATTTTAAATAAGACCATTGATGCTTCGTGCAAAAATTGCATTGACACATCAAAGAGTATCTGAAATAATTTTCATAACAATAAATCAAAAACTGATGCATAAGGAACTTTGCAAAATTGTGAGAACATTGATAAGTTCCATAAAGAGAAAAAGCAACTTCGACAGGAAAAAAAAACTGTCAGACTATGAATTTCAATGAACAAGGTTCGAGTAAGAGTCAGAGCTCACGAGTTCGAAAAACCTCTGAAGGAGGGAGTTCGAACATTTAAAAATAATTCAAAGACAGAATTTGCATAGTATTAATTTTGAGTGTGTAAGTACCCTCATTATGCAAGTGTTACTTTGTATATATATAACAAATCAAGATTGGATTTGGAGTTTTGTTTCTTTTGATTTTCAAGACTGTATGTATTGAATTCATGTTATGGAGAGGATTGTTTTTCCTTCATGATGTTTAAGTTAAGTTATGATTTTTATTGCTTAATAAAATTTATGATTATTTAAAAGATGACTTTTTCATTATGCTTGCTGGGCATTCTCCACAACGCACTAAACTCTGCCAGCAAAAACTACATTTTAAAATATAGATCTTCACACATTCAAACTTTCTTTAAAAACTCTATAATGAAGATTCCAATTTGAACATGAATGTTTCCATATAACTTAGTAAAATACAAATTTCTTTAATAGCTCAAAAACCAAATATTTGAATTTTGAAGTTTTCTTTCTTCCTATTCTGAACGTCCATTGTTCCCTAAAGTAATAAAATCAAGGACATTGTTCAAATTTAAAAAAGAGAGAGAAAAAGAAATCATTGCATCGTTTATTGCAAACGCTGCATCGGAAAGAATTATACATCATTAAGTGATTAAACCAGAGAGAATGTTCACATTTTGATCATTACCATCAATGCCTTGTAAAAACACTTGAGATGGAGAGAAAAAATGTATACATTAAGCAATAAAATCGAAGACACCGTTCAAATTTTAAACAATGCCATTGATTCCTCGTGCAAACATTGAGTTGAAAAAAAAAATTACACATCAAGTCCATTATATTTGAAAAACCATACTTAAAGCATTTGATGGACGCCCCCACCACACTAGTCATCGTCCTATCTCATTAATTTGGCAGGAAGGTGTGGCAGTTTTTGTCTTTTTCGATCCCCAATCTATAATTGGGCGTCAGGACCTGTCCCATATCAAAAATAACTTTAAATGAGTTTTTAATCCGCTAATGATCGGCATTCAACAGTACTCGCAATTTGTCATGCTTTCTCTCTCCCAAATAACACAACCGTAAAGGGGATCTATCTATTTTTCACTCCATTTTGATTGGCCATCACCCCTAAAACATTTTCTGAAATTGGAAATTCATCAATTAGGATTTTCTTCTTTCATATTTCTGGTGCCCATTATTATGGATAGTATTCACAAATTGTTTCAATTTATTACTCGCAAACTAATCCGATTTACAATGAATTCCCGATCAATAACTGAGAGATATTTTTGGAATTCCATAACTGTTATTTGCTATTAAATTTATTGGAATAAATTTCCTTTTTATTTAGCAACAAAAAAAAAAAAAAAAACAATCAATTTGCAGTTTGCAAAAGGAAAAGCAAAACAAAAAACTTCATACTAATTTGCACAATTATTTGAAAAGGCTGAAAAAGTAGAGAATGTTTCCGTATATTCAAAGTGTAATCTGAAAATTATAGCACTAGTTGGTTTTGTTGAAAACTAGAAAGAATGAGCCTGGTGTGCTCTAGGTTAACTAATTATGTGCATCAGGCCCTCAAGGCCCATTTGCAGATCGCCATCGTAGCAACGACCCTTTAGCAGAGTATCAAACAATACAGACTCATTTGCACAAGGCCTCGAGTTACACACGAGAAAAACACCACAAATTAAGTCAATGAGCAAGGGAGTTCTGCAAGCACATCTAAACACTGAGCCCAAAGTCACCAGGTGACAGTGCCTACCAACTGCTAACGACCTAGACAAAACCAAGCCGACAGCAGAAATGCAACAGCCAGCCCGTGATCCACAAACACAGCCCTCTAGATAGACTACTTTACAAACCAATCAACGTACCCTAAAGTGGACAGGGTGTTCAGCAAGGGCATTCCTTAATTTGCATAATTTCAGAACTCTTGTCAAAAGTGAAGTTATGAACTTATTAAGGGTCGTAAATTAAAATTTACGCCAAGAAAAAAGCAATATAGAAATCTACCGAATCACTAGTGAGGAAAGCGAGAGTGAGATGAAAAATATCAGAATTAGTTTTATTGCATGATGAAACTTTGTAGTTTTTCTAATCATGACCTTCCAACAGCTTCTTGTTTTCTCTGGCAATCAAACAGTTTTCGATGTTTTCAGTCTCCGCATTTTTCTCACATTTCATTTTTCCACTCACTTCTTTAAGATGACTACTGTGTAACCAGCCAGGTGTTGTGGTGGTTAAGACTCCACAATTCTGCGATCGACCAATGATGATGGCAATGTGGTCAGAATTGCGAACTAACCACCTTTTCTTCCCAGTTTAGCTAGTATCCATTGCTCCAATCTTAATAAATTGTTAAAATAAACGGTGCTTTGGTTCGAATTGAATAATATTGTGAAATCAAATTTGAGAAGCTTGATAATATGATTTAATTTGACACCATCTAAAGATGCTACAAGTTTGAACTTTATTATGGTTCAACTTAACACCATCTTAAAATTGTAACAAATTTGAACTATATTATGGGTCAACTTGACGCCATTTTAAAGTGGCAACAAAATTAAACGATATTATGGTTCAACTTGACGCCATCCTAAAGTTGAAGCAAATTTAAACGATGTTTGGCTTCAATTTGACAACATTTTAAAGTTACATTATTCATTATTTGATGCTCCATCTTAAATGACTTCATGGTTCAACTCAATTTAAAGGCTCAAACATTGTATACAGTAATCAACTACTGTAATTAATTTTCAAAACGCAATACAGAAAAAGACCAGTTTTTTTTTGTTTTTGTTTTTTTAAAAAGAAAGCCACAAACACGTTTTGCTTACACAGAAGAAGAATATTTTTTGCAAATCATATTATTTTGCTCAAGCAAATTTTATCACAATCTGAATTATTCCAAGTCTGGTGAATACGGAATAAGTATCATTCTTATACAACTTCACCTGACATTTTTCAAGCAACATTTTTTTATGCAATTCACAACGAATTTCCAATTTGCAATCACATGGTATTCAGGGTGTTTTCTAATGTCCTCTATAATCTGCATGTTATGAAACTTTGACAAAAATGAGGGTTAAAAATGCATACATCAAAAGTCATAATTTGATATTGAGGGAGAGAGCAGCATTTTTTAAAGCCTTATGAATCATAAACCAGGAAAGTGAGATAAAAACAAATCAAAATCTATTTGACTGCCAGTGAAAATTGAGAGGAATGAAAGGTGGTTACAAGAAACACCTTCAAATTTCATCAGTAATTAAACTGGTTTTGATGTTTTAAATGATTCGTCAGATTTACACATGTATTTATTTTTACTAGCTTGAATATTAATTAGAGACCCTTAATATGCATATTTTTTAAACTTCATTCTTGTTAGAGATTATGAAAGTATGTATATTACGAGCAGTGATTACAGAAAACCATGAAATCATTAATATAAATGCTTCATAAATTCAGTCTTTTTTCTATTTTTTATTTTAAAAAAAGAGAGTGTTTCCCAGCTATGTTTTTTATTCTATGCCATTTTTTTATTTATTTACTCATTTATTTATTTATTTTTGAAAAATTCAGAATACGCATTTTTTTCTTGGACAACATAAATAATTGAAAATAAAATTTTTAGATTCCATTAGGAAATGTTGATTTGTAAAACTGAATGAATTTGCACATAATTTCAAATATAACGATGCAAAAAAATATAAAAATAAAAGATGAAAAGTATGGCCTATACAAAGAAAAATGCTGCTATAATTCCCTAAAAAAGTGATATTGAAAAAGGAAATAAGTGGTAGCTTTAGAAAAAGTAATTATTATAGAATTCAAAACATCTAAAAATAAAAAATGATTAATTTATCGTAATAAATATTCTAGTTGAAGTAGTAGTTAATCTTTTATTGTACAATAGAATTTATACCGACATTTATATATTTATTTTAAGACAAATCCAAAACTTTAATCTTAGACCTAAGTAAACAAAATCCAAGGTAACCAAGGTTTTAAATCTTTAGTTTTTAATCTTTTTAAATCTTTAGTCAATATAAAGATTTAAGACAAAACATTGAAATAAGTTATATTTTAAATAAAGTTAAATTGTGTCGTTGTTTAAAGAATGTAATAGTGTAAAGCAAAATAAAACAAGCATTTGAATTTCTACCATTAAAAAAATTTATCGTCCGTGAAAAATAAATAAAATACTAAGCGAAAATTTTAACTGAAAGGAAAAGAAAATAAACTTCCATGTAGGTACCCGGATTACTAAGAAAAAGATGAATTCTAAAAGTTACGGTTCCAAAGAAAAATTCTAAACTACGTTTAAATGTTTCGTTCTTTATTTATTTCCCTACTAAATTCTTTCGTTTTGCTTTGTTCTCGGAAAGCACATCTTAATTTAAAAGCAGTAGTACTTTTTTTTTCTTTCTGAAACTTGTACTTTGTTGCTTAGATTTTTCGAAACTGTTTTGCGACTTTAGAAATTTCAGCATATTTATAAAGTGTTTATGCATTGCTAAGAATATTTCGTAACAGAATTTGTAGAAAGGAATAGCATCGCAGAAGGTTTATTGCTCCTAAAAACTGACGAAAAAAGATAATTTCACTGAATTTTTTTTCTAAGTTTATGCATTAGTTTGGATGATTTTCTCAACTGCAATTCGTTTTAACACATAATTCATTAGTCATAAGATTTTACTTCGTAAGATTTTACTAACACTACTTTATTTACTTTACATATAATTCATAAGATTTTACTAACACTAATACGTTACAGACATATGCTCAGTTGGATTTGTTAGATTTTATTGACTTAAAACCTTACAGATATACACTTTTGCTGATGATATTGTAACTTTAAGTAGATGTAAGTTATAATTAAATTTTGTTAGCAGCCATCTTGCGACGACAGCTTATAACAATCAATCTAATAAAGGAAGCATACGAAGTTAGTCTCATTATTGTTGATCAAAAAATATATTTTTAAGAAACAAGCAATGTCTATCAACTTTCATTGTTGACATTGTTGATGTTGATGATAGATTAAAGTAACTCCCCTAAATGTGGAAGTCACTTTAATCTATTGTTCACGGCAGTTTCAAACTCTGTTAAATACACGAAAAATGTGGAGTTCCCTTTGATGTAATGGCCTTGGTGTTTTCTGGGGCAAAGATCATGATTGGGAAGCGTGGTGCGGAGACTGGGTGTTTACTCTCAGCATCAGTTCTTTGATGTAAATTGTGGTGGTGTAGTGTGCGCATGCGCCAGTCTCGTCTTTAGATCATTATTAAGGATGAATACAAGACTATAACCAATTAGTGCGGCTTCACAGCGACGTTAGAATTTCAGTCAATCAGTTAGAAAATAAAAAGTAATTTCTTGACTAAAGATAAATATTTCGTCGCGAAACCCTATTTTGGGGAGATAAATCTCATATAACAAGTTCACCTTTGAGATATGGTTGTTGCTGCTTTGTTAACTGTGATGGAGCGATGTAATCCTCTAGTGAAGAGGATTGAGTCATTGAACTCCAGGATTTTAACCATGGTCCGTTCCATTGCTTCATCGAAGCATATTGGGAATGATCCAAGACCAACTCTTATTGAATACTTTCTTATATGCAAAGCAATTCATCAAATTCTGCTTCAGAATTTCCAAATCAAGCACTGGAATTCAAGGCATTTTATAATGGCAAAAGCGCCGGCCTGGTGGCCAAGTGGTTAGCGTGCCTGACTGCGAAGTCATAGGCTGCGGGTTCGAATCCCGCTCTGGGCATGGTTGTTTCTCTCTCTCTTTGTGCTGTCCTCTGTTGTGTGTGTGTATGATGTGTGAATGTGGCCCACCCTATAAACGGGTTTGTGGCAGTGTGGCGTGGGCAATGTTGCTCGCCTCCGTGACTTTGGTTCACAGGTGCCCACTGGGTAACGCGAAATGAGCAACAATTCTGGCATAGTATAGGCAAAAGATTCAAATTCAGTGCCTGCCATTGGAAAAAAAATAATAGCAAAAGCATATATCAGAAATAAACACGCGTGGGTAACGCGAAATGAGCAACAATTCTGGCATAGTATAGGCAAAAGATTCAAATTCAGTGCCTGCCATTGGAAAAAAAAATTAATGGCAAAAGCATATATCAGAAATAAACACGTGTCTCCTCTTCCTCATGCCCCAAGATAAAAATTTTTTACACGTATCTGTATATTACAATATCCAACTTGAGGCCGGGATAGTCTGGTTGGTAGGGCACTGAACCTATGTCCAAGAGGTCATGGGTTCGATCCCCTCCGACTGAAGACTCCCCGTGTAGTGAATGGTGACTGATGCACGTTGAATCTGTCAGGGGTCACAAATTCCTCCATGTTCACTTAGCAAATCATACCTCTTGGGGAACTGGTCCAGAAGTTTCCTTGTCTCCTGGATTGGGTTCCAAAATTACAAAGCTACGGAGTTGAACACAGGTAGTCTTAAACCCAAAATTGGGTCAAATGTTCAACAACAGATATGAAATAAAATAAAATAAAATATTCAACTTAATCAAGCTGTATAAAGTGCAAATCAAGAAAAAGATGTGGATAATATATACAGGGTGGTCCTAAAATATATGTCTAAAATGTAAAGGTGGGTAGAGGGGACATAAATAAGCATATTTCGGACAGGAATGTGTGTGCGGTAATGGCACATTAAAGCACTAGCTTGTAAAGCAGTATGATTCAAAGGAAACGGAAAAGACAAGTAAAGACAAAAGAAAACAAAAATTTATCAACAGTTTTCAAGAGGTGCTCGAAAGAGCAGCCAACAACAAGATTCACAGCGACGGCGCATGGATCGGCGTAAAGCAGCAACAGACAAGCGGGAAACAAGATCTTCTTCAGATATGACGGGACTCTCGTACACCAGGCTTTTAATATGACCCCAAAAGAAAAATTCCAAGCAGGTTAAATCAGGAGAACGCGGTGGCCAGGGAACTGGACCACTCCGTCCTATCCAATGCAGGCCGTAGACTGCGTCCAGGTGATTCGTGACGTTCCGACTGAAATGAGCTGGGGCTCCATCGTACTGGAACCCCATTCGTCTGCAAACAGCTGGAGGAATATCTACCAGAAGTTCGGGTAAACCTCCTGTAGGAAGATGTTGTACGTATGGCCAGTTAAACGACTAGGTAGAATGTAAAGTCCTTCTAAGTTATTGTGCACAATGCCCGCCCAAACATTAATGAAAAACCTTTCTTGGTACGAGTGTGCTATTGTGCCATGTGGGTTGCCATGAGCCCACAGGTGAGAATTATGGATGTTTAACACACGACAGCGTAAAGGTAACCTCATCAGTAAATAAAACATCTGCAGGGAAGATTAGATTGGCTGCCGTCTGCTGTAGGTACCAACGAGCAAAGTTCAGACATGGAAGATAATCGTTATATATATGTAGGTAAGCTACTTTACCTCAGAGCACATGCAGAGGTTGAGGAGAAGACGTAAGAAGAAAAAAAATTCCCCTTCGCAATGGACAATCAGTAAAAAGTATGAATCGATCTAGATCTTTGAGTTCGGCAAAGTTAGTGGTTATAGTTAAATGCTGGATACAAAATGAAATATAATTTAAAAACAATGTGAGGGCCGAAAGATTGAAACAGAGAGTATTGTGATAGCATCGTCACAACGCTCTTCGAGTCACCTGAGATATATTTTATGAAGAGCATTAATGTCTTACTAACCTATCTGAGACAGCACAGTGGGTAAGGCACTAAGCAGTCATTGTGAAGGAATCTATCCCTAAAGGCAGCATGAAGTCCTTCAAGTTTTCGATCAATGAGTACAGGTTGTTAAGGAAGTAAAGTCGGCTGGTGTGCATGCTTGACCACACAGCCGCCATTATGCCATTTGTTTCTAAATTGCAATGCCTTTGCCCACATGACCCTCTTGGCACATAACAGGCTGTTCTGAGAGTTCTTCACTTAGTGCCATTGTCTTTAGATTGGAATTGTGTTGAGAACTTTAATTTAAAATATTCCTTAAAGTAAACTCAAATGCTTTCATCATTTTTTTAATACCTATTTTAGTCCCTATTCGGTACAATTTTATCACTTAAAATTTTTTCTTTTGTATGCATTTACATAGCGATTCTATAATTGGATTTAGTTCTTGTATGTCAGAGTTTTTAATTACAATGAGTAGTTATAAGAAAGGTAAAAATATCTATTCAAGATATATCTAATGGCATATAGTTATCGCATGATTTGAGACTAGCTTACTGTTTCTTTACCAAAATGGGAAGGAAAACACTGCAAAAATATCCTACAATATGTAACTAATGCTGGAAATTAAAGCAATGCAATGATGAAAACAATGTAAACTAACAATGGATTGATGAAAACAATTAAAACAAAATTAAAACAATGTAAACAATGTCACTTATACTGGAAATTAATTAGAAGGAGAAGTTATATGAAAGGTAAAAATATCCATTCAAGTTAGATCTTATGCATATAATTATATCGTATAGTTTGAGACTAGTTTACTTTGTTTCCTTACCAAAATAGGAGGAAAAACACTGCAAAAATATCCTACAATATGAAAACAATGCTGGATATTAAAACAGTGTAATGATCAAAACAATGTAATGATCAAAACAATGTAAACTAACAATGTAATGATTAAAACAATGTAAGTGAACAATGTAATGATTGAAACAATGTTAACTAACGATGTAATGATTAAAACAATATAATTAAAGCAGTGTGACTTACGCTGGAAATTAGTAACAATGAGAAGTTATATGAAAAGTAATGTATGAAAAGTATTATTTGAGACTAGTTTACTTTGCTTCCTTATCAAAGTGGGAAGAAAAGCACTGAAAAAATATCCTACAATATGACAACACTGCTGGAAATTAAAACAATGCAAGGATCAAAACAATGAAAAGAACAATGCAAACTAACAATGTAATGACTAAAACAATTGAAACAATATAATTAAAACAATGTAAATAATGTAACTTATGCTGGAAATTAGTAACAATGAGAAGTTATATGAAAAGTAAAATAATTCATTCAAGTTTTATGATTATTGTATAATTTGAGACTAGTTTACTTTGCTTCCTTATCAAAGTGGGAAGAAAAACACTGCAAAAATATCCTGCAATTTGTAAATGATGCTGAAAATTGAAATTAATAATTTTGGATTTAAAAATTAAGAGTAATTAAAAAAAAACTTAATTAAGCTTAATCCTTTAACTTTTTTTTCAAGCAAAATAAATATATAGCATATTATTGCATTTGTGAGTATGATTTCTTCTCAGCTATACTTTCTTAAGTAAAAATAGCATTTCTGTTTTTATTTAAAGCTCGGGTTTAGAGCAGCAGTTATCATAACTAAAGTATTTAAAGACAATTGTGAACGTATTAACTTGACCTAACTTGACCTAAAGACTACCTTATTTTGAAAATATTTAATGAAAAGAATGACATATTTTTCACCGTTTTATAATAAATAATATTAAATAAGATTTTATGTCCGACAGTTCAATTCGCAGTCTCGCTGAGTTTAGTCTAGTAATGAACTTGTTTTTTGGTATATAAACATAAGCTGAAAAACGAGTGAAATAAGTCGAATTATGAAATAGAACTAATTTTCGCTTAAATTGAAAACTGAAAAGAACTGCTATAAACGTAGAAAATGGCTATAAGGGAAACATATTTCATTATAAGCAAATTATTAGAGGTTAAATGTCTTAGAATCCCATGGAGTAATTACGTTTGAAGCAACAAAAAAATTCATAAAAATATAAAGTACGTTCATTTAAAACTTACAGTAAATGCTGAATGCTTCAATTTTCAAGAAGAGATTCTCCTGAAAAATTAAACAAATTTATTAATGAGATTTTTTCGTACAAAAAAAAAGAAAAAAAAAAGATAAGAATACGAGTCTATTAAATTATGAGTATGCGCACCTCTTAATTCAAACACAACTTTTCATCATATATTAACATTTTAGATAAAATTCCAAAGATATTATTTATCGTGCTAAAAGTTCAGTAACGAGTTGCAAGTTCAAATTCTGTGCGATTATCACGCTTTTCGTCAAAAAAAAACTAGATAAATAAAAATAAATAAAAACTCGTGATTTACGGATTAGATAGTTTCAAAACTATGAGAGTATGCGTTTTCGAATTTTTTTTTTCCTTCCTCAATCCATTTGATGTTCGGGTAGCGCGAAAGAAACAAAGAAAGAATAAATAAATACTCTTCCATCCCCCCCTTCAACCATTAAATGTTCTGTAATCCCTAGAATATTTGAAGCTTCGTCCCCCCCCCTCACAATACATCAATGCCGCCTTGCAACTATAAGGTGGGGCCATAGCTCTTAAGACCGAAATATGTAATTAACTTCTGATAAATGATCGTTTGGAGCCTATTCGACCCCATACTTCCCTTCCTCGTCTGCCCCCTACCACATATCTCGCTTTCATAACCCCCACCCCCATCCCTTTTGCTCTTCTAATTTTTGAAATAGTATATCAAATGAAGTTCTTTCCTTGTTGTTTATTGTGATCGACTGGGGCATGGCGATCCAATTTAAAAAAAGCGTATTTAAATTGATCCAAATTTTTAAAAAAGCGTATTTAAATAAATCCAAATTAAAAAAAAAAGAAGCGTATTTAAATGGAGAAATGACTCAGTTACTAAATATAATTGATTATAATTTTGGAGAAATTTTTGATTTTTTTTTTAACCACTTTATGTGAATGCGTAATAATAATATTAAATGGATTAATTGTAGATTTAACCCTTCTATAGTTGATTTCAGCTCTTGCTAAACTTTCTGGACAGAAGCGCCCCTAAATCCATACGGTGAACTTGTTACTTCAACGTTTTTTTTCCTTCCGTTTGTCATAAAATTGTTAATATCTTCTCCCATTTCGGTTTTAAAGTCACTTTTGGGCCTGTTAACAAAACCAAATTTAAGTCTCTTAAAGATCCTATTAGCTTTGATAATCGATGGGACATTTACCACATTCCTTGTCAGTTTGATCTTGACTACATCGGACAAACTAGTCGTGCTTTAAAATTTAGACTTTAAAATTAGACTTAAAATTAGACATAAACACGATTGATATGCCCTTTATCAAGAATAAAGAAATTATCAATAGCACATTGATGGAATCTTGAGTATAATTTTGGTAATGTCAAAATTATTTTCACCAGAATCACATCAGCTTATTTTGATGCCTTAGAATATTGTTTTCTTCATATGAATGCTGAATTCCCTTAATGACATTAGCTCCTCACCACCTCACCATGGCGCTTGGAAATGCCTTTTATCCTCATTTGCTCCTCTCGGCCAGTGAGGGTTTTTCTGTTGCTCTGTTCTGTTTGTTCACTGTGGGTTTTCTAGTTTTGCTTCTCACTTTTATTTTTCCATTTTTCTTCGGCAACTTTTCGTTTTATGTTTCAAATCACTTTTGTTTCTTCTCATTCAGGTCTGGTCTTGAAAATGGGTGCCAGTTTTTTAGTGCTTTGAAGCATGTCGGCTGTCATTTCCTATTTATATATTTTTGAATCGAATGGAGTTCTTAAACAGGCAATATGTAATGATTATATTAATAATACGAATAATAATTTGATTGTTTAGAAGCTTGGTATAAGAACCAAATAACTCCAAATTTTCAACAAAAAAAAATTTTTAAGCATTTTTGTCTACGGACAACCTAGAGTAAACCCATTGAGAGGAAGTTCTACCGTATGGGAGAAATTTTTCATGGAAAATTCTCCTGGTATAAGTAATTTGAAATTTAGTGTTTAGAAAAAGCGAGTTCAGGTAAAACTAGAGTAAACAATGGAGTTTGAAATACTGAAAAAAAAATCAAATTATCAAAATATAATTATTTCATGGAGCAGTTACTTGGGATTATGCAGTCCTTCTGCAGTAACTTGTTAGCCTTTTGATATTTTCAAAACCTTTCTTCAAAAATTGAACTTCTTGGTTTGCTCTAGATCTACCTAAACATACTTCTCTCAAACTTTTAAATTCCAAAATACCAATGGAGATAAAAGGTAATTTGCCGTTAGAAGCTTCTCGCGATATGGGGCCCTCTTAAAGAAGTTTTTCATGGGGAAGAAATTTAGAGCATCTTTAAATGTTTGAACTTTTTAAGAGGTAAAATTGTTTTGAGAGGGTCAGCTAAAATTATTTTTTTTTAAAATTATAAATGCATACATTAATATTGATGTGCAAAATCTCTTGCTTACGCTGTAATATCATACGTATATTGAATTAAACGTATATCATATATATATAATATGTATATTGAGTTATGAAAATTTAACTTTGATGTTAATAGAGTTTAGTATTAATAAAGAAAGTAAGCCCTTAGACTTATGCTTCTATAATTCTTTTTGTATTTTTACACTGTAGGCAGGAAATTATTTCTCTAAAAAGACAAGTATAATTAAGGACCACCAAGAATCCAGATAATTCGCCACAAGTTTTATGTATGATTGGATATGGCTGATTTTCCATGTTTTGAAATGAAAATTTACTGTCCAAGAAAACATTTTTACCGGAAAAAAGTCAAAAATAAAATTTCTTAAAAAGGTTCGTTTACTTTTGTAAAAATAGAGATCAAAACACTAACGAGAATCTAAACTGTTTAAACTCTTTTAACGGACATTTCTTAAGCACCAGGCTTCATTTTAGGTGTTCTAATTAGCGAAAGATTTAAGCACAAACATAATTTACGCTTTATTATGCAGGAAAAATTAGATAAAGTTTATCTTTATTCATACGAATTTAAAAATTTCGAAACAAGATTCAACATTTTTGTGTGTTTATGACAGTAGGTTTTTCTTTATACTCTTCTATGCAAATCTAAAAGAGACTGTTTTTACTAAATTGTTGAATCGTATGTTTTAAAATTTTCAGTAATTCATGATAGGTAAAGTCTGAATTGAAAGTACTGGGGGTGATCTCCAACAGTTTAAACTTAAATGATCGAAAAGTCTTTCCCTTACCGAATTAAACAGACAGAGTTCAGCCTTTGTTAAAGTGTTTATAGCTCACTTCCACGTTAAAAAAATGTTTTTTTATTTGTCCTAAGTTATTGAATTGTAGCTTCTAAGTTATTCTATACTTGATAAGAGAGCTGTGGTTGCTTAGGGATAGAGAATTCGCCTCCCAATGAATTGACCCAGGTTCGAATCCTAGCGGTGGCTGATTGATATGAATTAAGCGCCCGGCTCACACCGACCACAGTGCTGACGTAAAATATCCTTAGTAATAGACAAATCATGGGTTTGAATCCCCTTCCCGTCAGTCAGGCTAACTATAAGAGGTTTTCCTCTCCATATAATGCAAATGCGGGTCAGTTCCACCAAAGAGTCCTCCACGAATGCTAGTTTACAGAAATGCTCCATTGAAATAAAAATTGTAGTAAAGTCTAAAATTTATCTTCAATAAAAACATGAATGAACATCAGCCTCATTCATACTCAATATCTTATCGACAATGATGATAACAAACTTTATCCTATAAAGAATTTAATGCAATTGAAAATAAAATGCATTATAAACATCCTTAAAATTTTTCTTCAAAATTAAGAATTTACAGTTGAAGTTAAATTTATGTCTCAATTTTAACCTCAACAATTAAAGTTCAAGTTAAAAATATGTATGTAACTTATATAAGTAAATTGTAGTTCAATTTAATCGATCGTAGTACAGTTAAATCGGTTTATTGACAATTTAAGTTAGCTTTTTTGAAATAGTTTAAATTAGATTCCAGTTAAATTTCAATTATTTATTAACTACTTTGGAGTTGAAGTTTATTTTTTTTTTGCCTCTAACTAATTGCTAAGTAAAGATCATCCTCATTCAAAAACCATGAATGATGGAAATTTTTTCTAACGCAAATAAAGAATCTAACACAATAGAAAACAATACATCATAAGCATTATTTTAAAATTGTTCATTAAAATTAAGAATGTATAGTTAAAGTTAATTTTATGTCTCGAGTTTGACCTCAACATTTGAAGTTAAAGTTACATGTATATAGTTTATATAAGTAAACTGAAGTTCAATCACATGCATTAAATTTAATTTGTGTACAGTTAAGTCAATTTACAATTTAAGTCAATTTTTTCCAACTGTTTAAAATAACTTTCAGCCAAATTTCCATTAATTAATTACTTTGTTAAAGTACAATTTATTTCAGCTTCAACCAAAGACAAAATAATAAACATCGTCCTCTAACCAGATATGTTATAAACAACCATAAATGTTGGGAAATTTTTAACACAAATAAAGAATTTAACACAATAAAAAACATGACGCATCATAAAAAAAATGTTTAGAAAGTTTTCTTATAAGAATTTACAGTTGAACTTCAGTTTATGTGTCAAATTTCACCTCAGTGTTTGAAATTGAATTTCAATCTATGTATATAATTTATGTAAGTAAATTGTAGTTCAATTATGCATTGGAATTTTTGTTTTAGATAAAGAATCCTACACAATAAAAAGCATGATGCATCATAAATTTTTTTTTTTTTTCAAATTAGGAATTTACAGTTGAATATCAATTTATGTGTCGAATTTCGCCTCAGTATTAAAAAACTGAATTTCAATATATGCATATAATTTATGTAAGTAAATTGTAGTTCAATTATACGTTGGAAAAATAAAAAATCCTACACAAAAAAAAAAAAAATTTGCACCATAAATATTTTCAATTTAAAAAAAAAAAAATTAGGAATTTACAATTGAATTTTAATATATGTGTCGAATTTCCCCTCAGTATTTAAAAACAGAATTTCAATGTATGCATATAATTTATGTAAGTAAATTGTAGTTCAATTATACGTTGGAAAAATAAAAAATCCTACACAATAGAAAACATAATGCATTATAAACATTTAAAAAAATTCTTTTTCAATTTAAGAATTTACAGTTGAATATCAATTTATGTGTCGAATTTCTCCTCAGTATTTGAAATTGAGTTTCAATATATGTATATATAATTTATGTAAGTAAATTATAGTTTAATTATGCATTGGAAATTATGTCTTAAATAAAAAATCCTACACGATAGAAAACATAATGCATCATAAACAATTTTTAATTTATTTTTTTCAAATTAAGAATTTGCAGTTAAATTTATGTCTCCAATTTGTCTCCAACATTAAAAAAACATCAGCAAACATCTTCCTCTACCACACCCATTTTCCCGTTCAGCAATAAAAATCAAGAGCTCGAAATTATGTACCCATTTTTACAATATAGCCGCTTACACACAGATAGTTACTTCACATTTTATGGCTCATCCAAAGATAATTTTCTCAGAATGAGAACTCATTTCAGGGTGGCTGAATCACCATTTTGCTTTTTCGCCGGCTTCTTTGTTGGTGGCTGTTAATATTTGCCTTTCTTAGAAACTTACCTTTAAGAGAATGTACCTGTAAGTTCTTGTGCTGCGTTAATCAACCTTCGATGACCTTCTGACCCTAAGTCAGGTTTGGAGGAAGGGTGTTGGAAGAAGGTTTTTCTCCTCCAGGTTTTTTTGTTTTAGAATTCTTTTGGTGCCAGTGGCTAAAAGTGTAATTTTTTTCGCTCATCTACGCGTGCAAGGGGTGTATGTTGTGAGCTGCTTGGGACAACCCTATATCTTCTTTTTTACTGTTCTAAACCCGGATGAAAGGAGGAACTTTAAATAAAAGGGGAGGAAAAAGAAAAACAAGTGAAATATATCCGATTTTTTTTATTATTTTTGCTTATTTATTTATTTTTGCTGTAGGGTAAGTGAGTTGTTAATATAGGAGGTTGGTAAAAGGTGTAATCCTTTCATTTTTGAAAGTTTTATTTATTTTCTCTTTGTAAGTCTCATAACTAAAATGGTTTATAGTTATTTAATGTATTATATAACAGTCCTCAGCTATAATAGTTCAACAATCCTTAAAATATTCATATTTGCCTCCTATTTTTTTTACTTATTTATTTTTTTAAAAGAAATATTTGCCGAAAATAATGCACAAACACTAATAATGTTTTTTGTTATATTACTTTGCTGAAAACAGTCATTTAGACTGAAAAACTGACAAATTTAATATTAAAAAATGAAAGAAGAAAAAGCGCCAACTTTGCAAAACATTTTTGCAAAGTTTATTTTAATTATTTTGATAATATTTAATGCGAGGAATAAAATTTTTTTCGATAATCGTCTTATCAATAAAACTTTTAAACTAATGGGTTATACATCAAACAGTTAAATTCACAAGCCTGGAGTGGTATCTAGTCAAGCTCTGGATTTGTTTATTGGTGCATACATTAGCTGAAAATGAATAAAACAAGCTGAATTATGCAAAGAACTCTTATAAAGGTTGAGAATAATTATCAGGGAAACATAATTCGTTATTCTTGAATTTGGTCTATTTTGAATTGAAAAATTTGACAAAAAATACTGACGCAATTATTTACACTGTCGAACTCAGGATTTTTTTTTTAGGAATTTAATTGTATATTAATTATATTCGATTTCGAACTGTTCTTATTGATAATTAAAAGATAACGTTTCTTGCGACTTGCAGGCTATCGATTTGGGCGTTGTGCAAGCTGAAAATTTGAAATTATTCGAACTTAAAAAATGCAAAGTGGGAAATGAAAATTATGATGTAAATTCTGTGAAAGAATTATCGAGTTCGCTGATAGAAAAAAAGAACACGTAAATTAGGAAAACCAAAACGCAAAGATGACTTAGATATCCAGAAAATGGAATTGGAGGAAAATAAAGGGAAAGACGAAGCCGAAGTATTGAGCCGAACTCAAGAAATTGAAGACGAAGAGAGAAAAAGAACGTAAATAACTTTCGAATCAGAAAAATTGCGTGCTCAAAATGAAATAAAACGTCGTGAAAATGAGAGGAGCGAAAATTATCTTCTGATTAAATGGAAAATTGGAACTTCATAATGATCTACAAAAGCTCGATCCGAAACGGAATGACGTCAGCTTATACCTGGTACAGTTCGGGAGACAAGCAAAATGAGTAGGAGTAAAAAAAAAAAAAAAAAGAATTGTTTGTATAACATTTACTGGAATTACTGCCATATGATGTTGCCCAAGTTACAGCAGCAGAAGAAGAAATTACTAAAAATTACAGTAAAGTAAAAGTACTCTTGTTAAAGAGATTCAAAATGCCGACCGAGGAATTCAGACAGTTTTTTACTAAACATCAGAAAAAAAACCTAAGACAAATTGGCTTGATTTTTCTTACGAACTGAGTAATTAATTCAACGAATAAACTGATTAGAAATAATAACTTTCGAACAGCTTTGCGATTTAATGATTACCGATCAAAGCAAGCAAAAAATTCCGTTTGAAATAAAATGAAGAAAAAAAGAAAGAAAAACATTTCATCGATGTGTGGGTCGAGTTTTAAAATCCCGAATGATTTTTCCAACAAATTGGATTAGAGCAAATAGGAAAACAAAATCAAAAGATTTCAATAAAGATACGGAAAATTAAATTTTGAACAGAAACAGATTCGTAATATACTCCCACATATCCTAGACAACAAAAATTTAGAAGCTTTCAAAAATAAGAAATGCTTAAAGAATTCTTAAGGTTTGTTATCTTTGTAGCGACCCCATTTCGAAAAACAATGTTCAGAACGATATAATGGATGATGGATAATCGAGTGTAAACTAACTTTTAATATGCAAGATTCGCTCTGAATTATTGAAAGGAAAAACTGACTCAGGAATTAATCCTCTACAATTTGTTGAAGTTCTAGTAGACAACAAATTATCAAAAGCCATGATTGACAGTGGGTATCGAATTACTACGATATATGATTCCTGCGATGTTAATTAATTCATTTTACATTTACTAGGAAATGCCATTCAATTTATTTCAAAGAGCTTCAGTAAGTGAAAATATTCAATATAAAACAGCAAGTCAAAAACCAAGGCGGATTCTTAAAATCAGACAAAAAAATTAAAGACAAAAACAATTCGTAAAATCATTAATTTCTTAAAGATTTTTCTATTTTTTACTTTTCAAATTGATGGAAATGTATAATCATTTCATTCTAGCAATCCACAAATGAATAATTCAAGAAATTAAAAATGAAAAAAAGAGAAAACGGAGTTATCAAATAATGATGAACAACTCTTAAAAGGATCATTCATCAAATGATGATTAATTACAAGGAAAGAGCTGTTAGGCGGTGGATACATTGATATTGCAATCAGAGATAATGAATCATCATTGACTGTTGTAGACATAATTTATAGAATAACACGTTACATGTTTAATAATGCAATATTTCTTGGTAGCAATTGAAAAATTGATAAGTTGGAACAATGTACAAATATTTTTATACCTGTTGTATCTGAAATGCAGTTTCTTGTCATAGTTGTTTGAACACAACATAATTGTCATATCATTTAACCATTCAAGCATTAAATAGCTACTATAAAAATTTATGACAGTAAAATAGGTATTAAAAATAATTAGTTTATAGTTCCTGATAGATCTTTCAATTTTTTTTCGTTCTTGAAGCTAATTTAATTAATTCATCGTTTTGTAAGTTAATGTTATAATAAAAATTATTTTGATTGGAAAAACTGCTCCATTTTTAGTTTTAAAACAATATTGTAGCCCCATTTATCATTTTCATTTTTAAAAAAAAATTGATTTTCTTTAAATTTAGGAGATTTTTTTCAATTTATTAATTTAGTTTTAGCTGATTTAAGGGATAAATTGAAGCAGATTTAAGAGATAAATTAAAATAAATGGAACAACTATCTTTATCTAATCAAAAATCTTACTAAAACAACAAAAATTAGTTAGACTACTTTCTTATCTGATATAAGTCCAAAAAAGGGTCTCGCATAGTGACAATTTTTCGGGGACAAAATTTCACCGAAATGAAATCTTTCGAAGAGGAAGTCTTTCGAGGTTATTTTAGAGCTGTTTTTCGAAGCTCTGTCACCAAGGAAAATAAAACCATATAGCTTAAGTGCCTTACACTTGAAGCAATGTGATGATTTTAAACTATATATACAATCTTGCGCGAAGAATTATCTGGACTCTAGAGAAGACAGTTGACTTAAATATTTTAAAAGTTATTATACCTTTTTAAAAATTCCTAATTTGGCGACATTTTCCGCCCCTAAATGAAAATTATCAAAATCACTGCCTTATTCTCGTTTTTGCAAATTTTTATGAGCCCAAGTAATGCAGCAGTGGAGTAAGTTTTTAAATATTGAAAATTAGACCACAAACGCTTTTCATTTTCACAAAACTGTGACTTATTTACATATCGACGTTTTGCGCCATTTTCAAAATAAACATAGAGGGCGCTGTCTGTAGATAGGGTAAACTTGACCTAATAGTCATGATTTGCAAACTCACAGCAGTTATAAAAATTTTATATTATTCGCAAAAAAGCATTATTTCATATCACGATGGAGTTTTCGAAAAATAGCTTTAAAAAAATAGGAGCTTTCAAGAATAGCAGTTAGACCTCGGTATAAGGTCATCCGCATATAAGGTCACCCCGCATATAAGGTCACTTTTCCAAAGTCCCGGCTCACTGAATAGGAATTCTTTGTTATAGATTATCGGATATATGGTCAAGTTTTAAAAATCGTTATCGCTTATAAGGTCATTTTTATCTGAGGTGAGGGAAGCTTTTTTCTAACAAAAGCCTATTTAACTTCCTTACAAGGCAATTACCCCTCTCGAGTTTTAGGAAAATGTTGCAGCCAACGAACAAACTGCAATTTCTGATATTGTTTCACAAGTTGTGGACAGTGAGGACAATGACAGTGATCCTGAGACTGTAGCTGTAACCCAAGTGGAAGCCTTCAATGTCATACGAATTTTTTTTACAAACCATGAGGGAGCTGAGTAATATTTTGAGAAGTTACAAAATCTAGAAATCATTGTTCGAAAAATGAAGCCAGAAGCGAGACAGACCTGCATAAATGATTATTTTAAATAAGATAAGATGTAATGTGTGTATGTACACTTTGAGGAAATTTGTAAACAACTTTATTTTAAATTAAAAGTTTTTTAAAAATCTATCTTTCTTTAATTCTTTACTAATTCTGTTAAAATTTATTGACTTAAATATTTAATTTATGGCCGATCATTTTCGTTTGTATAACCATTTTTAAAAAATCATAATGTGTACTATTTATGTGCTTAGTTATGAACTGCTAATGAATCGGTTAAAAGGTCACCCCGCTTATAAGGTCACTTTTGCGATGTCCCTTAGGGTGACCTTATATCGAGGTCTCACTATTAGGAAAGCGGAATCTAACGAGGACAAAATCTAGCATATAAATGTTTCTTTGATAAAAATCTTGAGTTCACAGATTCTTACGAGTGTAGAATTTTGCGCCAGTTTCTATATTGTGAGGAAAAAATTGGCAAGTACAGAATCTAGCGAAGACAAGACAGAATCTTCTAATAATAAAAATTTCTCTGTGAAAGAATTTTTATTCACGGACTCTTTCAAGTCTATCTAGCGATATCTTTCGATGTATAGCGTATATTAAGATATTGCGAGGAAAAAATCAGGCAGAATCTTTCAGTGATAAAAATTTTACCATGACAAAATCTTTATCGGTAGAATCGTGTGTGTACAGAATCTCGCGTTGGCTATGATGTGCAAAGAAAGGATAGACGAAGGCAGAATCTAGCTAAGACAAGATAGAATCTTGTCATGACAAAAATCTTGTGTTGACAGATCTGTTATTAAGTGAATCTAAAGAATAAAGAATCTTGCGTGGATTGTGAAAAAATAATGTTGTGAAAAAACAATAGGTGCAGACAAAATCTCAAATAAGTACTGACAAAATCCTCTCATGAACTTGCATTAATTGAATCTTAGAAGGTCATTATCTTCCTTAGATAAGATATAGTGAGGGCAGATTCCTACGAGTACAAAATCTTGCAAGTATGAAGGATAGGAAGACGTACGGTGATTACACGCATAAGGTTTTCTATCATAAATTCGTGAGAGGACAAAATTGTGCGAATCTTAATAGGGGAAATTTTTGCGCAAGAAAAGATATTATGAATATGCTCAAAACTCGTACAATTATCCAAAAGTTTGCAAATGAAATGTTTTGAGCCTCGATGGCTCAGGCGATAAAGCGTTCGCCTTCCAATGAGGAGAGCCGAATTCGAATCCCAGTGAAGGATGGTCGATACGAATGCGCATCCGTCTTGCACCGACTATAGTGATGCCGTGAAACATCCTCAGTGGCAGACGCATCATGGGTTAGAGTTCCTTTGCCGTCAGGTTAACTGTGGGATGTTCTCACGGTCTTCCTCTCCACGTTGCGCAAATGCGGGTTAGTTCCATCAAAAAAAGTCCTACACGAAGGCTAAATTTCTACCAATACTTGATCCAGGAGTTCCTTCGGCTTCTGGATTGGGATTGAAATTAGGAGTCTATGGAGTTAAACATCAGTAGTCGCAAACCCAAAAATTGGGTCTGCTGTTCAAAGACGGTAATAAAATAAAATAAAAAAGAAATGTTTTGAGGTTTTTGTTTTCTCTTTATATTAAATTTGGTAAAGTAGTTGATTACTAATACACTGCTGGACAATTGCTAAGGACGGATAACACTATCATCCATAGCAACCACAAAATGAAAGGAAGCAAAATGTGGAAAATTAGAATAAGTGCGGGATATAGTAAGAAGAGGTATCAGTATGCAAAATTTTTTTCCACGTCTGCTCATCACGTGATAGCGTTGATAAGAGCTTTAAAGGTTTTGACGCGTGTGGAGAATTGTTGTTTCAAGTCAAAGTTTTACAGGAAAGATTTAGTTGACGAACTTGAAATTTTCGGCATGTCTTCCCGATATCATTTAGATGATTTTAAGCGTGGCCGAATTATTGAAAAGATCGAAGAAGGGCGAAGAATAACAGATGTTGCCAGGGAGTTCGACATCGCTCACAGCGTTGTTTCACGGCTGTGGAAATCATTTAAAACTACTGGAATGTGTAGTAGGCGGCACGGGGGAGGTCGTGTTAGAAGTATGACGCCTGCAAAAGACAGATACATCCTCCTATCAGTAAAAAGGAACAGGAGCACCTCAGCTCAGCAGGTGGCAAATCAGTTTCTTGCTGCCACAGGAAAGCCGATCTCCCGAAAAACTGTTGCTAGACGTTTGAGGAGAGGAGGACTATACGCCCGCAGACCTGTTGTGTGTGTCCCATTGACCAGCCAGCATCGTACTGCCCGTTTGCAATGGTGTCGTGAGCATCACAATTGGACTGAACAGGACTGGGCATGCGTACTAATCCCAGATGAGAGTAGGTTCAGTCTGTCATCGGATTGTAGACGCCAACTGATCTGGCGCGAGAGTGGTACTGGTTATCGTCCAGAAAATATCCAGGAAAGGGACCGATATCCGACATGCAGTGTCATGGTGTGGGCCGGCATCATGATCAATGGCCGCGCGCGCCTACACGTGGTTGCGAATGGGACTATGACGGGCCAACGATACATTGATGAAGTTCTACTTCCTCATGTTCGTCTTTTCCGTGGTGCTGTCTGTGATAAATTTGTTTTTATGGACGACAACACAACATGTCATCAAACACTCGCTGTTCAGGATTGTCTAGACAGCGAGGGTATTCACCGCCTCGTATGGCCATCACGTTCTCCAGATCTAAACCCCATTGAAAATGTTTGGGATGCTTTGTGGAGGCAACTTGCTGATCGAAACTATCCTCCGACAAACAAGAACACCCTCATCCGTGTACTGACAGAAGAATGGGATAAATTGCCTCAACAGCTGCTGGATAATGTTGTGCAAAGTATGATACGACGTGTAGAATGTTGCATCACACTCCACGGTGGACATATTCCGTACTGACACCTTTCTTCAAGTTGCCTGCTGACATTTAGATACATTGTTCCATTTTTCCGTACGCACCATCAAATGAAAATTTTTTTCCTTTCAGATGTTTCATAGTTTTTGTACTTTCCAGAACAATGAATATTCTTTATTCTAATGTTTGAACAGAGTGGCAACTATATTTTATCTTACTAGGCCTCATGTCTCGCTTAATGTTATGCTACATTGCAATTTGTGATCCGTCCTTAGCAATTGTCCAGCAGTGTATTTAGTGGGTAGGAAAATTAGCGTCGTTGTCGGAATTCATCTTTTACAGTATAGACTTAACTTGTTTGATTGAAGAAATACTGAAATAAGGAGTTTACTCATACATTCCTTTTCATGATCGATCTCTGCAAACTTTCATCGTCTTAATGGTTTCCTTTTTTCGCTGTGAATCTAAATTTCCGGTTAACACAGACGTTTTGGAAGAAAGGAGGATCTGAGTGACTTTTTAGCTCGAAATTATTATGGTATACATGGGACATACAATATTACTTAAATTGTGAGATAATTTCTTTTTGTTTCAGATAGAATCTTCAGAATCTTCTAGCTAAGATGAATTGAAAAAATTAGCGAAGGAAGGTTTCAATTGATATTTCTGAAATATCTCCGGGAAATATCTTATTTTAGTCTTATTTTACTATTTAGCATATTTTACACAATCTTTAATGAATGAAGGTACTAAGTGCATGAAGGTATTAAGAGACAGTCTTGCAATATTTTTCGTGTAAAAGAAGATTGCAAATTTATTTGTCAAAAATTTGCCTCTCTTTTGGCAGCAAATTAAAATGCCAAAATTATGAATACAGTGTCTCAAACAGTTTAAATGAGTGTGAAAAATTAAACAATTTCGTGACTTAAATTTCTCATTCCCCTTGTCAAAGTATTGGTCAAATACTAATTTTATTTTATTTTATAACCGTCATTGAACAGCTGATTCAAATTTATGTTTACGACTACTAATGTTCAACTTCGTAGACTTGTAATTTTGAACCCAATCCAGAAGACAAGGGTGCTCGTGGATCAAGTATTTGAAGAAATTGGCCTTCGTGGAGGACTCTTTGATGGAATTAACCCGCATTTGCGTTACATATAGAGGAAAACGATGAAAACCTGCTAAGGTTAGCCTGACATCAAGGGGACTCCGTCTACCACTGAGGATATTATATGTCAGCATTGTGATCGGTGCGACCCACGTACGGAATACGTATCGACAAGCCATTGCTGGGATTCGAACGCGGATCACCTCATTTGAAGACTAGTGCTCTACCTCCTAAGCCACCGCGACTCTCGGATGCCAGTTGAAAAATCCGGCTCTTGCAAACCAATGATGTCATTTTGTTATGTGCCAGGTTAATTGAAAATAATCAGCTTTTCTAATCAGCCTAACAGTTTTTATGATTATTTCAATGAACTCACTTAAATATATCATCTACAGTTCGATTAGCCTAATGTAGATGATCGAGCCATTTGCATTTATGATTGAACTATTTGCATTGAGCCTTGTAGGCTCATCACAATAAGTAGAATCAAATTCAGGTTGATTGAGTAATTTTCTTTATTTTCTAAAAAAACGTAAAAGCACATGGGCTGATTGTGAAGTGCCTAAAAAATAACGAAGTTGATAAGAAAATATTTGAGACTTTCTTAATAACGCTGGCGCTTTTTAAATTGAAAGAGATTTGCGAAAAGACTGATCTTCCAATTAGCTTGCAATATTTTACTCTTTGGATATTCACTACGTCTGAGAATTCACGAAAATGTCAGATATAATCTTCATATTCTCAGCTCTATATGTAAAATTTCAATTCCTTTCGTACCTTTAGGTATGTCTTACAATGTTGTAGTATTTTTCAAAAAAAAATCCATTCATAATAACATATACAAGTTTAAACAACAAGTTTATATATACAAGTTACATACAAGTTTAAGCATATAATATAACAGTCATATACAAGTCTAAATTCGTTAATAATTACATTCCTGTTTAAATGCCTATCTATGATTCCTTCAAACTTATAATTTCTAAAGTTGTTTTATAAAGTTATCTTTAATTTCAGGGAATAATTTTCCCCTACCACAAAAACACTTTAAGCAGGTTATCATATAACTCACGCATCAGCATTTTAAGGCAATGTCCCATTACTTAAACTCACGAGTGCTGATAATTACGCCTTGATGCTTATAAAAGGCGCCTTTTAAAGTTTTAAAAGATCGCGCAAGATATAACACGCCTACTGATGTTACTCAAATTCGCCAAGAGCGTGCTTTCCTTCAGCACCTGTTCTGAATTCTCATAAGTTGGCGATCATTAATATGCGGATTTTGGAGAAAGGGAATTTCAAAATCAGCGAAGGGAAAATTTCAAATGGAAGAGGGGAATCGTTTGCGTTTTGCCCTTACCAATCGGAATGAAGATTCATGGTCTTCCATAGACAATGTGTGCTTCAGTTGCTTGCTCATAAAGAATTCTGATCGCGCATGGTCGACGATTATTAATTTCATCGAGAAGATGGGATAGTAATAAGGCCAAAAAATCGATGAAATATTACTCTGGTCGGATGATTCTTTGAGGGCAGAAGAGGAGTGATAAATTCTTCCTTGCACTTGAGAAAATTACGATAATAGCTCTGCTAAAATAATTGAGACAGAAATCGAACTTCCTAGAAGTTATGTATGCTAGTGAACTAATTCGACTAGAACATTTATTCAGTCGAATTATAAGAATTTATAATGAACAAAGTCGTATTCTATGATGATTTGAATTGAAAACGAATTACGGTCGTGTTTTTTTCTTACTTTGTCTTAGTTAAATAAAAAGATTTTTTTTTCAATGCTCTTGATCGTTACAGCTTTTAATAAAGAATGAAAAAAATGGGAAAAATTATGATGACAGCAATTAAATTAATACTAAAAGAAAACACAAATATTTTTAATTCTAAATAGAAAAAACTTCTATGAAAAAATGCGCTAAAGAGCAGCAGAAATTTTAGAAAAAAGTAGCAATAAAGAAAAAGAAAATGAAGGAAATAAAAATGAAAATATGACCACCGAAGCCGACGTCTTCAGGGGGTACCGGCCCCGGTAGCCATAAGAACAAAACCATTTCTAATTGAGGGAGAAGCAAATGCTTAAAATAACTCCCTCAGTACCCCGATGGTTTTGTATAGAAGTCCATGAAAAAAAACATGCATTATAAATAACAATTAAATTAAAAAATTTTACACATATTATCACTGGTGATAAACGAAATATTCAGACAAGGAATATATGGCCTTTAATCTTTTAATGTTCATATTTTTTTGCTCTAAAACTATCAGTCAAATTTCGAAAAATTAGAAATCTCTTTTGTTAAATATTTAGACAGAGATATTTCGTAATGGGTCTTCCGAGTTAAGGATAAATTCACTGGCGATAAACAACCTATTCAATTACACTTAAAACCCAGCTTAAAGGAAAAGGTAACTATTTAACTAAGTTTTAAGACAAGCAGTTTTATTTCGAGAAAAACTAGTGTTAAATCAACCTCCTTTTCGTTAAATGTGACGCAAAATCACTAAAACATTTAACGACTTGTAAGAGGGGAATAAATCAAAAAGTATGGTGGAAATCTTGGCCAAAGAGGGAAATCTTTGTTCGCCAAGGTGGAAATCATACATAAAGGGTATTGCGTATTGACCAACCTTAATAAATATTTTTAAAATACTCTGTAACAAGCAACAAACAAACACAGTTAAATTAGGTAAACAAGGTTCAATAAGGGTTGTAAATACATGACTAAAAAACTATCAAGCCCTGTTTGACTGCCAAGAAAAAACAAAAGTTGAAAGTGATCAGTAGATCTGAGAAATATCTGATTTTGATATTTCGAACCCCTTCTTCCTTTAACAAGAAAAGAAAAAGAAAAAAAAAGCCATTTAGAAACCTTTGTAATATAGCAAAACCATGTTTTTTTTTTTTTTTTCTTACCGCTTAGTAGAGTAATCAAATTTTAGTATTAAATTCAGATAAACGATGCAACTTTCCCTGAAACCAAATTGATGCTATAATTTGTTTTACAAAGAATATTCTTTAATTTTTTTTGTGTTTTCATGACGCGGTTAAAACGCTTGACCTCTGAAGCTACTTGATGAAATTTTTCCTATTTTTTCATTCCCCAAATATAATTTTCATTGCAAATTTAAAATTTTTCCTAGTGTGTTTTCTAATTTTTTTTTGTCGCATTATTTTTATCATTTAAGAAAATATAAATAAGAAGATTCCAGTGGCTTAAGGCACTGCCCATACCCTTTCTTCTTCCTTATCAGCAAAGCAGTGGACTGATGTAATATTTGACTCTCCCCCCCCCCCTATTGATTCGGCTGCGAGTTTCAATAGAGTTTTCATTTTTGACATGGTTGATAAAAATATATATTTTAAGGATCTTGATTGCGCAATATTCTGTGCAATTTCTATTTTGCTCTTCAATAAATATTTTTCTACTATGAGCTATAGCATTAGCTGAAACAATAGATGAAGAGTAGAAATTTTACTCCCATTTTCATCAGAACCTAACCAATAACAAGAACCTAATCAAGAATAACAAGAACCAAATCAGAACCTAATCAACAATCCTACTTAGAGTTTGAGCAATTTAGGTCTTAATTTCATAACTGGCGTTGAACACAAACACCCTTATTCAGAATAGTGATTCAACCTACACAAAAATAAAATTTTAAATTAGGTTCAATCAAGCACTATAATTTAGTTTCCTTTATAAATTTAGATTATTATCAAACTTTATCCATAAAAAAAGGAAACAGCAAGTTTGTAAGATTTTGTAATGCGTCATGAAGCAATTATTTTAACAGTACGTTTATAAGCGATAATGAAAATTGATTCGTTTTCATTTTGTGTCCTTAAGGAAATATTTCTGATTTAAAATTTAATCATTGTTACTTTTGATTCTCAATGTTATTTTTTATCATTGTTATTTTTGCATCGTTATAAATCATTATATCGTAATTAATCATTGTTATTTTTGTATTTCTGATTTAAAATTTAATCATCATTATTTTTTATTTTCATTGTTATTTTTATCATTGTTATTTTTGTATCGTTATTAATCATCATATCGTTATTAATCATTGTTATTTTTGTATTTCTGATTTAAAATTTAATCAATGCTGCTGAGAGCCGAAAGGCAGAAAAATTAAAACAAAATTTTTTTTTTAAAACCTATGTATGCAACCAAAATTATTGAATGTTACAGTTTCTAATACCAAAATGTTTCTTCATTGCGCCACAAACATCTTTGTTCGTGATGAATCACAAAAAAACACACCTTTAAAAAAGCACCTCATAAACTACTATAGAAATTTTATGTCCGACTTAATTTAGGACGCTAAACCCAAACTTAATGTGATTAAATAATTATTCGAAGATATTATTTTTTTTTAAAATTAGATATTTTTTAAATAATGAATTAATATTCAAAGTTTAATTTGAAGCTGAATGAAATGAATTTAATTACTTTATAAGCTTTTAATGCAATTCTATCATATATAATAGTATTATTTTAAATAATTTACCTTTAAATCATTTGATAATGGTGTCTCAGAAGTTTAATCGTTTGACAAGTTAAAAATCTAAACAAAAATGATAAATTATTTAAATTTAATACCTTTTTTCTTTGAAAAATTAGGCAGTTAGAAAGTATTATTTGTATATTATTATTATATTGCAATACAATAAATGCAATTATTGAAATTCAGAACAGTTTCAGAATTGTTTTACTTGCGAGTCCTGATCATTTTCTTATAAGTATGAAGTGGGTATAGTTCCTTTCCGTAAACTTTAAGTAAGCCTTATACAGAGTGTTTATAAAGTCCCGGACCCATTTTGATGTTTAATAAGTCATAAAATAATAAAGATAGATTAAAATTAATAACATAAATGGTTAGATAGACTCAAAAAGTTTCATGCCCCTTGTCAATGAACTTCCACGTGTGCCCCCTTCGTCTAATTTCATTCAAAAAAATATTTAGTTACGTTAAGCTTTGTCTCAAAAGCTCGAATCGAAGCTGTTGTTAAATTAATATGATTACTTAATAAGATGCTTTTCTCCAGTGCTCTTTCTTACGAAGCTTTTATTCGAGGCTTTCTCTTTTATAAGTTACTATAAGTACTATAAGTTTTCTATAAGTTATAGTTCTTTTTTTTTTCTTTCTGTTTATCATTATTAGTCTTAACATTATTCAATTCGAAATAATGATTTAACAAGCACCAAAATAAAATGTTTTGCTCACCATAATAAGGTTTCCTCCATGAATTACGATTATGATGATCTAACTTGTTTAACTAACTTGTAAAAAAATAAAAAAAAAAAAAAAAAAAAAAAAAAAGAAAATGCAGCAAATTTGCACGATTTTATGGTTTAACACGAAGCAATTCTTTTAACAGTTTATTTTAAAAAAACATGATAAAAATTGATTCATTTTCCTTTTACTCCCTTTATGTAAAAATGCAATTTTTCCTTAATGTAAATTTCTTTACCATTCATTTTCTTTTCTCAATGCAATATTCTTGATGTAAAATTTAAATCATTGTTTACAATTAATGATGCCGAGAACGCAAATACATAAAAACAATTTCGAAACTTATTTATCCACTCAAAAATGATTGAACGTCGCTGCAATTTCGAACGCATTCTTCGCAATTTCTGTCAAACTACTAACAAAATGCTCCTTCATTTTTAACTTAGTGCCGATCGTAAAACTTTCTCAACTCAAATAACCCCAAAAGAGAAAAGGAACTTTCTAAACCCTGATGAGGGAAAATGCTTGATGATAATTTCTCCCTGAGTAGGGAAAACCAGCACCTGTTCTTCGCCAAAGAGAAGTATTAAACAAATATTTCAAAACGGCTGTAATTATGGGCACGTCTTAAAAGAGGTATGGTTAATGTAATGATATGTTGAAAGTATGTTTTGAAGGTGTTAAATCACAGGGTTCGCTTTCGTTGAATCAGATTGTTGCAATTTTTGACCCCTACCTTTAACTCTCTTCTTTCATATTTAGCTGGAGTTAAAAACATCTTTGATCTTAATTTAGTTAGAAGCTTTTATAGTTTAAGAGTTCCTTTTTTTGCCTGGCTCAGTTTGAGACTTTAAGTTGAAGAAGAATTTAGATGTGTGATGCTAGATGGATGGATGTTGTAATGATGCTAAGCAAAAAGTTTATTCCTTCTAAATGCCTCGTGTTAAAAAGTTTTAATATATCTATTCAATATATTTAGAAAACATCACTATATACTGTGTTTTTTTAAGAAATGTCGAAAAGTAATGAGATGAGTTAGATTCTTAGTTATTTTAGATTTAAATTTTTTTTTCTTTTCATATTTATCCTTGAGTTTGAATCGTTTATCTTTATTCATCTGTGAGCTAGAAGCGCTTGTAGTTAATGCTGTTTTTTTCCTCTGCTCAACTTATAAAATTTGGTTAAGCCTGTTGCAGTTGGATAGATGGTAAACTATAGGTACAAAGGAACTCCTGGATCGAGAATTAGGAGAAAATTTTGCCTTCGTGGAGGACTTTTTGATGGAGCTAAATCGCATTTGCGTTACATGCAGAGGAAGACCACGAGAACCTCCCACGGTTAACCTGACTATAACCCGTGATCCGTCTACCACTGAGGATATCACTGAGGTCAGCACTCTGGTCGGTGCAAGCCGTATGCGGAATTCGTATCGACTGGGATTCGAACCCGGTTCGCCGCATTGGAAGACGAGCGCTCTATCCCCAGAGCCATCACGGCTCATGGTAAACTGTAAATAAAACGAAGATTTTATTAAGAAATTCATATTTATGAACTACTTGTAGATAATATATCGTTTAGCTTAATGTACTGTTACAGCACAGCACAGTTCAATGCACAGTGTTGGAGACCTGGAGGTAATAAGTTCAATCATGGCGGCCAACAAAATAGCCGCATGTATACGTAGCAAGGTGCACGTTAATCTGTCAAAGCTGAAAGTCCTCTTGTATGTTGTGGAGTGGAGAAAGGGGCACCAGATAAGGCGCTGATCACGTCGTTTGACCAGGGTCTTACTTACGTGTATTTCCTACCATGGCCATTAAAAGATAATTCCCTAAAATTAAAGTTAGGGGCTTGGTCATGGTAGGGTGATTAGTACACTTAGCAAAATAGGTATCGAACTTAATATAATTATTAATCTATTGACCAGATTTTAACACGTAATGCTGCTATCTTAATCGTTAAATGATTACCAATTGCTTACTGATATAAGCGGTCGAAATTTTGGTTCCCTTTCCTTGCACTAAAATTTTAGAGTTATTCAAACCGAATAATATAGTGCAAATGTGCTATAACACCTTCACGCAGTAGTGGTTTAATGATAGTTGATGATGAATTAATTGAGTGATGTGTACAGTCAACAAACAATGTATCACCACTAAAAATTTTAATCCATAAATCAGAACTTTATGTATTAAAATCTGTTCAGTAGAGTAAAAATTACTTATGGTGATACCTTATTTGGTATTTGCACCCATCACCACATATGGCAACGTTACTCTTAAAAAGTAACGAGTAAAAGTACAAGTATTTTTAAAAAAAGTAACGAGTAAAAAGTAAAAAGTTCTTATTTTAAAAAGTAACGAGTAAAAAGTACAAGTAAAAGTACAAGTACTAAACAAAAAAAGTAACGATTTAAAAGTACATTTCTAGGAAATCGAAAATTCAAAGTAACCTAAAATTTTATTGAATAATATTCTTATGTTCTTTAATGTTTTTGCAAAATTGTTGTTATTTATTTAATTATTTTTAATTTTGAAAGTTATGGATATTAATTTATTTTTAAATTCGGAAGAATATTATAATATAATTTTATAATATAATCGTATAATATAATTTTAAAATCAAATATAATTTTAATATCAAACTTTTTATGGATTTGCACGAAAAAGAAATTTTATCTATTGATTTTAATTTTTAGTTTATTATTTTTATTTATTTAAATTACCATTGATTTAAAATTGTTTTACTCTTTAGAAACGCGTTTTAAAAGCACAAACATAAACAAAGCAAACACGGGGTTTCAGATAGCTTTGTGATCTTTGAGCTAGTAAAAAATAATTGAATGTGCAGTATAAGTTGAAACAGAAGGTATTTAAACACGAAGTTAGCTGTGAATGCATATATATTGCACATTAATTTTATAAATCAAAAAAACATAAGCATTTTTTTAAATGTAATTTTTTTCTTCCTTTTTTTCTTTTTAGAAAGCTTACCGAGCTTCAGAAAAAAGTAACGATTTCATTCGACATTTCCGTTACAAATACTTGTACTTTTTCCCTAAAAAAGTAACGAAAGTACAAGTAAAAGTACTAAATTTAAAAAGTAACGAAGTACAAGTAAAAGTACGTACTTTTTACTTGTTCCGGCGGTACAAGTAACGAAAGTAAAAGTACTGCCATATATGCCCATCACCCAACCAATGTTGAAATAATGTAAATTCTTCTTAGAATGTAAATTTTACTTTTGGAGTTTATTCAGTGTATATCTGGAACAAATCAAAAAAATTCAATTATCTAGCGAAAAATTTGAAAATTTGTCACGCTAAAGAAACTTGTTTACCCAAAAATTATTTTAAACGAAAAGAAATTAAAATAAAAAGAAAAATAAATAATAAATTAAAATTAAACAATTTTTATTCGTTATTTATAATTTAATGAATTAATTAACAAAATAATTTTGAACTATAAGATTGTCAAATTTAAAAATCCTTTTAAACATTGAAATTTTTAATAACGAAATTCAAAATTTAAACGAAAGTTGTTGCCAACAATTTCCAGTATTTCCAGTAGTATGAATTAAATTACATTTTGAAACATTTACAATACGAACAAAATATGTAGCTAAAAAAATCCGTCTTTATTCTTTTACAAATTTGAACATCAATGGAGTTGAATAACTTGTAAAGTAATGTATCAGAAAATTATCGTTTGCATATTTTTAAGCATGAATATTATTTAGCATTTTTTTTATATCTGTTATCATATCGTTTGCATTATTTTTAATCATTTATAGAATTCTAGTCAAGAATTGATTAATTCAGTTTTTGTTCTACCACTCACAAGGAGAGTGATAGTTTGTTTTCTATAGTTTAAAAGGTGAGTTTTTTTTTTGGAAACATAATAAATATTTTTGCTTTTACATTAGATATCTGTTAATTGTTTATTTAAAGCAGCTAAGCCTACAGTTTTAACTTAGCTTTTAACATAACCGTCTGTTATCTGAATTTTAATATTCTGTTGCAAAAACTGCATTATAAACGCAAAACGCACTCAAATCAAAACAAAATAAGTAATTGTTCTGTCTTCTGAATTTTTAAAAATTGGCAATTAGTTTTCTTCTTTCTTTGAAAAGAATTGAGTTCAAAAATGAAAAGAGTAGTTTAAACTATGACAAACTTTCCACGAACAAAATCGGTAAAAATTTTTAACTTTCTCCTAGCTGCAATTATTTTCTGAAAGTTTTACGTCGTTGAAAACTTTCTTTTGTTTCCGAGTTTAAAGACTGAAAAGGGGTTTCAGGCGGCTTTCACACAAAAAAAAAAATCACTTTTGAAAAACGGTGACATTTAATACTCGCCAGGGGACTTTTTGACTTCGCCAGCCTAAAGGAATTGTCATTGGATATACTTTGACCCCCATTAATAAGGGGTCTCCCCCTTTCAGCTAGGACTCAAGGGAAGTCATTTTCGAGGACTCTAATGTCACCGACCCTGCAATTTAAAGGGGTCGAGATTGATAATCTGAAAAGTTAAGGGGATAAAGTTGCGTAGGAAGGTATTATTTTCCGCCACTTGCTCCGTAACAAAACGACAGTTTTGACAAGACCTTGGCTGAACAAAGAAGAGCCAGCTTGGCTCACATTTTCATTTTACTTTCATCTTTTTTTATTTTCTATTTAACTATCCAAATTTCTTCAACATTTATGCAGATATTATTAAGGTTGTAATACGAAAACTTTGCTACCCTTTTCAGCGAATAATATGCTCTTTTTATAATCAGTGGCGGAGACAAGGACTTTTGGGAGGTATTTTAAAATTGATTGTTTCAATGTCCATAAATTTTCAATAAATTACAATTTAATTAGGAAAACTTTTAAACAATGCACTACTTTTAAACATAATTCTGTAGAACATTTTTCTTCCTGCTGAATGAGATTTTTTTTAACAGATCTTTTTGGATTTAAACAGACCTTTGTAGATTCTCATTGGATTACAGTTTTCTTTTTTTTTTGAACTTTTTAGTCTATTTTTCATGGAAATGTACAAGTCTAAAAACGTCATATATAACACATAACTGCAACGATAAACTTATAGATGAGTTTTCTAATGCTTTAGTGAAATCAGTGGTAAAGCGTTTCTTAATATTTAAAATTTAGTAAATGTGGTAAAATTTGGTATTTTTATCATGGTACTTTAGAAAAGAGCATAAAAAATATTTATTTGGTTCAATTTACTCTTCAGTTTTGCGTTTTTACTTATAGTGTGGCAATAAACATTATAAGTTTGACCAAAACTTTAAAAAATAAATTTTACCATATATGAACGGAAAAATTGCCAAATAAATGCTTTAAATACCGCCTATTTTGATTTTGTTACCAGAAATCTCTCTCTCTCTCTCCCCCCCCCCCTTTCTTTTTTAAACTTTGAATGTTCTTATCATACAGTACTGAAATTTTGATAGAATTTTTTTCTCCGTGCAATTACATATTTATAAATAAAAAAATTCTTTTGAATAACAGTCCATTACTTCTTCTCCGTGTGCGTCTGAACAGGTCATAATCGGGAAAGAGCCTCTAGTCGCGTATGCCGACACTTTTGGGCCTCAATTTTAATCCCGATGATGTGAATCCTCCCCCAGTCGTTTGTCGCAACATTTTCATGACCCCATTATGCATATATAACGCTTTTAAACTTTTGCATTTTGACAAAAATGAACTGAATATGTCATTTAAAAAAATATCTGCAACTTTATGAGTAAAACTAATGGCAGATTCAAAATCCGTATCTCCGAATTAAGCAAGGAGCAGTTAAATAAATGCAACAAAAAATTCGTTCCCCATAGTAATTATTGAATAACATATGTAAATGGATTAAGTATGGGAGAAGAGTGCTAGTAAAGGCTTGTTTACGAATTTGCTACCTCAGTCTTATCATTTTTTAACTCAGTCCAATTGTTTTATTATCAAAGTTTAAACTTTTATCTTCATTTTGAATTTTATAACTAACCTAACACAATTATACTTTGAATTTTTTTGTTTTTTTTAAATAAAGTATTTTGTATTTTCAGAAAGCAAAGAAACTAATGAAAGTTACTCGAAACATTTACTTTTTATCGCATATATTTACAGATGTACGATGAAATTTATCTTTTATAGTATAAATTAAAAAGCTTTGTTATAGAATAAGGTAAATAATATTTTAAAATCAATCAAATTCCCGTATTGTAGAACATATTATCAGCAAGTACTTGCTTATGAAAAAAATATATAACAATAATTGAGTTAATTAAGACTGTAAATAAAATGGTTTTCAATAAAAATTATATCTTTTGTAAATAGCTTTCAAATGTGTCGATGCATTCAAAAGCTGATTTTCTCAATTTCATTAAAATGTCACTTAACTCGTTTTTTTCACTAAGCTTTTCAATTCCAAAAATATCTAACACTAGTGGTTTTCAATAGAAATATATGTTTTGTAAATAGCTTTCAAATGAATCTATACATTCAAACAACATTTTTAATGAAATTGAGAAATCAGCTTTTGAAAGTAAGGATACATTCGAGCTGATACGAGCAATTAAATGAAATCTTTTAATGAAGCTGATTTCTCCATTTCATTTTTTAAAAAATGCCTCTTCACACGATATTCCTAAAGAAAAGTGATTGCTCACGGGATAGAGCGTTCGCCTTCCAACGTCGTGAACCAGGTTCAAATCCCAGGGATGGCTGGTCGATACGAATTCCGCATCCGGCTTGCACCGACCACAGTGCTGACGTGAAATATCCTCGGTGGTAGACGGATCATGGGGTAGAGTCCCCTTGCCGTCAGGCTATCCATAGAGATTCCCGTGGTCTTCCTCTCCATGCAACGCAAATGCGGCTTAGTTCCCTCAAAGAGTCCTCCACGAAGGCAAATTTCTCCTAATACTTGATCCAGGAGTTTCCTTATCATCTGGATTGGGTTCAAAATTACAAAGCTACGGAGTTGAACATTAGTAGCCTTAAACCCAAAAAATTGTGTCGGCTGTTCAACGACGGTTATAAAATTAAATATATTGCATATGAGCCGTGATTGCTCAGGGGATAGAGCACTCGCCTCCCGATGAAGTGGCCTGGTTTCGAATGCCAGTGATGACTGGTCGATACGAATTCTACACCCGGCTCACGCTGACCCCAGTGCTGACGTAAAATATCCCCACTAGTAGACGGATCATGGGTTAAAGTCCTCTTGCTGCCGGGCTGACTGTGGAAGGTTTTCGTGGTTTTTCCTTCCATGTAATGCAAATGCAGGTAAGCTTCGTCAAAAAGCCCTACACGAAGGCAAATTTCTCCCTATCCTAGATACAGGAGTTTCCTTGTCTTCTGGATTGGGTTTAAAACTACAAGGCTAAGAAGTTGAATATTGATAGTTGTAAACCCAAAGAATGGGTCCGCTATTCAATGATGGTTATGAAATAAAATAAAATATATTTCTGATGTGCCTATATATACACAGCCTGATTTCCTCAAACTGTCGAAAATGTCAGTAAACACCTTCGAAAAATATATAGCCTAAGTTGTGCGTTCCTATCTGTAATATACGTAAGCATTGTTACTTGAAAATGTGAAGTAAAGAAGCGTACAAAAGTTATTATTCAAAAACTTAACAGTTTAACTCTATCCGTTTATCGGTAGCTAAATTTCATCAAACAAACCACGTGCATTGCTCCTCCCAAAGAGACAGTTCCTTGATTTATACCACGTTTTTCATTTGTGTGATTTGGTTGGAAAAAAAATATTCAAGAAAATACAATATCGTAAGCTAAGTGAAGCGTTGAAACTCCGTAGGAGGGCTTATCGCTCACTCAGTGGGAGATGACAGAAATCTCTCTTGACCCCCCACCCTTGTAAACATTGCCACTTTGTACCTCTATATCACCTGATGCTAATCTCTGTTTTTTGTCGTAGGTAATATAGTTTGATCCACCGACGATGCTTGAATGTTTGCATATGGAGTGGGGGAATAAAAAAAAGGGGGAATCTGTTTTCTTTTTTAAAATAGTGATGGATTATCTGGCGAATGGGCTTTTGAATAAAGAGTTTAAAGGAGTATAATTTATAAGAGTATATATATTATATTGATACTCGTATATGAATTTGTAAGAGATAAATGCTCAACATTTGCTATAATGGTATATATGTATAATTAATAATATTTTTTTTTCTCTTTAAGAAAAAAGTTCTTTAACTTTTCCGTTTTTGTAGGAAAAGGGTGTTCCTTAAAAAACTTCAGATAGTGTTAATTAAAGATATTACGGATAGAGGAAACAAATTTCCAAATTTGCAACTGGCAACAAAGACATTTTTTTCCCCATCGAAGCGAGATCTTCACTGTATATTAAACACAAATCTTTAATAATTGAAGCCATATTTCAGTCTGGAAAACGGTGGCACTAGATAAAGATGAAGATGAGGAAAACAAGAAGCGGCATACTACTTTTTTCCTTTAATGTCACGTTTATTAGGCTGGAATTGCCGTCAAATCTCAGGGGCCAGCATAGCCAGGTAGGGTGGGCGTTGAACTCGTGTTCATGAGGACGGGAGTTCGAATAAAGCCGACCGAAAAAAAAACGTGTATTAAATGGTGACTGATGCACGTTAAATCTGTCGGGGTCACAAAGACCTCCAAATTCCCAATACAAATCAATACCTCTGGGGGTATTGATCCAAGAGTTTCCTTGCTTCCTGTATTGGATTCAAAATTACAAATCTACGGATTTGAGCATGGTAGTCGTAAACCCAAATTTGGGTCGGCTGTTTAACGACGGTTATAAAGTAAAATAAACTCTAAATCTTAGGAGCCGTGATGGCGTGTGAGGAGATAGAATGCTCGCCACCCAATGAGGTGAAACGGATACAAATCCCAGCAATCGCTGGTGGATACGAATTCCGCACCCAGCTCGCAACGACCACAGTGCTGACGTAAAATATTTTCAGTGATAGACGACGGATCATGGGTTAGAGTCCCCTTGCCGCCTGGCCTATCGTGGGAGGTTTCCGTGGTTTTCCTCTCCATGTAACGTAAATGCGTGTTAGCTCCATCAGACAGTCCTCCACGAAGGAAAATGTTTCCCAAAACTTGATTTAAGAGTTCCCTTGTGTTCTGAATTAGGTTCAAAATAACAAAACTACGGAGTTGAACATTGATAGTCGTAAGCTCAAAATTGGGCCGCTGTTCAACGACGGTTATAAAATAAAATAAAAATCTAAATCTCATAATTCATTCGGTTGTTCATTTTTGCTTAGCAGTACGATTGTCCACATTTATAGAAATAGCTAGAATACAATTTTATGCTCTTTTTATTTACTTATTAATATTTTACAGAGAGGTCAGGTTTTCATGAAAAATTGGGGATCTCTAATATATCATCTAATATTCATTTTTTCATGGATCCAAGTTATTTAATAAACTGTTGTCAGTATTATCATGATCTTTTGCAGTGACTTTCTCTCATGTCTGAAGATGAGCATTAAGTCTTCTAAGCTTAAATTTCTAAATAGTTTTGTAGTAATTAAAGTGCAGAGTTTTATTTTTAATTCAAGTTATTATTTTTACCACTTTATCGATATACCGTCTCACTATAGGAATAGGTGAAATGAGCGAGCCGAAGAAATATCTGAAAAGAACTGTGAAAGCAGTTTCAGGGACCAGCGAGTTAATAACAAGCTGGGTGTGGAGCTCCTTAATGGCTGTTGAAAATTATTGCTTGCACGAAATTATCTTTATTTTATTTATTTATTTGTATTTTTAACTTTAAGCTGGTAGCTTCCCTATATTAAAAAAAAGTAGTTGGGAAACTTCACTAAAATTTTTTGCAATAAAGCAACGTTCGAAAAATAGAGAGAGAGCAATATATTGTAAGTATACTGCAAATGAGAAGAGCAAAATTTATAAATGTAATTACATAGACAAACTTGTATTTGAAATATGTATTATTTTTGTTCTATTCATTTTCACGGATAAAATAAAGAAATGAGTTCAAACAATTTTATTGCATATAATAAAATACAATACTATAATACTGTACATTTAAAAAACGTTTTTCTCACTCAAAAATAAAAATAACAAAGGTAAGGAAAAATAGTGTAAAAGATAAAAGAAAGGCCTATCAATTTCGTTTCACAAGCACACTGGTTTCGCTGCTTTCCAACCTAAAAAATAAAAATAAAAAAGAATAATTATTGTCATAGGATATTTTAGTGCAATAAATGTCGGTACTTTGGTTTAGAAATTTAAAATTATTATAATATAAATAAATCAAAGAAATAAACAAATATAAATATTTTTTTTTTAATCGTAAAAACACTTCACGGCGTTTTTTCTTCTTCTTCTTATTTTTTTTAACTAGCATATTATGAAATAATACAAATATATTGCTTGTCTTTCAAATCTTGAAAAAGAAATATACCACTGTTATCAAACACCCGTTTAAAAACTAAAAAATGTAAAACTTGCACTGGCAAAATGAAATTGTTAAAAAAAATTTAAAAAAAGCAGAAGAGACACTTGGATTTAGTCATTGAGTTAATGATACGCTTGAGTGCTTTCAGAAAATTTATACTGAGGAGGAAGAAAAAAAAATTTTCAAAATTACCAGAATATGGTACAATATTTTCGTTATCTATTTTTTTTAAAAACTAAAAATGCCATTACAATTACCACACAGTACTGTAATTTTACCAGAATTATTTTTTCCTTGTAGATCATTGAATCTTAACCTTTTACGAAATTTTCAACTGCATTTTTTATATAAAAAAAAAGAATACTGATGAAGTGTGGGGTGTTCTGTAATCACCGCTCTGAATACACAGTCTAAAAATCCTTGTTAAAAAGGAAGTAAATCATATACACATAAATTGTCTCAAATTAATATTTAAGATTGTGAAATAAAAACGCTGTTGAAATCTTAAAAATTAGTGAAAAATACTGGACTGAAAACAACAAAATCTGGCTTTTTGCATGAAAAATAAAGTAGTTGTATGACAATTTACATAAACACTTCAATTTTTTATCAAGCAATCAAAGGGGCTTTAGTGTTTTCACTCTCGTTTCCTCAACAGTGATTTGAAAGATTTTGCGGTTATGAAATTAGCGAAAATATACTTCGGTATTTTTTAATTATGAAACGAAGAAACAAAGTCTAATAGTTATTAAAAAAAACTATCGACATTACATTTGTTAAAAATATAAAATCAAAAAGAAAAAAAAGTAGTGTGTAAAAAAAAATGTTTTCATTTATATTCAAAAATTTGTCAACAATTGATTCTGTTAATGAAAGAAATTTCTATGATGAATAACTATTTCTCTTAGATCTAAATAAGTGCAAATTCGAGAAATTACTGTTCGGAAATGAGTCGTGTAAGGAAGATTTTACCTTTAATGCAGAAAAAAAGCACAGGTGGTTGATGTTGTAGTTCATAATTATAAATTATTAAAATGCTAGATATATTTTTCTTCCTTATTTTGACCTTAATAATTACAAAAAATATATTTAATAAAAATCCTACGTCAAAAGATTAAGTATGAAAATCTAAAAAAAATTGGCCGAAGAATAGTTTTTTTTTTTTTTTTTTTTTTTTTTTGAGAAACTACTAAATTTAAAAACTCATATTTACGCATGAAAAGTCATTTTCTTAACTGCTATTACTCTGAGTTTTTTGTCATAAATACCCTATTATAAAGAACAAAAATTTACTAATTTAAAAAAAGAGATGAAGCACTACATTATACACAGTATTTCACAAGAATTGAGACAAAGTCAATATTTTCTAACCAACACTTTCTTGTTAACCTATAATAAAAAATAATAAAAAAAACATTCACTTCTAGAAGCCATTTCGTTAAAAATTTAAAGAGAGGGACAATTTCTTTTGGAAAGGCAATAAAACAATTTTAAAGGAAGATGTGGAGCAACTATTGAGCAGACGTAAGTCGATAGTTGAACAAGACCATCTCGCGGTATCTCAAATACAAAACGGGAAATTGCGTGATAACAGAAAACCCAGATAGAAAGGACAAAAACGGGTAACCTTATGCAACGGCGATCGTCTTTATCCGCCCACTCGACCACTCCCACTGCCACGCCCACGTCTTGACAACTGTTGCCATAGTAACGGGCCAAGACATCAATGAAAAGCCGCATTCTTTTAATTCGGGACGCCATTTTTGATTGCTCTTTTCCCTAGAGAAGAACTTCTTTTTTTATTTCAGGCTTCGAAAGGATTGCTAGCAGCTAATTCTGACTTTAGTTCAGTACGTTTTAGTTTTTTCATTTTTTTTCTCCCTTTACCAACCATGAATTACTTGGGATTTAGGAAAGTAAAGCATTTTGGAGCTAGTGCAATTAATTTCAATTAAAAATAATTATTTAAAAAAAAAAAACGTTTAAAAGAACAACAATGAAGCCTTGAAGCTTTCATAAAATTGTTGAATCAATTAATTGGTAATTTTAAACTTTTTCAACTCTCTGCACCTCGAAAAGGACATTTTTGTCACCATTACCACCCGTAAAATATGTACCGGACTAAAAGTTACAATTTTTACATCTTAATGTTTAGTTACCCATTAATTTAAAAGCTACCAAGTAAGATATGATAAGTGTGTTAATTTTGAGTTATGCCTTCTATGCCGTTGAAAGACCTCGAGTGCAAAGGTTTAATGTACTATTAAAAATGTGAATTGAATTACATAAGAAAATTCAGTTCTAGAAATTTCTCCTTTTCGTGTAGAATCTTGCTCGAATAATCAATTGAGCCAATGAATTGAAAGAATTAAAAAAAAATCTGTTTTGAGAGATTTTGTACTCTTATGTAGCATCCTACTCTCGCACGTACGTAAGTTCTGTGAATACCCAATTGAGCATATGGATTTGAATTACGTAAAAAAATTCAGTTTAATGGAGATATTTAGTACGCTCTCTTGGCATCTTGGTACGCGCATGTACGTAAGTTCTATAAACATTTAATACAAGGTATGGATTTAATTACTTTAAAAAAAAATCAGTTTTGAGAGATTTTGCATCCTGCGCACTCACGCGCGTAAGTTCCATTGAACATATGGATATAATTGAGTAAAAAAATAATTAATAGAGATAATACGTACTCTCACGTAGCATCTTGTACGCGCATGTACGTAAGTTCTGTGAATATTTAATAGAAGTTATGAATTTAATTACTTTTAAAAAGATGTTTTGAGAGATTTTTCAATCTTACGTAGCATCCTGCACACTCACGTATGTTAATTTCTAAGAATACCCAATTGAGCACATGGATTTGAATTACGTAAAAAATTTCAGTTAATAGGGATATTTCGTACTCTCACGCACCATCCTGCACTCTCACGTACGTAAATTCTGTGCTGCAATGTTACTCAAATCAACCAAATTTCTATGCATTCAGTACGGAAGCGAGCAGAATGCTTAAAATGCAAAATCTCTCTATTATTTATTGACCTAACCTAGCATAAATTTCAATGGAACTGTAAAATAGACAACAAAAGAATATTTGTGAGTGCTAATGCTCTTGTTCCAGTCTTCAGACTGACATGGGCTTTGTAATAATTATGAAGTTTGTATTAAATATTGTGAAGTCTATGTATTAGATAACGTAATCTGATAACCTAATTTTGCTGTTCTTAAAAATTAGATTTTGTGGATAACTGTTGTGAAATTAATTTAAGCTGCATGTTTAGAACGGTATTAGAACTTTGATTAAGGGGTTGAGAGGTTGGAATCATTGAAACTTCATTAAAATTAATTAATCAAAATCTATTAGGGTCACTCTTAACTCTATATTTTTTTTACTCTATATTCTCCATTTATTTGCCCACAATTTGATTCATATTGTGAAGGAAAACAAAGTCAGTATAAAGATTGTTGTCTCCTATTAATCGCCCTTAATACCTATTTTTACAATCTTCGTCAAAAATGAAGTCAAAGCAAATAAACACATTAGATGTTCTAAATTAATGTTAAAGCTAGAAATTAAAAACAAATATCGAAATCTATCTAGAAACTCCTGAGAAAGGAATGTAATCGAAGGAAATCGAAAAGCAGTTATAAGAAATGAACCTCAAGCGTTTATCAGGCAATTAAACTGGTTTTGTTGTCTTTCCCTTCCGGTTTCTTTGTGATTCGATACGATGATTCGATCTATCGAGATGTCCTTGTGACATTTCGATAGATTTTTTTTTTTTGGTTCCTTTTTTCCTGCCTTATATATTTGACCTCCCCATATACATATTTTTTAATAATGATATCAAAATATAAGCAAATGTTCACGAATGTAAAAAAAAATAAATAAATAAAATAAACGAAACTAAAAAGTTTACTTCAAACGAAGATTTTTTTCTGTCCTCTTTATAAGAATGAATCTGTGCGGAATCTATTCATTCCGATTCATTCATATTTTCTGTCCCATTTGTAAGATTCAAATGAATCAGTGCGGCAACTATTCATTCCGATTGATTCTTTTTTCCAGTCCCATTTAAAAGATTTAAAAGAATCAGTGCGGTATCTATTCATTCCGATTGATTCAAATCAAACTAACGACGTAACTAAACTTGCGAGCTTGCTTCTGATTAAATCTAATTTTCATTTATAAAAATAATAGTTAACGAAAGTTGTAAGAATTGAAATAATAAATTAAAATAAAAAAAATCAGATATAAAAAACTCACAATCTGTTAAAGTTACAATGCATATATTTTTTTATTTTTTTACAGCACGCAATGAGAAAAAGAAGTATGGTCAAAGCTTATTGAATAGGGTAAAGTTTACCGTGTTCCTGGGTGTACGGGAACACCAAAAAGGTCGGTAACTTTTTGTTCCTAAGCGCTTTGGTAATGATTTTGGTAAAATTAACGATAAAATATGGTTTTTTAATATGTGATTCAATTTGATAAATGTAGTAAAATTTGGTAATTTTATCATGATAACTTTGATCATAATAGAGCATGACACAAAAATTATTTATTCAGTTAAATTTACTTTTCAGTTTTGTATTTTTTTAAATGTGAGGTAATAAGAACAATAATTTTGAAAGTATAAATTTTCGGTAAACCGTCACCATATGAAAGAAAAAAATTACCAAATGAATAGTTTAAATACCGTATATTTTAGTTTTATCAATCAAAATTATTTTTATTCCTCTTATTATTTTTTTAACTGAAGTATTATTACCATACAGTGAGATAATTTTGCCAGAATTTTTTCTTCGTTTTTTCAATGAAATGAAAGCTTAAATTCTTTTAATTACGCATTTATATTCTAATCAATATTTTTTTACTTCATAAAGTATTTTTGGAAACAAGCTCTAAAGCATAAATAAAGCTATTCAATACGTCACATTCTTTATAAAACAAAATTTCTTTTCGTAAGGGATATTTTTAAAGTAAATAATAATTTTGAATTATTTACGATGTTCTCAATGTAAAATACTATGAAAATCCTCTATATTTTTAACTATATATTTATATCATAATACGCTTCCAGGAAAAATAAAGTATTTTTTTGAAACAAACTCTGAACAACAGGTAAAATTTTACGATGCGTCTTTTCGTAAAATGATAAAAGATTATATTTTTAAATTACTTAACTATAATTTATTAATTTACCGCGTGTTTAAACAAAATAAAACATGCATATCATCAATACTTTGCTATCATCAATACAACTACTGTCTTAACAGCGACTTCTGTATTATGAAAAAAATAATAAATATTCTTGAAACGAAGATCTTTTATTTTTAAACTACTTAACTATAGTTTGTTAATTTACAACGCGTTTAATCAAAATAAACATGAATATCGTCAATACTTTGCAAATCTGCTGTTTTAATAATCATTCATATTTTATGAAATAAAAAAATAAATATTTTGAAACTAACTTTACTCCAGAAATAAACTTTTATTATGCGTCCTATTTTTTTTTTAAATATCTTATTAAAAAATGTTTTAAAACATTTTAAAACATTATAACTGTCAGAAAAATATCTCTACTATTTTTTTCCCAATGTAGGTCATCAGAAAAAAATAAACTTTATAAAATAAGAAGCAAAATCTACAACACAAAATATTTTACGATGCATTATCTCTTTTTAATATCTTTTTTATAAAAGCACAAAAGATTGGACTGGTAAAATCAATATAAGCCAGAAATCAAGGTCATCATAACTGTTAAATGAAATGGACCGCTCTGTTTTTTTCAAAAAAGAAAAACAAAGTGCATGGTACATTAGTCGACGATGTAAATAGCCATAAAATCTAACATCCGATGTAAGGCACACGAATAATCAACTTTATTGGCCTATAAAATCTCGACTATCTCGTTTTATTCCTGACATAAACGTAACTGCAACTGAAGAGTGCTCACCACTTAGAAGAGAAAATAAATAAAACGAACTAGATCTTTAAAAACTTCTCATTGCTTTGCTGATCCTCAAGTTGTTGTTACTTTTAAATCGTTATACTTCAACGATCATAGTTTTCTTTTATTTATAAACGAAAAGACATCGTTAAAAACTAAAATCGCTTTTACTAGAAATAAAAATTTGATAAAAAGCGATTATCTCATAAAAGTAGAGATTTGCTCTTATTTTAAAGTCGCTTGTAAGATATACCTCAAAGCCATACTGAACTTTTAGAGAATGTTTAATGCTTCTAAAAAATTTGCTTTTACTTAAATGCTTTAGATTTATTAGTTTCAAAAATATATTACATGTTTAACTAAAAACTCTTATGTAGTTTAAGGAATGGATTTTATTTTATTTTATAACCTACGTTGAACAGCCCAACTTATTTTGAATTTATGACTACCAATGTTCAACTTCATTGTCCTGTAATTTGAACGAAACCCAGAAGACAAGGGTGCTTCTGTATCAAGCATTGGGTCAAACTAGCCTTCATGGAGGCCTTTTTTGATGGAACTAACCCGTGTTTTATATGTCCGTCTTTGAACAGCCGACCCAATTTTGGGTTTACGACTACTAATGTTCAACTCCATAGCCTTGTAATTTTGAACCCAATCCAGAAGACCAGGAAGCTCCTGGATCACTACCCCTAGAGGTATTGATTTGTTATGGGAACATGGAGGACTTTGCGACTCGACAGATTTAACGTGCATCAGTCACCATTTACAACACGGCTGGCTGGGATCGAACCCACGAACTCTTGGACATGGGCCCAGTGCCCGTATTTTATTTTATTTTATAACTGTCGTTGAACAGCCGACCCAATTTCATGGGTTTACGACTACTTACGTTCAACTCCGTAGCCTTGTAATTTTGAACCAATCCAGAAGACAAGGAAACTCCTGGATCAGTACCCCCAGAGGTATTGATTTGTTGTGGGAACATGGAGGACTTTGAGACTCGACAGATTTAACGTGCATCAGTCACCATTTACTACACGGGGAGTCTTCGGCCGGCGAGGATCGAACCCACGACCTCTTGGATATGGGCCCAGCGCCCTACCGACCAGGCTATCCCGGCCCTAGTGCCCGTATTTGTGTTACATGGAGATAGCAAACCAAGATAGCCTCTCACTGTTAGCCTGGCGGCAAGGGGATTCTAACTTATGATTACAACTATCGCTGAGAATATTTTAGGTCAGCACTGCAGTCGGTAACAGCCGGAAGCAGAACTCGTATCAACCAGCCACCGTTGGGAATCAAATCTGGGTCACCTAACTGGGTTGCGAGCGCTGTATTTCGTGATCATCCGCGCTTCTCATTGAATGGATTAGGGTACTCAATGATATCTTTCTTCAGTTATAATTTTTTTAGTATTTATTATATCCTAGTAAATAAATGAAATTTTAATTTCGAAGCTTATAAAGAAACATCTTCATATTTTAACAGCTTAAGTTCAGTGCATTCAGTGCATTTGTAAGATCATTTCAGTGCATTTGTAATAGCAAAAAATTTGTAAGACGAGCGTCTTGGTTTCGAAACATCAGAAAACTGTTTGCAAAAGTCAGTATTTATCAATATATTAAAAAATTACGTTAAGAGTTTCTGCTAAACTTTATGATTTAAGATTATTTAATATTTGCCCGGTAAATAATTTCTGAAAAAATACCGAAAAGAAAAACATGAAATTCTTTTAAATTGCGTTAGTTCTCATTTAAACGCAGAAAAATAATAACGCGTAAAACAGAGTTATGATATTTAGATGATATACAGAGTTTTTAGATATTTAAATCTAGTTGCCCGTGCAGAATAGTGAGTATAGTGTGGCTTTCAAGAGAACTCCCCCAGATATCCGTCTCGCGTCGTGGCGGGTACTATGGTTACGAGGAAAGAACACTTCGAATAAGGGTGTGGGGTGAATAGCTTTGTCTTAATCTCGGCGTAGGTCGTCGTGAGTAAACCAATCAACGCCTTCTTTTGTCCATTTCATCCCCATTAGAAATGTGCTCTCGCTTGTTACCATAGTAGCAGACAGTCCCAGACTTTTAGTCTGGAGGAGTTCTCCTCAAAGCCGCACTATAGAGTCTTCCCTCGAGGTTAAATTCCCCATGCTCAAAGCTGGGTATCTGAACAGATTGCCCTCTCTCCGATCACATTTAAGCGATATGAATTCCAAAAACTAAATTCTGCTTCCTTTACACTATTCAGAATTCCAAAATTGTTCAGTCCCGACTTAAAATATCCTAAATGAAAGAATATCCCGAATGGATCATGAATTAGAATCCCCTCGCTGTCGGATTAACCGTGAGAGGTTTTCAGAGTTGGCCAAAGTGAATAGAGGTTCATTATTATAAAATTGTTTTGTACAATTAACAGAATTATTCAAATCTTATGAGACTAAAAGTAAAAACATGCACGCATATTATAACTGTTTATTAGAGTAGTTCGTGAAATCAATCCGCCATTTATCAATCAGGAAAAAAGGTTTGAAAATTACTTAGTATTAAATGGGTTGTGACGAGTTAGTCAATTAAGTCCGAAAAGAATTACATTTCATGCAGGCAAACCGCCATCTTGAACGCATTATTATTATCAATTTCTTGAAATTGCACAAATATTTGCCTTTAAACTCCTAATAATAGCCCGAAGTAATTTGTTATTCCTTTAAAACGTGTCCTATTATCATTTCACACAAGAATTTAGTTAAATAGGTTAAATAGACACTAATTATTTGCCAAATTTACGGAGCTCCAAAAAAACACAATATTTTTACCAATGATCGGCTGATTGGAGTAAACTTTTTCTATGATTGGTGTTAACTACTCTTGGAAGTGCGTAAGAGCATCGATTCGGTATTAACTTAAGGTAATCATTCACACAATTTTTAACAGTTTTTCAACACCAAATTCGGATAGATATTAGACCACGCATTTTTGCAGTATTGGTATTATGGTGCAACGTAGGCAAATCAATATAAGAGCTATTCAATTAAAAATCAAATCATACTATTACAAATTATTTTTGGAACAGTTATAAACAAGCTATATAGGATATTCTATTCCAGTTAAAATAAATTTGGTTACATTCAACACCTTATTAGAATTTGCAACAGTTTCAAAATATCGGTCTGAATTTACCGGTATTATGATGTAACCAAGTGCTTCTCAATTAAAAATCAAATTGTTCTATGACAAATTATTTTTGGAAAAGTTGAGTACAGCTCTCTTATACCGGCCATGTATGATATTCTATTTTAGTTAAAATGGATATTCGGCTCCGTTTAGCACCTTATTAGAGTTTGCAGCATTTATAAAATATCCGGCTGAACTTACCAGTATTATGATTTAAAACCGATATTATGACGAATCAAATAGAGTGCAACTCAATTAAGAATCAAATCGCACTATGACAAATTAGTTTCGGAAAAGTTGAAAACAGACACATTTGCATCAAAAACCATTCTATTCTCAAAGCCATTTCTAGTTAAATTACAAAAAACAATCATTTGCAAGTTGCATTTTTTTCTTCGTGGTACACTCCCAAAATCTCCAACATCCAAAGAGTGAATATAGAAAATGCCATTATAAAAGCTTCATTTTTATACTTTAATGGCCAAATTACCCATAATTCCTTATCTAACTGCTGTCACGAATCAATCTTGGCGTTATATGCAACACTTTTGAGCCGATTACCGAATTGCTTCGCTGTGAAATTGTAGACACTTTTACATAAATGTCGAATATCATATTATGCAATATATAATCAGCTACTCAGATTGAATGAAAGCTAGATAAAATATAATAAAAATATAATAAATTCTGGGCGTGCCTTAACCATCAATAAGTCCACACCCGTACTGACATGTCCCAACCCCTCTCGGGTTTTAATATCGGCTTTCAGTTGCTCTTTTAACAAGGCGCCCAGTTAGTGCACTGTAATATCATGTTATTACTGTGCAAGTTCATCCAAGACAACAGTCATTAAGATTGTTGTAATTGAATACAGGCGCGTTAACAGTTCTCAAACATAGTGGGTTTGTTTTATTTGAAAGATTGGAAAGGCTTCCGTTTTTATTGTTGAGGTTTCTTAGCAATAGGTTATCATCATGTTTATAGAACGATTTGATAAAATGCGACGCTTTTGGGGTTTTATTTAATTTTTTTCTTCTTCCAAATTTGATCGGATAATTTCGAAATTATCTTCATTAATCAAATGATGGAAAGTTTTTTAAAAAAAAAATGCTTTCGGTAATTGGAAGTTTCTCCATTAATGATTCCGAGTTGCATTCCGTAACCTTTTACACACTTGATATTTTATTATTATTTTTTTTTTATTATTATTTTTTTTTTTTTTGCGAAAAGAAATTCATTAGCTATTTTGAATTTCAATCTTTAAGCAGTTATGAATTTTCGACAAAAAGTATTAAAATCAGTTGAATATTACTAAATATAAAATTAATATTGCATGCATCTTAAAATTAAAGATACTTAAAATTATATAACCGTCGTGGGACAGGATGTCCAAGAGGTCGGGAGTTCGATCCCCACCTGCCGTAGAATCCCCGTGCAGTAAATGGTCACTGATGCCCGTTAAATCTGTCGGGGTCACTAAATTAAGTTTCCATAACAAATCAATACCTCTGGGGGTACTAAATTGGAGATTTATCGTTCTCTAGCTCAGGTTAAAATTACGATCTGTGGATGAAGGAATGGGTATGAGAATGGGTCGCCCCATAAACTGGCTGTGACGTGTCTGTGGTTGAACTTGTATTCTTGGCCATAGATGGCGCTACTAAAAACGAAAGGCGCTCCCTCTGTCTTAAATTCGCTTGATTTAACAAAGCAGGCCTGCTGGCATTGGCAAGTGGCATTAGAAGCAACAGCATATAACCGTCGTTGAACAGCCGACCCAATTTTTGAACTTAGGACAGCCTTGTAATGTTGAATCCAATTCGGAAGACAAGAGAACCTCCGGATCAAGTATTGGGAAAAATATGCCTTCTTGGAGGACTTTTTTATGGAACTAACCAGCATAGAGAAGAAAACTCACGGTTAGCCTGACGGCAAAGGGACTCTACCACAGGATCCGTCTACTAGTGAGGATATTTTACGTCAGTATTGTGGTAACGGCTGCGTGCGAAATTCATATCGACCAGCCATCGCCGGGTTCCGAACCCGGCTCACCTCATTGGGAAACTAGGGTTCTAATTCCTGGAGCCACCAAGGCTCGCATAAAATTATATTAAAAATAATGATTTTCATCAAATTACGATTATTGCTAACATCCTAACAACCTCAAACTGATATCATATATGAAATAAATTGAAGTTAGTTTCAATTGCAACTTGAATAAAATGATAGCAAGCACTTTGTCTAACATTTTTGTTATCATACAAGCAGTTTCTCTAAATTTTTTTATCATTATATTAACTTGATTTCTTTTGTGAATTATATTATGATAATACACTCATGCACACTGTAAAATAATATTAAAACAATATATTCATATAAAAAATGCAATAAAAACAACAATAATAATAAAATTTCACAAGATGCGCTTTAAAATTAGAGAAAACACTATAAAACATTGATTTTTATGATATTAGTAAATTTCTAATTATGCCGTAAGTATTACACTACACTTATGTTACTTAAGTATTAATATACGCTATGGAAATCCTCTATGTTACTTTATAAAGTGGCGATAAAACCGACTGGCCTATATGGTGGGCTGGGAGTTGGCCTCGTATTATGAAGATTCCGGGTCCGAATATCGCTTGAGTGTAAGTTACTTTGACGAAATTTTTACTCTAAACATGCATCAGGAAACGGTTTCGTCAAAAATGAAGAAGTTCCATGAAATTGGCTTATCCATTTTTTATAGTGTAGAAGAACACTTATGTTATATGGTATTTTATAACTAAACTTAGTTACATTTGTGATACATATTATACTCAATCTGAATTTTTTTATGGCTAACAATCTAAGAAAAAACTGTAGAAATGTCCAATTTCCATCGAAATCCTATTCACTGTCTGGTATTCTAAAAAGTTACCAATTTTCATTTAACGTAAACTTATCCCGCCCTCAAAACCAATTTATAAAACGGCATTCTCCTTTCCAAGGGTTAAATTTCTGACCTTCGGGCAATTATTAGTATAAGAAAGATATCTAAATGAGAAACGGTTGGACATAGTCGGGCATTTTTTTCACGATATTCTATTCAAATGCATCCCATCTAACTTCCACACCCACACCCAACCGAAATAATGGAATCACAACTAGCCTCATCAGTCGCCAAACCAACAAAAGGCCAGATCTAGACTATTGTTGGCGAGAAGGGGTTTTAGGGATGATTTATCGAACAGATCCTATGATTGACCCACACAGCTCAGGCTTTGCCTTGATAGCCATAATTAGTGTCACGGGACCAGTGAACGGTGGTCAGCAATCGTCGATCGTTAGAATCTACCATCATCAATAACTGTCCATTAGTTGGCAACTATTTGACTTTTATACAGAATACGGTCGCGTTACATCAAGCGAAGGAATTTTTAAGAACTGGCTAGATTAAAGAAAGCGCTTCTTCTATACGCTCCTTTAATAAAATAATTTTAAAAATATTTTTATAAAAGTCTTTTTTGAGATTGAGATTTTGATATCAAACGGGAATGAGAATGATTATCATGATGAGAACGAAAATTCTATAACGACTGTTTGGAATTTTTAGCGTTCAAAGAGGTGATTGAACTACATGTTATTCGTAAAAGAAGGAAAAAAATCGTGACAATATTTTAAACTTGTACATAGATTTAGCGTCATGTTTCTCCTAGCACATAATATCCGTTTTTTTAATATTTTTTTTTATAAAAAACCATGATTCATAGTTTCTGATATATATAGTACGGAAAAAAAAAAGAACTTTTGATTTAATGTTCGGAGTTGTACGTTCTAAGATTCTGGGGATAACCTCAAATATGAATTAATTTGAGCAGACGATATTTTAATTTACGAAGATATTACGACGATATTACGACGATTACGACGATATTTTAATTTACACAATAACGTATTTTCTCTGAATAAATATGCCCTTTTTTTTCCAAAGGATCCGAATTTTTGATCCCATTTATGTGAGAGGAAACCGCAACCTGGAAAACTTGATCCCAAAGGTTTATTCAAGAAAGAGATCCAAAGTTAGGAACCCTTAAAGTTAATTTTACTTTCTGCGTATTTCGCCATATCTCGAGAATTTTTTAAGCGAACTGAAAAATTTTGCATACAAATATAAAATGTTTTTATTTAAAGATAATGCCATGCAAAAAATAATTTTTAATAACCAGTAATTATCTATATTATATAAAACGCTAATACGTACGTATGTATGTATGTATCAATAAAACCGATGATATTTCTTTTCTCGCGTTGGCAGCAGTTTTCATTTTTAATTGATTGGATTCGGCGCGCAAGAGCACGTAGTGAGCAACCAGATAACAATAACCAGAGTGAGCATTATCAGGTTGTTCAATTCAGATTCATGCACTAAAAACATGACAATATTTAATTTAAACTCAATTAGGAATTAATTAATTAATTGAAGTGAGAATGCTTTAAAAGGCCGCTGTTGAATTGATATTTTTCTACTGGGAGCTACCTAAACGTCTAAAAAACGTTTAAGTGTTTGTATTGAATGCATTGAATTTTTTTATATTTCGCGTTTATTTATGCATTGAATTTTCACGCTTTAAAATGCAGAATATTAGTGAAGCAATATTTGATAATTTATTTTGCTAATATGTTTCTTATTTAGCTAATGTTTTGATTTTTTCACCATGTACAATCTAAATAGCTAATATACTTTTTTAAAAGCCAATAAGAACATTGGTAGAATTCTTCTACATAAGTACAATGCTATGTCTTGATAATATATTATGTCTTTGATGATAATATATTATGTCTTTGTGCTAGAACATTGTGTTCATTGGCGAGCGAGCGCAGCGAGCCATGGTTCACGGCGTGAACCACATAGGATTGCGTAGCAATTCTCGGGTGGTGGCGAGCGTTAGCGAGCAGGGGGCGGAGCCTCCTAGTTTGTTAATATTTCATTTAATAATAATTGAAAAAAAAAAACGTTGAATAGCAACTGTATAATTTCTTAGATCATTTTAAAGAATGTAATTTTGTATGGAAAAATACAAATTTGAACGAAATTGGTTGAATAATTCTCGAAAAAACGAATTTTACGAAGTCAAATATTTAACATTCGATTTCTCAGGGACTATTCTACCAATTTTGCATAAATTTTGGATTTTGCCATTTAAAATCATTAAATTCTTTAATATTATGTAAAACTTATTTATCCAGCAATGGAAAAATTTTCCTAAATTATTAAATAAAATTATAAAAAATAATAAATAGTTATTAAAAAGTATTTTTTGCATGGAATTATTTTTGGTTAAGCGAATTTTTAAATTTTGTGCGAAAGTTTTTCAATTTGCCAAAGAAGTTCTCGAGCTATGTCGAAACGAAAGTAAAATTAACATTAAGGGGTGCAAACTTTGGATTGCTCTTCTAGCTAAACCATTAGAACCATATCTTTTAAATTGCAGGTACCTTCCAATATTTTGAGGGTCGAAAATCCGAATTCGACAAAGGGAAGAAAATAAATTTTTTTTTCAGAGAAAGTGAGTCTTTGTGTCTGATTTTATAACTTAAAATATCGTGTGCACAGAATAATTAGCATATTTGAGGTCACCCCCTTAGAACGTGAAAATATGATTTTTTGTTGAAAAGTTATTCAAGGTGCTTTTTTTTTCCTTTTTTTTGTGTGTACGTGATGATATGTTCAGAAGTGTCTTCGCTACATTTAATATTATATATGTTATCTTCAATGTATGAGATCCGGAATTCTGTAAAAATACAATTGTTTGGAATGCCTAAGAATTAATCTGCAAAAGAAAAGAAATGGTTAAAATTTTACTCATTGCAGAGGCATAACTAATGCCTTGACATCCATCGAATGACTAATGAAAAACTTATGGCATTTTATGCATCACCTCGTGGCAAAGTATGAAATAATCCTCATATTCCATGCTTCGTCTAAAATTGCCCGGTATTCTAGCCATTCCATATAAAATGCCAAAATACGCCAAATACGCTTAATTTTGACACATTTCCTTAGAAATTATGAAATGGTTTGAATGAAGAAATGAAGAAATATTTTCATTCATAATTCATTCACTTTTAGATATTATCGGCAAAACAAAACGAGAGCAACGGTAATATAAACTTTCAAGAAATAGCGGCGCCAAAAATAAATCATGGTAAAGTACAAATCGAGATTAGCTTTTGGCCACAGGTATCGCAGCAGGTAAAAGTATGAAATTTCCAATAGCGGTATATTTGACAATCACACTTAAAAGTATACCGCAATATGATTAACGTTAGAAAAACCTCAAAAACCTTCAAAGAGTCAAAAGCCAAGCCGAAAACTAACAAGTAATGCACGCCAGCTTTTAGAAGAAAAAAAAAAAAGGGTAGAAAAAACCGAACCCTTTCCACCCCTGCAATTTACCCACTTTCGAACAAAAAGAGGCAAAAAAGCAAAAAAACGTTGTCTCACTTTCCCTTTCTTCAATCCCTCAAGGCTAACAGGCACCAAATACAATAAGGGGGAGTTGATATGGTCAAGAAAATCAAAAGGAGGTTACGTGCCCAAGATGGCCCACCCATAGAGTGATACAACAAAGCAGGTCAGTCCTGAAAAGTCATTTGACATTTGTACCATCCATCCTAAAAGTTGAACATTTAATGCATTGTGCAAAATTTTCATTCCTGTTAAATGAGGAGGGGGGCCATTTGTTGGTGTCCAAACGCTGTTGACAACCATTCTCACAGATTGCTGTTGGAATCCATGTTCGTCAACTCCTACTATTCATTGTGGTCAATGTGATTAGGGCCACCCGGATAAAAGGCCTTGAAAGCTATGTGATGCATTTGCTGTTCATGCTTGAAAATCTCTTCGGAAACTTGGTGGGAAAAGTTTATCCGAATGTGGAAGAGCATCTTATAGTGGGGTATTTAACAAAAGAGATTATAGAAGATTCTGAGTTCATTAACATGCAGCAGGTATTGATTTACACACTGTCAGAAAAATCGGCTCGATACTGAACCATAACACGGTACAGATTTCCTGCAACCTAATAGTGGTATTAAATTAAAACTTAGACCTATTAAAGTTCTACCATATTATCATGTAATCAAATTTAAAAAGTACGATCATATGGTTCAACTCATTACCACACTTAGGTTGCTACAGATGGGAACGAATTTATAGTTCAACGCGATCCAAAATTTCTAACAGTGTAAACTTACTATTGCTATTTCCAGAGGCCTTAAAACTAATGACGATTTTTAAATTCGATTGTAGACATAGAAATTTACTAATTCCAGAACCCCCTCCCCATCACTCGTTTTAAACTCCACTATTGACGCACACTATTACTATTTCCAGAGGCCCTTAAGCCAATCACTCTTTTAAAACTCCACTGTAAATAGATACTATTACTGTATTCAGAGACCCTAAAACCAGAGATACCAACTACTCCTGACTCGACAAAATAAACGGCAGAGAACTAAAAACTAAAATTTTCAGTTTTTCGGTTAATTTTGCCAGTTTTTTAAAAGGCTCAACACGGTTTGAGTGTAACAAAGTGGAGTGTCACATAAGCCATTTAATTATTTAGAAGCATTGGTGAGTAAAAACACTAACCCATTAAATCAAATTCACTAAACCAAAAATAATGCATCGAAAGACTACCAATCGGAAATATTTATCCGCTGTCCGGAGCAAGTTGACATTTCAGTAAAACCAAATATATATATATATATATNTATACTTATATATATATATATATATTGACATTTTTGCCTCTCTCTATTTATTTTCTATTGTCTTCAATTTGTCTACATTCGTATTGTTGTCCAATCATCCTACGTCAAGTACTTTTTGCTCTTCCTCTTTTTCTAATGCCCTAAGGGTTCTAATCGAAAACTTGTTTTCCTTTAAATTTTTGAAGTTTACGTAGAACATGACCGATCCATTTCTACTTAGTTTTCTAATTTCCAGATCAATCGGTTTCGGTTTTGCTTTTCTAAAGATTTCTGCATTACAAACTTTATGGAACCACTTTGATACGCAAGATTCTTCTTAAACAATTGCTAATAAATACTTGAAGTTTTTACTTGTTATTTTTATTGCAGAGCCCAGATCCATATTGTAGGGCAGATTTAACATTGGTTTTCAAAATTCTAATTTTTGTTGAATTCGTTATTTTTTCTGTTTTTCTAGAATATATTGAGAAAAGCGTAATTGCTTTGTTTAATCTATTTAGTATATCTTCATTAGTTCTTTCTTTCTTGTTAATTATACTTCCAAGATACGTAAAATTGTTTACTAGTTTATTATTTTCTAAGAATATGTCATTTAATTGTTTAGGATTGATTTTCAAAATTTTAGTTATGTTCTGGTTGATAATGAACCCCATTTTTTACGTTTAAAATGTTTGCATTTGTTTGATGTCTTGAAGGGTGTTGGTCAGTAAACATAAGTCGTCTGCAAAATCAAAACGATATTCAGCAAGATTTCATCTTATACCCCTTTCATTCTTTGCTAACCTCTTCACAATCCAATCAATAGCAATTAGAAAGATAGTTGGAGAATGTATACAACCCTGTCTAACACTGGAATCAACCTTGTAAGATTCTGATTGTTGTCTGGCATGGATAACTCGTATATTGTAATTTTTATACGTATTTCTGATAATGTTTACAAGACATTCGGGAATTCCATTGTACTTCAACAGCTTCCAGAATTTTTTTCTGTGTAAACTGTCGAAGGCCTTTACAAAATCTATGAAATTTAAGTTGATTGCCACTCAATAGATTGTTCTACAATAATCCATAATGTAGCGATGTGGTTGATACATGGTCTATTAGCTCTGAAATCTGCTTGCTCTGGTCGCAGGATTTTGTCATTTGCATTTTTCATTCTTTCCAACACTATTCTGGAGAAAATTTTGCTACATACATTTGACAAAGTGATTCCTCTCCAGTTGTCGCAAATCGCAGAATCACCATTTTTTGGAAGTTTTATCAGAAGGCCTTTACCCTTGTCATCAGGCCACTCTTGGCTCTTCATGATTTTATTCAAAGGTCAGTTAAAGCTTTGATTGCAGTTTTTGAACTATCCATGAAAATTTCACCAGGTAAGTTATCGCTACCAGCAGCTTTCCCACATTTAAGCAAGTCAATTACTTACTGCACCTCAAGCTGAGTTATTGTACCTGCGTCTATGTCTAATTGTCTGGGTGCTTCTTCTGGAATATCTTCCAAAGCAGCAGGATTTGGTCTGTTTAAGGTTTCCTTAAAATGATCAACCCACCATTTGGTATGGCCTTCTTTTGATGCAAGTTCTAAACCTTGTTTGTTCTAAATTGGCCTCTCATTTGCTCGTTGGTATATTACACTCTGCACTATTTTTAGTGTTATAATTGATTGCAATCGATGCAAAAACTCAGTGTTAAAGTGCTTTTATTTGAGGACAGAATGGCCAGCATTGGGCTCTGTACCGTGGAGTTGAACCATGATTTCAAACTTATACTTTAAGTGACTAAAATTTTTTATTTTTAATTTGTTAGTGATCTAAAAATATAAAACGTAGGTATGGGTGTTTAATGATTGCTTTTGGATTGCAATTCAATTTACATATAATTATCGAGGACAAAAAATATTATGTGAAGCGTTGTTAAGTGTCCCCACCGTAACATCTTCCTGCTTTGAAAAAAAAAGCATGTTCAATCTACCATAATATATGGTATAATTTACCGTATTCTTTTTAGGCTCTATGGGAGCACCAAACAGCTCAGTAATTTTTACCGAAGGGCTTTGGTAATGACTTTTGTAAAATTAAAAAAAAAATACATATGGTTTCATAATATGTGACAAAATTAGGCTGATGCGGAAAAACTTGGAAATTTCATCGTGATTCTTTAGAGCATGGTAAAAAACCATTTAATCGATTAAATAGAGCGTTCAGTTTTGTATTTTATACTAAATGTGTAGTAATAAGAACGATAATTTTGAAAACCAGAATTTCCGGTAAATCGTTACCATATGAATGGAAAAATTTTCAAATGAATTGTTTAAATGCCGTATACTTTGGTTTTTGTTACCAGAATTAAGGTTTTCTTAACCAGAAATGTCTTTACCATACAGTACTGTTATGACATTTCCAGTAAAGAAAACCTTAATTCTGGTTTTTTCCCCCTATAATTAGAATAATTAATAAAAGAGAGAGAATTCAATTTTATCCATCAAAAGTCAATATTTTGTAAACAATATTTAAAAATAATGCTTGCTTTTAATCAATGGTTATACGCATAAGATTAATTACTTGATAGCATTGTCTCTTTTATTTACAGAGTAACTATCGTCAAAAAAAGGGGGGAGGGAATGACTAAGGGATAAAAACCACATTTCAAACTGAAAAGAAGACGTTCAATATAATTATATATAGAATAGTTATGATAAACAATCCTTCAGATAATTGAAATAATTATTATTTTTTTTTAGTTTGTCACTGGTCAAAATTGATTTACCTCAAATCTATCAGACATTATTTCTAAATTTAAATGCAAAATAATCATCAGTTATACTGGACCTACAAGAAGTTTAAGCAATTACATAATGCTTGAACAATAATAAAATTAATTATGTGGAAGATCGTAATTATTATTCAATTGAAAATAGTATTACATCCGAATTCTAAAGACGAGATCAATCTAAAAGACAAACAATCTAAATATTTTTGAGATTATTAAATACAGGTATGCGTAGATAACAAAAACAAGCAAATCAACATTCCATTATTATTCTGCGCGTGATTGGTAATTGCTCAAAAATTATAGAAATGTTTTAAAATTACGTTCTATTCAAAGATAATTATGTGAAGCAAACAATGAGTAAATGCTACTTCAACGCGCTTTATTTTTTTTCTTCAAAAGAACACTTTTTCTTTAGAAAGAATTTTAAATAAAAAGGTATTTTAAATACTCCCTGCAGAAAAAATAAATGACGTGACAAAAACAAAATAAATAAATATTCTGGAATATAGCAATTCTAAAGGTGACGGGCCATCAGAATTTCTAATAGTGCCACTCGCCAGTCTTTCTTTGGTTCGACATCGACCTCAGCAACAAAAGGCCGAAAATTAACAAAATAAAGACAAGAACAGTGATTGCCACTATTTTGCACCTTCGATGCAGAGTTGAGTTGTTGGAAAGAGAGGTGGAAAGAAACCCAGTTCGTTGACAGCTTTCAAGTTGAGTTTCTCCCTACTCCATGGAACCATCATCTTCTGCTTACACATCGGCGTCGATGTTGATGATGATGTGTTCTAGGCCGACGCCTAGGCCCCGCGCCTATAGGCGCCACCTTGACCTCTATAACTGTCTGTAAGTGCCCGGTCTTCCATCGCGCAGTCCATTTTATTTTGTGTATTTTTATGAAACCCGGAACTTAGTGAAAAAAATCCATATTGGAGAGTCAAAAATTGCAAATAGCTATTGAAAGTCACGGTGATTTTGCTTTAATGATTTGTCTGGAGTGGTGTTGATGACCGGAGTTTAGTTGTTTTTGCACTTCGTAATGGAGTTTTATTATTTTTTTCTGATTATAAAGTCCCGAACGATTCTAAAATTTGTAGCAGCTCTGCCTCTTCTCTAAGTATTTGTATCTCTCCAAAATATTAAACGATTTTAAAATTTGCTGCATCCTTCTTTCTATCTCTGAGACATCAAACGACTTTAAAATTTGCCGCATCCCTATTTCTCTCTGAAATATCAAACGATTCAAAAATTCGAAGTATCTTTTTCTCTTTTAAATATCAAACGATTTTACAATTTGTTAACTAAAAGAGCTCTAATAAAACTTCAAAAAATAACGCGTTCAGAAATGTGTTTAAAGAAATAATTCAACAAATAGATCAAATCAAAAAATGAATTCCTGAAAATGGGTGAAATTTCCTCGTGTTTCTTTATTTTCCGCATCGGATGAAAATCAATTTTTTGTAGCTCTGAACTGCTTCCATAAAAATATTTGAATGATTAAAGAAAGTAAGAATAATAAAGGAAGAAATATATATATTTTTGAAGAAAAGTTCTTTGTTCACTGATTAAAGGAGAAAGAAAAAACATGATCTGGAAGAGAGAAATATATCTATGAAACTATCCATAAAAAGCAAGTTAGCGACAGAAGTTTCAAACCTAGATTACTTACACCTCTCATATCAATTTAAAAAAAAAAAAAATAATAATAAATATATAAGTAATGTTTTTGAAGCAAGTGCGTTATTTTTTGTCAGCTAGTTTATTGCAACACGATGTTCTTGACATTTTTATGAATTATGTATGTACATACACTTTTCCCGAGGAAGTTGTTACTTTTTTTTAAAAAATTTGAATCCTTAAATCATCTTTCAATACACCAGTGGAATTGTTATATTGGTCCGCACAACAGAACATTGTTGAAAAAAACATTTTTTTCCTTTAAATATACTTCCTTATTTTATTTTTACTGTATAAAGAGTGAATGTTTCAATCTGAACTTAAATTAGAAAATAAAATGTTTGGTTTTCTTTATAACTTCAAAATTGCAAAATGCAAACCATTGCTAAGATTACTCTAGTATTCAACGCCAAATAATCCAAAAAAGTTAGATAAAAACTATAAATGAACATACAAAAACTTTTACGTACGCTGTTTGAAATGGTTTTGCGTACTGAGCTATTCATTCAGTTCATTCAAATTTACTGTAACTTTAATATTGTACTAAGTTGAACCATATTAACTTGAATGGAACATGGAACACCGAATGATTTATCACCTTATTAAAGATGCAGCAAATTCAAAGTGCTGTATGAGTTTAATCCATTGGTTAATTAGTACTAATATTATTGTTCTCAGTAAAAATATTATGAGATACATACCTCAAATATTACGCTTCAAGGTCAAGATATTATGGTTTAACGTGAACTGATTTCTTAAGAATTATCATCTCTCACAGTTCAAAAATATTTTAATACATTTTTTTATTAATATTTAGTAAATTTAATAAATTAATTAATGAATGGATTTTAGTTTATAATTGTTTCATACTATTAAATGATTTGGTATAGTTTTACAGAGCTAACTTTTAATTTTTTTATTAATTTCACCTAGTTGTCTTTTTAACGAAGATCTTAATGAGTAATTTTTTAGGTGGACTGATTCTGTTGAGGTTGATTCTTGACACCAGGTGGGCTGATTCTGTTGAGAGAGATCTTAGGGATCTAGGAGTCAACCGATGGCAATGTATTGGAGGGAGGCTAATGAAAACAGCCTTGGCGTGTGACAGGCAGTAGTGAAGAAGATTTGCAGGTAAACTGAATAAATTACATGAGGGCTCATCGCTATTTTACACAAATGGCGTGCATTGAAAAAATTTGTTTAAAACTTTTTTTCTATGTAAATATCTTTAATCAATGCAAAAAATCAAATATTTTATAAAATATTCTCAAATTTCATTCTATTACACATGTCATAATGCTTATTTATAGAGTAAATTATGATATGTAGAATAATAGTATGACTATAAAATTACCCTAATAATATGCTTAATCAGAGATTCACTGAGTAAAAAATATGTTAGGACAAAAATCAATTGAACCTTAAAGAATTGATTTATTTTCTTTCTTAAATTCAATTCAAAAATTTTATAAAGCTTATTTTAATGGTTAAGTAGTTAAATTACATACTTTCACATCTCTATGTGATTCGGTTGGCATGTATTGAAAAAGTAATTTAATATTCTCTGAAATATCAATTAATCAATACGAAAATTCAAACAATATTTTTATGAATTATTCATAAATTGAAATTCATAACGCATGTAATCAAGCTTAATAATAAAGCCAATTAAAGGTGTGTAGAATAATTGTACAACATAAAATTATCTCAGTAATTTATGATTTGATAAATATTGTTTGAAATAAAAATTCATAAAAATTGATTTATTTTATTCCACAAATTCAATTCAAAAACTTTATAAAGCTAATCTTAATGGTTAAGTAATCAAACTACATGCATTCTCTTCGCTTTGTGATTTAGGCGGCATGTATAGGAAGAATAATTTAACACTCTTTGAAATATCGATTAATCGATATGAAAATTCAAAGAAGAATTATATTCCATACAAAAATTCAAACAATAATTTTATGAAATTTTCATCAATTTCAATTTATTACACACGTAATAATGCTTACTATTAAGAGTGAATTAAGGGGCGTAGAAAAATTGTACAATAATAAAATTATCTTAGTAGTATGCTAAATCAGAGATTTACGTTTTGATAAATATTGTTTGGGACAAAAATCAATTCAACCCATAAAAATTGATTTATTTTATTCCTCAAATCCCAATTATTACTAAGAAAAAATGACTTTTTTTAGAAAAAATTACTACATTTGTGATGCTGAGTATAATTTGAAAAAAATTTATTGCAACCCGGTTAATAATTTAAATTAACATATAACAAATTGTCCCTAACAGCCATGTGTCATTATTCAAATTAGGTAGTCCTTATCCTTTCACAATCGTGCCTTATTGACCAAGAACAGCTGGCGGTTATTCAAAGTCTATATTAAAAGCCGTCCCTTGGCCTTAATTTTTTTTCCGTCGCCAACACGCGACAGGGTAAGCGTGATTGTATATTTGTACATTTCAACATCCCAAAATGCATTTCGTAAAATAAAAAAATATTAAAAAAGTCATCACAAATACTAAATAAAGACATTATACCCAAACAGTCCCTAGCAATTACCACATCCCATGCACGCATATCCTCAATGGCGATAAATATGCGCATTTCTTTCTCTCTTCGAACTTTTCTCGTCATAATATCTTTATAGATTATTCATTTCCGTGGAACGTCTTTCATTAATGGCGACGCGTTTTTTGGCGGGGTTAATTTTTATTTGGCGCAAAACCATTTCCTTTGGCCGATATTAACTCAAGAAGAGATGCGATTTAAAAAAAAAATATCAAGAAAGGATAACACTGAAAACAAACTGTTGCAGAGTAGCCCCCTGTAATTATAGGGGAGGCTAACTTTTTCGGAAAAGGTCGTTATGAAGTAGAATTTTAGTAATTTATTGCTAAAGTTTTCTGCCCATTGAGAAAGGATAAAAAGTGGAGAAAAGCGGTTTTGTTTTAAAGAATTATCAAAGTTCTAAAGTAGTTGAGTTTTCAAAAAGAAACAAGTTAAAAGTGAATGTTAGATTACTCTTACATTCATATTAGAGGAATAGTTTGTGAAACTATTTAAATTTTGATAAATAATAGCTAAGTATGGAAGAGGCACATTTCTTTCATAAAATGTCTTGTGAAAAAAATTCTATATACAGAACACACACACACAAAATAAAAGAAATAAATAAATGAAACACCCTGCACATCTTTTAATTTAAAGATGGGATTTTCTCAAATTGGGGGCTTAAACTTAATGGTTCTTGAAGGTGCCCTAAAATATGTCAATTTTTGCAGACGATATTCAGCAGACGACAAAATTAGACGCAAAAACTTATTTTCTCTGAATAGACTAACTTTTTTGGATTCTTTACCCTCGAAATATAAGGGTTAGCTGCAATCTAAAAGATATAGCCCCATTAGTTTAGTCAGGAAAGCGATCGAAAGTTTGGGCACCTTAAAGTTAAATTTACTCTTGCATTTTGTTTTTAATATTAAAAAAAAAAGTAAAGTATTTAAAATTCGACTTCTTAGGAACTACTCGGCCTGTTTCGTTTAAAATTCCATATTAATTCAATATTCCATTTCCATATTCCAATTACCATATAAAATTACTGCTTTTAAATTGTTGTAAAAAATTGTATACCTTACAATTCAAAATTTTACCGATTGTTATTAAATAAAATATAAAAAATAGTAAATAGTTACCGTAAACCGGGGCGAGTCTACCCATTTTTTCAGTTTGTCAACTTTCAAGTGGTCAAACTTTTGTAAATATTAAAGAAAAAAGGCTTTTAATAGGTGTTTCGGAATCGCTATTTATCCCTCTTTAAAGCTGTGAAATCGATTTTAGAAAATATTAACAGTTACGCTGTTACTGTATATTTTTATAGAACTGCTGACAAATCTCTCGTATGGGGCGAGTCTACCCATTCTACTAAAATGAATGTTAACATTGTAAATAATCAAATTTTACTATTAAATTGTTATTTTAGTTACTATATAGGATATTTATGAAGTAAAATTCATAACTTTATTATATATTCCATTTTTTTATTCATAAAATAACACAAATTGAGTATTTGATCGATTATCACATTTTGATCACAGTTTTGTTTTTATAATCATTAACATTATAAAATAACATTTTTTTCTGATTATTGTTGATAAAAATAAATTAAAATTAATATAAATTTACAATTAAATAATTAATAAATAATAATAATTAAAGATTATTAACAAAATCGAAATTCAAACATTGGGAATCATGAAAAATCCTTTTCCCATTCTTTTGGGAGGTAATAATAATTTATAAATAATAATTTATTTAACTTGCATTAAATAAAAAAAGTTAATTTTGTAATATAAAAATTGAAAAAATAGGTAAAATAAACATATTTTATATTTACATTTATATTTAACCTATAAATTTTCTTATTAATGATAAATTTATCAATGCAGAATTAAAATAATATACTCAAATTCATTTAAAATGACTTAATTTTAATATAAACAAAGTTCTAAATTATATTATTATGCTTTATTAAAACTAAATACGAATGGGTAGACTCGCCCCGCGAATTCTGGCTTTTTGTTTACAACAGCAAAACTTACATTCTTTTTGTTTTTTTTCATATAAAATTAATGTAATCTTAGTCTTAGATAAGTTTATCACTTAACCAAAGTGAAAATAGTAATAATAATAATATACTTACGGAGCACCAACTAAAAGTTTTCTGATTTTCAATACAAATCTCTCAAAAGACGTTTGAACAGGTCGCTTAAAAATACACCAAATAAATAAGAACGGATCAAACTACTACAGCGCCATCTTCCTTAGAGTCTGAACTAAGTCCTCCATCGGTAAAATTTTTTTTATTTGCAATTTAAAATAGTGAAAATTAAATAAAACTAAAATGGGTAGACTCGCCCCTGGATGGGTAGACTCGCCCCGGTTTACGGTATTAAAAATTATTTTTTGCAGAGAATTATCTTGAATAAACGAATTTTATAATTATGTGCGAAAATTTTCAGCTCGCTTAAAAAGTTCTCGAAATATGGCGAAATACGCAAAAAGTAAAAGTAATCAATATTGCTCAATAATGTTCACCTTTGCATTATACTAAGGTTTCAAAAGATTTTCTCGTCATTGTGGTTCAATATTGCTCAACTTGATAACTTATTATGGTTTCAGCAAATGCGCGCGTCATTGTGGTTCAATATTGTTCAACTTGGCAACATACTATAGAGTAAAAAAATAATTCCAGAAACTAATTTTGAATTGGCAAAAATGTTTCCAAAAACTTCAGAGAACTTCATTTAATGGCATGTTTCCGATCAATTGCGAAATATTTCTTTTATTTTCAAAAGTAGGAAATTGAATCGCATTGACACTGATTCAGTTTCAGAGTGTAGTGTAGCTACCACTATAATTATTAAATTCCAATTCACTAGTATATAAAACATGTTAACTTTAGCTATCTTTTGTTAGAAGTCGGATGACATTGTTGGTAGCCTAGCCCCACAAGAAGTTTCCGAAATAATAAAAAACGTTTCAAAATATTAAGAAAAAAAATCCGAAAATGCAAGCAATGAATAAAAATATTTCTGAAATACCACGAAATGTTTCTGAATATTACAGAAAGAGGTTTCCGAAATATTCAGAAACGTTTATGAAAACTATATGCACCGTAGCTGCCCTATATATTCAGAAACATGTCGGGATTTTTTTTTTTTTTTTTTACAGTGCAAGGTTTCAGCTAATTTGCACGTCTTTGTGACTCAATATTATTCAACTTGGCAACATACTAAGATTTCAGAAAATTTGCACTTCTTTGTGGCTGAATATTGTTCAACTTGGCAACATACTAAGATTTCAGAAAATTTGTTCTTCTTTGTGGCTCAATATTGTTCAACTTGATAACATAGTAAGGTTTCAGAAAATTTGCACTTCTTTGTGGCTCAATATTGTTCAACTTGGCAACATACTAAGATTTCAGAAAATTTGCTCTTCTTTGTGGCTGAATATTGTTCAACTTAACAACATATTAAGGTTTCTGAAAATTTGCACTTCTTTGTGGCTGAATATTGTTCAACTTGGCAACATACTAAGATTTCAGAAAATTTGCTCTTCTTTGTGGCTCAATATTGTTCAACTTGGCAACCTACTAAGGTTTCAAAAAATTTGCACGTCTTTGTGGCTCAATATTGTTCAACTTAGCAACATACTAAGGTTTTAGAAAAGTTGCTCAACTTTGTGGCTCAATATTGCTCAACTTGTCAACATACTAAGGTTACATAATTTTTCATGTAATTGTAATTCGAAATTTTCTAGTGTTCTATAGATGAGAACTTTCATGTTATCTTTAGAAAATACTAAATCGTAATATCGTCATTTTAGAAAAACTACTCGTAGACAATTATAATGTTTTTATTTACTCAAAATTTCATTCCTTCTATTCCATTTTTTCATTCTTATTTAATTCGCAATGATAAATCAGAATTAAACTAATTCAGAAAAGAAAAAGATACTTTTTTGCGCATCTTTTTTTTTTTTATCGAATCGTCTGCAAGAAAATTATCAAAATTAAGATAACTCCATTATTATGTGCAAATTTCTTCTGAATTCTCTTTTTATTATGAATAGAGATCATTCGATTAAAGTGCATGATTTAGTAACCTGGCTTCGATCAAAGTCCATTAATCAAAACAGGTGCACCCCATGAATAAACATGAAAACTTTCCACCGCCATTCCAGGTCGACCCTGGCAGGCCATTTCAATGCCGCTTCTTTCTTTATTTTTCTTAAGCTTTAAAAAGAAAAGAAAAAAAAAGTAGAATTTTCGAATTTTAATAATTATTTTCAAATTAGAAAGGTGGCATTAGGAATACTTAAACGTAAGAAAGTGATGCTGAAAAACAAAATGGATTGTTTCGGAAAATGGTTGAATTATAAAATAATTTGGGAGTTAAACTTGAATGCATTCTGTTCAATTCTTTAATAATAATTTTACCATACGATTGTGTTTCGTTCGTTAAGACATGCTTAGTAGAGTAGAGTCTCAATTATCCAAGCTTCTTTTATCAAAACAATTCTCTTATCCGACATCTTTTTTTTTTCTTTCCTATACGCTTTTATTCTCCCTCAAACTCTATATATTTTTTTATAGTTAAGCTAAAATTTGATTCTCTGAACAAATTCCAGACATCTGGCAAAAATTTAAATCAACACTATGGAATCCAAGCTTTATCATTCTGCTGACTAAGCTATTTTGACCATGTTTCCTATATTGAGGCTACCCTCATATTTTGAGAGTTAAAAATACAAACATGTAGAAAGGAAAGGTGTATTTATTCAGATAAATTACGTTTTGGTGCCTGATTTCGTAACTTAAAACATCGTCTGAACCAAGAAAAATAGCATATTCATGGTTAGCCCTTTAAGCCATCCAAATTATATCTTAGAATGTAAAAAACCGATCAGTGTATTGAAAGTTATTAAGGTTTAGTGTATTTCATTCCTGCGTACTGTACATGAAGATTTTTTAAAAACTGTAATTTGTTTAAACTGTAATGATATTTTGTTTTTGTACCTGGTAATTTGAATAGATTGACTGTGAATAATGGCTAGATTTCTTGACGCATTTTTTTTTTTAAATTTATTTTTATTTTTAAACTATTTAAATACGTCCTCTTCTTTAGCGTACAAATAAAATAATTTAATTTCAATGTATGTTTTAATTATTTAGATCTCAAGGAAAGAACTTAAAAAGGTTCCTGAAGTGTCAACTGCAAATCAAGTAGAATTTTTTCTCTTTATTTTTTTATTTCACTTTATTTTTATTTATTCATATATTTTTTGTATAATTAATAATTTTGAATACGAAATAGAGTATAAATTTTTTCTTATCTACTTTGCTTTGGTTGCGGAAATATGAGCTATCAAAAATAAAATTTAAGCAAAAAATAATTTTTTTAATTTTTTTTTTTTAGAAATTTTTCTAAGTGTGCGGCAACCAATATTGTATGAAGAACAGTTTTTAAGGTCCTAAAAACAATGTATTTTTAAGATTTTTCGTATTAGTTTCAATCTTGAAGATTTAGTTCAAATTAGTAAAAAAAATATTATAATTAAAAAAAATATTTGTTAAATACAGAGTTGCGTACAAACTGAGGAATTATATTTTTACTATTAAAGAATGTACACTGTAAAAAATTTTGGTGTATAGTTGCCACCATTTTTAGTGTTGAGTTAAATTAAATAAAGTTTTAAGAACAGAACTGCAAAAAATATAGAAAATCAACAAAATAACAATTGTTTGAACCATTTAGGGCAAATATATTACTAAAAATGCGCTAGCTTTTTAAACTAAATGCTTCAGAAATGTAACCTCATGCGAATAAAAATATATATTATCAGTAAGCAAACAAAAATAAATAAAGCTATTACAGTCAAAAAGTACATAAAAATGTGATTTCTTGCTCTGTAAAAAATTTTAATTAACCATAATATCAAAAATGGGGGTAACTATACACCGCAAATTTTTACAGTATACAGGGTGTACCAGTATAAGTGTCCCTAAAATGAAATCTAAATAATAAAACAAAAAGATATTCGAAATTTTTTTTTTCTTATATACTATACGACAATCGACTCATTTATTACATGAAATTTCGAATCTTTCCCCATTTTCGCTCATAACTTAACGTAAACGTTTGAAAAATTCCTTACAGCTGGTCCATGCTGCTTTTCCTGGAATCCATGCTGCTTTCCCCAACTCTGTATCAAACGTTCTTTGAATTTTTCGATCGTCAATTCTTTGGCACTCTCAATAAAAAGAACCAGGTTCAAATCCAAGCGATGGCTCGTTGATACAAATATCGCACCCGGCTCGCACTGACCTCAGTTCTGACGTAAAATATCCTCAGTGGTAGACGGATCATGGGTTCTATGCGGGTAAGGATTTTGCAAACCTAGGTAGGTGTCCACGTCTTTAGAAAAAAAAAGTCTCCTTGCCGTCAAGCTAACAGTGAGAGGTTTTCTTGGTTTTTCTCACCGTGTAACGCAAATGCGGGCTAGTTTCATCAAAAAGTTTTCCACGAAGGCAAATTTCTCCCAATACTTGATTCATTAGTTCCCTTGTCGTCTGGATTGGATTCAAAATTGTGAGGCTATGGAGTAGAACATTAGTAGTCATAAACCCAGAAACATTGGGTCGGCTGTTTAACGACTGTTATAAAATATAATAAAATCTTTGACCCGCATATACCCTTACTTAAATAATCTAGAGAACTTAAATCTGGCGAAGAGGCAAGCCACTTTTCTATACTGATGAAATCTTTCAAATTGCTTCTGCAGTATGTCTGGACCTTTTCTGATTTCTGGGCGGACGCCGATCTTTGTTGATAGCTATATGATTGCTCCCTGAATAAATCAGAACCAGAATCAATCAAATGCTTCTTCGAGACTTGTTCCAAATCGTACTCAGCGTTGATTTTAACTGCTGGATCAATGAAAAGAAGTGGAATCTTTCCTTTCTTTAGCAAAATCGCTCCCCATACCATCATTTTCGATGCATTTTGGTATCGTCTTGCTGCCAACTGATCTTTGGGAATATCAGCAAGACTTACATACACGATCGCTTACCTGTTTGTGACTGTCCTGCATGATAATAAGTTTCTCATCTGAAAAGAGTATATTCAAACTCGCTTGCCGACGTAGTAAAATCTTGCTCTTTTTATTTCTAGCTTGCTTTTGTGCATTGGCAAGGCTGCAGATTCGTTGCTTTTTCAATGGTTTCAGCTTCAAATCTTCTTTGGGTTTTCTGTTCACTTTGATGATGATGATATTTACACGTTTTGTTAGGGCTGTTTTTTGGAGGCTCCGTCGTAATATGAAATGATGCTTTTTTGCGAATAATATGCTATTTTTAAAACTTCTGTGAGTTTGTAACTGTTACTCATGACAGTTAGGTCTAGTTTAGCCTATCTAAAACGAGCCCTGTCTAAGCTTATTTTGAAAATGGCGCAAAACGTCAATATGGATTTTAGCCAGTTTGGTAAAAATGTGGTCAGTAATTGTGGTCTAATTTTTAATATTTAAAAACTTATTCCAAAGCAGCAGTACTTAGGCTCATAAAAATTTGATAAATTGAAAATAAGGCAAGGATTTTGATAATTTTCAACTAGGTGAGAAAATGTCACCAAATTAGCAATTTTTTAAAAATTTTAATAACTTTTAAAATATTTAATTTGTTTGTCTGTTCCAAAGTGTAGATAATTCTTCACGGCAAGATTATATATATAATTTAAAATCACCGCATTACTTCAAGTGTAAGGCACTTAAACTATGGCTTTTTTATTTTCCTTGAGCTTCGAAAAACAACGTTTAAATGTCTCGAACTGACTGGCATGAATAATGCCAAATCCGTTTTAATGGTTTGGGATAAGTTCGATGTCCTAACCCTTCTCTTTTAGCTCTATCTTAAGATGGATTGTACCAGTGATTTTGATTCTTCTTACGAAACGAAAAATGAATTTTTTCCACTGTCTCAGTTCTTCAGTATAAAGATTTTAACCAAGTTTTCGAACGGTATCCATTTCGACTGAACAGATTTGGAATGCATAAGGAGTCCCAGGAAAGTTCATTCGGAAAAGTGAACTTCAGAAATTCTGCACGTAAAGAAAACAAAAAAAAATCTGGCAAGTCTAAACTAATGCGAAAATTAGGGGCACTTATTCTAACGCTGCCTGTTATATTCATTCTGTAATATTTTTCTAAATTTTAAATTTAATCTTTTAGTTATAGCCTTTTAGTTCTGAGCCTAACTTTTTCACAGATAACCGTGTTCTTCGTCTACGGGACTAATAGAACTTAACTATATACAGGGTGAAACTTGTATATATTGAGAACACTGGGGAACAATTTTAAATCTAAAAATTAGTTTTGTCCCCGAAGGTATAGATTTTTTAAAAATAACATTTTTAGTCTATTTTTTGTCGAAATGTACAAGTTTAAAAACGTTATATATAACAGGGGTCGCATAAATGCTGGGTAGTTAGGTAATTAAGCTTCTAGGGTAGTTACGATTAAATGGCATAGAAACCCATGCCTGTAATTGCTGTCATAAGCGGCTAGAAGCGTTTCTCTATTATCCATTCAGAAAAAAAAGGGGGGGGGGAAATTTCATAATAGAGAAGCGCTCCTGTCATAAAGAAATATTTTTCCTTGAATTTATTACCAAAGAATTTGAAAAAATAATATTAAACATTGCATTCTATTGTATGATCACTGTATTTCAGATTGCAAATGAATTCAATGCTTGTTTTATTCTTTTATAATACTATATTACACTATGGTTATTATTATCCCTTATAATACTATTGAATATCATGATTAGATTAGATTTTATAATGCCAATGATTATAAAAGATTACAAGATTTCATTTCATAATGACAATACTGTGATTATTATGCCCTTTTAGTGCACAAATGAATACTATATAATTAAATTTATATTTTATGAGGTTAATAAATGCAATTATCATTATCTTTTCTAATACCAATTAGCATTGATTAATAATATCTTTCAAAATATGTACTAATAAATACTATGATAATACTTTATTGTTATCTTTTTTACAACGCCAACGAATTCTGTGATTTTTATTATCTTTTATAATATATAATGAATGCCATGATTATTTTTATCTTTTATAATATTGAAGAGTACTACCATTATTTTGTTTCATAATACTAATGAATAAGTACTATGATTAATGTTATTTTTTGAAATGCTATTGTGTTCTAATATTATTATTATCTTTTATAATTCAATGATTCTAAGATGTATTAATGCTTCATAACTTAAATCAGTAAGGCAAGGAATAGCAAAATGTGTACATTAAGATAATAAAATTTAGTCAATTTTCATATGCTATTTATTTTATTCAAATAAATAAATAAATACATTATCTATTTCAAAATTTTTTCTCTCTAATATGCCATTTGCCATAAACGATCGTCATAAACTGTTATAATTTTTTTTTCTGATCCTGATTGTTGTTTTATCGTAATCTGAGCTTAAAAATAGTCTAAGTTTTAATTTAAAAAAGTAAATAAATAAAAAATTGGTATCTAAATTATTAGTACTAAAATTTAAGCAGAATCCAATTTTATCCCTTTTTAATCATTTTATATCCAATTTTAATCATTTTATATCCAATTTTAATCATTTTATATCCAATTTTAATCATTTGGTATCCAATTTTAGGAGCGTATAAAATGAATTCTTATGATTGTAAATGAAAAGAAGTAAAAAAATCTGGTAGGGAATTAAACATATGTCTGTGAAATAAAAATAGTCAAATACAATTGAATTTTTTTCATTTTCTTTAAGAATGCATTAAGGTAAAACAAATAGGAGCTCGTCCTTTTTTTAAATAAAATTTTTTGGTTAATATAGTTTTTATTTCAATAAAGCAAAGATAACAAATCTTAATTTCACTGTTTTTACTGTTATAAAAAGTTAGAATCTTAATTTAAAATTGTTTCTGTGTGATATAAAGAATATGTGATAAATGCAAATTTGTAAAGTTTTTATAAAAGATGTTTCCATTCGTAACAAAATATATGCTACGGTATATAATTTTCGGTTAAATAAAATTGATTTAAGGAAGATTTTGATTATCACGACCTTTAAATCAAATATATATAAAAGCCTTGATTATAATATACATTTCTATTTACTTTAATGCTGTTTTCTGTTCTTCAAATATTCCTAAAAAAAATCTTCGAATTGTTCTTGAAAATTTTATTTTTAATCTAAAATCTTCAATAAAAGTGAAAAAATTGACAAGTACCTTGCAAATTGCAAAAGAGATTAAAAATTAAATTTTCACAGATTCATTTAACATAAAATTTATAATTAATAATTCGCTATTCAATACATAATTATATTGATTAGCAAAATGTATGAAATAACTTATTTGTATATTATTGAAAATATATTTGTATATTATTGAAAATATATTTGTATACAAATATATTTTCAGTTATAAGTTAGCATTTAATATTCCTCTACATTATTCAGTATCCTGTTGTAGATATTGGTTTTCTTAAAGATCAATATTTGATTTTCATTCAGTAAAAAAAAGTGTTAGCACCTGATTTAATTTGTGGGTAGATAAAAAAAACTCTTTAAGACTTAATTGATATAAAAATTGTTTTTTTAGCCAATTAAGAAAAAAATTTGATAATATTATTTATCATTTACATTTTACTTTGAAAAAATTAGTAAACAATATTTTGAAAAAAGTATTTAGTTAAAAAGAGCAAAGAAGCTGTGTTTTTTTTTTCTTGTTAAAAGTATTGAGATGGTTAATGTCTTTATTTATCGTGAAAAATCAATATATTTTAAACGTTGCTACAATAATATTTAAAACATATTTTCATTGTATATCGTTACTTTCTGTTTATGACATACACCAAATATGCATAGTTAACAATATCGATAATATCGCAATCATTACCAGTAACATTAAAAACCAGAAACGATAATGTTTCGAGAATCATCGATAACTTCAATTATTAAATACGAATACCACCATCACAATTGACAAAGGTAAATAACGAATACTGTTATGTTATCCTTAACAATTACTATTAAATACAATAGTATGAAAATCCTATAATTGATACATAATACAATAATGCCATGAATATTATCAATAACGATAATTATTGAATAGGATAACATTACGATCATTATAGACAATATACATACAAAAAACAATGTCTTGAGTATTTTGAGTTGAATGATAATATCATTTTCCCTATCAACAGTGATAAATAACAAATATCAAAATATCGTTATTATTATCGATACCGATAATTATAGAATGTGATATTATCGTCAGTATTGATAAATTTCATTTGAATAATGAAAATAGTGATTAGCGCTTGCAAATAACTCGGGGGGGGGATATTGTGATGTGCCGTAAAATAACTATATGTCTAGACGATATATCGCGATATTTAATTCTGCTATTGTCTAACACATTATAATTGAAGAATGATCTTAGTCTCTACTGGAAATTAATTATTCTTAATAAAATATGAGCTGATGATGAAATCAAATATTTTAACTAGTGTTATCATAACATTAAGAGTGAATGCAAACATTTTTAAAAAAATAATAAATCTATACATACCTAAAAGTATTTAAATTAGAAAATTTGACATATCCTTCCCTAGATATCCTATACTTCATTGTGCATTCAACTCACACACACTATTGCACATTCCCTTATTTCATATCCCAGATATTATATCCCCCCCTCAAATTCATCCCCCACGCAATTCCATAACCTAATTCTTCATCTTGGACAAAGATATAAAAAAAGAATTAAAACCAAAACAAAACCCAACATTCCACTCTTAACTCTCACGTGATCTCCGTTTAGTAGCGCCCTCTGTTGTGAATAAAAAAGTAAAGTTTAACATCATTTTCCTTGTTAACCACTAGAGGGCAATACCATCGTCCATCAATCATGACTACCCAGGCGGTCCGCCATTGGCTGATGGTACCGCCTCTTTCTTCTGCAGGGAAGCACCTGCAATTAGCGGCGACTCAGTAGGCGGCACCCAGCGGGTGACGCCCCCTTCTACCACTTATTGGCCTGCCGTTCTGGGCTGGCCAGATCTCTAACCACAGCTATTGAATCCAGATTGTGTGTGTCTGGTCGCTTCACAGTTCCTTCATTGAAACTGTGTCGGATTGCTGTGTGGATCGTTTGCACGAATAATTTGGAGCGAGTGTTTCAACCTTTTTCGTTCATCCTTTTTACAATTCCGTGACTTTCTCTAACAAAAGGCGCCTTACTTCCTTTTATTTATTTATTTTTTTTCCATAGTGTGTGCTCTGCTGTTAAAGAGGAGTGGTAATATCCACCCAAGTTGTCAAATACTTCGTATCATAAATATTTAGGTGTTATTTTTCTCTTTTTGTTAAGGATTTTTTTTTACTTTTGAGTTTTGAATTTTAAAAAGAAAATAAGATATTTTCAAAACTTTTGATGGCTGATACTGCTGGAAAGGTGAGTTCTTTTTTCCCTCCTTGAAATTTTTTTTTTCAATTTTAGGCTTTTCACTTATAATTACTAACAGATTCGGCCACTTATCTCAAAAAGATACATGCTAATTATTTTTCTGAATCAGTTTTTATTTAGAGCTGTTTCTGTGAATTTAATATAATCATCCAGGTATTAGAACTTCATAAAATAAATTTTTATATTTTGAACAATTCGATTATAGTTTTCATTTCTTTTAGGCTACTATTTTTAAAAACAGTATTTACAAAAATATTTAAAAACTATCAAAAATAAGAATTATAGAAATTCGTTCATTGAAATTTAAAATTAGGATGCTATTATTTCTATAATTATTCTCCAATTATAAAGAATTTCATTCGTTTAAGTCACTATAACATTTATGAAAACATATTACTTTGGAAAATATTTTATAAATAAAAATTATTTAAGAAATAGTAATATTGTTATGGGTTTTATTTTGCTGGGCAGAATTATTTCTCGATAATTGTAAGCTGAATTGTATGCTTTAATTTGTTGAATCTTACAGTGATTCGTTAAAATAATATTTTGTTCAAATATTTAAAATTACTTTATAAAGTACTTAAAACTTATTCTACAAGTGATGTTGGTTCTTATATATCAAAAGTATTATTTATACTACCAATTTTCATACGGAAAAGAGATAGAATAATATTATATTAAATAGAATAATAATTATCTAAAAATATGTATTCTTATAGCGTTTTAAAAGCATTTAAATTTTTCATTATTAAAAATTTTATTCTTGATGGTTATTTTTGCGAAGTTAGTTTTTTAAACTAAATATTTTTTAGCAGCTTCCTGCAGTTTCTGATCTAAGTTTAATTTTTATAAAATTTGCATGATGAAAAAATTCTGTTAAAATACCCGTACCGTAAAGACATTTATGGTAGAGAAAAAGCAACATAATTTTGGTATTAAAACCAAAATATGCGGTGTTTAAGCCATTCATGAGGAAATTATTGTTTTAAAGTTAATTACTGTAATCAGATTAATTACTTATTAATAATCAAGTTCAAACTATGGAAAAATCTGATAACTTACTGGGAATTCTGGTTTTCGAAATTATACCTCTTATTACCTTACATTTAGTAAAAAATCTAAATTAAAATGTAAATTTTACCGAATATATGGTTTTATGCCATGCTTTAAAGTAACATAATAAAATTCCAAGTTTTAACTCAATTACTAAATTTTACCATACATTGTTAAGTTTACCAAAATCGTTATCAAATAGCTTCGACAAAAGTTACAGAGTTTGTTGGTGTTCCTATAGGGCCAGAAACACGATACATCCTACCATATCCTTGTAGTTTTGACCATATACTTTCACTTTTAAAGAATAATAGATAGTTACTGGTAATAGACCAAATATTGCAGATTATAAATCCTGTTATTAATCGATAGCAAAATATTCTATGATGTTTATTAGAAATATCGCACAATATTTTTAGTTTAATTTGTACAATGTGAATTATACTGTGCATTGTCAAGGAATAGTTTAGTAGTTTCATGTCCTTTCATATGGTTTAAAATTAATACTGATAATATATAATTTATGATATAAAATGGAGACAAGGTTTAATTTATTATTTTTTTTGTGTGTATGTAGTTTTGTTTAACCTGTGCGAAATATAATTATTATGTATTAATATGAATTTTAAAAAAAAGTCATTTTGTTGACATTTATCATTCTGATTATTACCTTATTTATAACATCATTTTTGGTCACTTAAAGCTATTTTCTTTATATACGTGAAATTTAATCTGTAGCATGATATGGATAAAATGTTTTACTTTTATTTCAAAATTTTCGACTTTTATATCGAAATTTTGAGGATAATTAAGAATATGTTAATAGTTTTGGTATTAAAGTACGCATACTTTTTTCAGCTTGTTACATATGTAAACTCATTCATCACTAAATCTTGAAGTGAAAGCTTTTATTTTGTTTATATGTTGCATTTTGAGCTCTTAGCACAGATACTAGAAGATCTGTGCTTATGTTTCGGTACATTTTCTTTGCGAGCTTATTTTAAAAAATACAAACAGTAACTGCTGAATTACAATAAGGAATGCTGCTGAATAATAGAATAATTCACTTATTATTATAGTTCAATAAATTACATATTCTATTAAAAATATTAATTTTCGTTACTAATTTATCATGGTATATATTTCCAGAGATAAATTACATGACTTATTAGCTTTAAGTTATAACAAGAATACGAAGCTTATTTGACGGTATTTTTTATAAGATATTAATTAACCTTGTAGTTTCGTTAAGTACTATATAGCAGCATAGATGGTTTATGCGCAACGAGGAGTAATAGGTTAATTCCTAAATGAAGATTTGATTATGTGAATGTTCTATTAAAAAAGTTTGATTATATTGTAAGACAGTAACCTGAACTTGTTTTGCAGAGTTAAAAAGTAAAAATGCTGATATATCATTTTAAATAGCTAATAATGTTTTGCTTATTGCTTAGTAAAACAAAGTTGATAAAACGTGGCTGAGAGATCACAGGATTAGATCGTTTCTCAGTACTCACGCACGAGGTGTCAAATTTTTAAATTTGTGTAAATTAAATTTTATCTTTAACTAATATGTAACTATAGATATGTTTATGATAACTATTGTTTCTTAATTTGATATTATCTGTTATGTCTTTTATTGTTAAAAAAAACTTAACAGAAGAAAAATTCTTTTTTAATATGTTGTTTATAAAAATATTTTTTATAACAAGCTGTTTTCTTTATGCTTTATGAAATGATGTTTTCATTGTTGTGATTAAATATAGATATTATCAAAGGAGCAAAATGCTTTTATCTTTAAATTTAGGAACGAAAGGTATTTATGAGACATCAAAAGTATTCAGAAATAATGTTAGTTTTTAAAAGGAAATTTCTAGTTAGTTCATTAATAATTATTTTATAATTATTCTTCATTTATTATAATTATTATATATATAAATTTATAATAATAATTTTTTTTGTTATGGCTTTAAATCATTTATGCATGGAATAAGGGTATGCACGAAAATTTACAGATGTTTACTTTGAACTTTTATTATTTTATTATTGAGGCTTTTTATGTACTTATATTTTTGCGGTATTCTATATTGTTCTGTGAGGGCTTGAGAGATATTGAGTTAATCTTTAGTATTACTACTGATTATAAAACCATGGTATATATGGCCATGGTATTGTTGGCAAATAATGGTGTTATATTTTCATTTTGAAATTCTTCATTTGTTTTGCAATTATTAAAATTATTTCATTTATTAATATGATTTTATTATAAGTAACTTTCAATGCAGATTAGCACACTGAGAAAAGAAGTATTATGATGAAAACTACCAGAACATGGTAAAACTTATCGCGTTTCTGGCTCTATTGGGAAGTTCGGTAGTTTTCACCGTAAAGATTCGTTAATGATTTTGCTAAAATTGACAAGAAAATATAATTACATGATATGTGATAAAAAATGCAAAACTTAATAATTTTATCATAATACCTTAGGAATGAAAACCATTTATTCAGTAAAATTTACTGTTCAGTTTTGTATTTTTTACTATAATAATAATCTATAATTTTGAAAACCAGTATTTCTGGTAAGCCGTTACCATGTGAACCATAAAATTATTAAATGAAAGGTTTAAGTACAGTATATTTTGGTTACATTAAACAGAATTATGGTTTTTGCCAGAAATATCATTACCATACAGAACAGCTATTTCGTCAGATTTTTTTTTCTCCCTGTAGATGCTTAGTTATAAAATTTTTATTAAATATTTTTAGGACTTGAGCTTATATTTTCAACAAGGAAATATGGAACTCAGCCTTAAAAAAATTAATCACTGTTATGAGTTTAGAGTTTGGCACGTACAGTCACAGAACCAATCCAATCTATTGTAAGGTTTTCATGTTAATGCTGACTAACCATTTCAAAATAGTCAAATTCAACAGATAATTTAACTGAGGTTGATCAGTATAATGTTTTGAAAAATTTATTTTTAAGAGATTACACATTTTTTGCTCGATTTTTTTCAATGAATTTTTAGTTTTCCCTTTCCCTACTTAGCGAAAGACATAACGCTTCTCACAACTTTCAACCCAATCTGTAAAAATCTGCCAGTTTGTTGCCATCGTTAGGATGCACGGAAGCTTACAAAACCCAACACCCACCCATGAGCGTCCATCCGCATGAGGCGGTTGGTTAGACAGGCACAGTTTTATTCATATTGCGTGAAACTGAAACGGTATAAGGCTTTAGCCCACTTGTCAACTACAGCGGTGCAGGCGGGCGTTTTACAAATTAACTGTCTCTTTGAGCTGGACAACCATGCCTCAACATTTAAGACTACCGAAGATTAATGATGCAAAAGTTTCTTTATTTGGTATTATGCTGACTATGGATTATCTTGATAAAGATAACACCTAATCTTTGTTTTTGGGAGAGGGGTAGAAAGATGATAACAATAATACAAATGGTAATGATCAGTTGGTGTGGTCATTATATGATTGATTAAAACAAAACTCGAATGACAATGATGAATTGTTTTTGCCATGCAATTGTGAAGTGCTAAGGGTTATGTTGTTATTGATGGATTTAATGTTCTTTATTTTTCCTGAGTAGAATATATACATATTTTTATTGAGATTTAAATAGTTATTATATAGCCTATAAAATTTTTTTTAATGTATTTATTTAAATTTCTTGTTGGCGTTTTACAATTCTGTATTAAATGGCTGTTTGCATGAAAGATTTTTAGAATAGATAAGTATACTATATGCATTTTAGTGGGGAGTTTGATGATGATTTAGAAAAGCGAGTGTTTTTATAGCATTTCGGTGGTAAATAATTTGTCAAATAAACGTAATTGTGTTATTGGGGTATCATTATTAGTTTTTTAGATTTGCATCTTTGCATTAAAGTGTGTGTTAATATTTTAAAAGAAGTAAACTTGAAAATATAAGTAAAAATGAAGGAAAAAAACAAACATGTTTTGTGCTTAATTATGTAGCGACGATAAAAATCGCTTTAAACGAGTGGTAAGTTTAATTATAATTGAGATTTTCAAAAATGATAATAATAATAATAAAAGCTTCTATTGAAATTTTTAAATTAAGTGAATAGCAGCATTTTATTACTTTTTTTACTTATATACATTTTTATTTTTTTTTTTTATTTGTTAAGTAATGAGACAGACTTTTTATACGAAATGAAATGTAATTTTAAAAAAATATATTGACAGTATAACAACATCTCTATATTCAATCAGTTTAATTTTCATGAGAAACCTTGTTGGTATATAAACAATAAATAGTTGCACTTTTATTAGCACTGAAATATAGGAGTTGGGGCCCCTCAAATAATCTTCACCCTGGGCCCTTGTAAGCATCGTTTTTTTTTTAAAATTATTATTATTATTTCAGGCCCTAATTGATCATTAAATATGATTGTATTATCCTAAATATTTCGTATTTCGACATAATTATTCTATTTGTTATATCACTAAAATGTGATTATGATATTACAATTTAGCAAATATAGTTAAATTAAGCATATTGATATTAAATACAAGATATAATTGCAAAAGGATGTATTTATTAGCGTTTAGTTGGACAAGTGTAAATTGCATCTCACAATCTTGGTAAACTGATTCATTCACAAACTGAAGTGACTTATTAAACTGAACAAACTATTCCTGTTACAACTAAACTAAAATAAATCGGGGACCCGTACTGAGATACTTCGGGGACCTGTCAAATAACGAGGATCTAAGTCAGTACTGTCCCACATGTGTTCTATGTTTCTGCTAGTCTACCAAAATCAGTTGCCACTAACAGAGCAGATGATAGATTTATCGCTAAACTCATATTGAAAGAATCACTTGATAACTTACATAAATACAGATAACTAATATCCCAACAAAATTTGTTTTGAAATGGAACCTTTTCAGCGTTCGATTTATCTGGAGGGCAGATCTGAGTGAATTGCCCGCCGCACAGTTCCGCCCCAGCACCATCCCATTTCTCAGCGGTCTTCATTGAATTCGGGGAAAATTTACGACGTGCGAGATGTTCGCCTGGGGTGCAGGGTCGGCTACATCGCCACGGGGGTCCCCGATCAAAGAATGAATAACTGAGGTAGTTTTTCTCAGGTAGAAGCGTCGAAGAAAAGGAATATGCTAATGGGGATTCGAACTTTTATGTACACATTTTTTTGTACTTCTTTTTACACCTTAACAACTAGGAATGAAATATGGAAAAAAGTTTTTATGGTTTTTTTTTAGTATTGCCTTGAATTAATTAAGGACACTAAAAATATTACATTGGCTTTTATAATTGCGCATTTTAATTACATTACTTAAGTTATTACATAGTTTAAGTTATTATAATATCTCATAAGCATTTTAGGTTAATTACAACTTACTATGTATGTAATTTAAATTTAATGATAAATTTTGAATTTACTGATCAAACTTTTTATTATTTTTGCGTTTATTTTTATAATATCGGAATTATTGATTGAATTACTTTTATGTGAATAACTTTTATTTAACACTCTGTATTACTGTATAGTGAAAAATTTTAGAATAAAAAAATAATAATGAAAAAGAACAGGTCTATGAAGTGAAATATCACTGCGTAAAATTGCTAAATACTAGTTTATAAGCAATTTGAAAACTTGTGAAATTTTGGACAAATGACCTTTTTTTTTTGTTTATCAGAATGTACTTTTGATCGAAATTGAGATTTTATATGTTTGTTATACGTATTACTAATTGGTTATATAATTATGTTTGAAATTTCGCTCATTTATATGAAATAACAACTCCAAGTAATAGAATTGAGATAAAACAAACAATAAAGATGGTTGTTTCGTTAAAATAAAATCATTTTAATTGAGTGGTTAGATTTTTGAAAAAATGTAACTCAAAATTGAACCTAATTATAATTTTTGAATTTTTCTTTATTTATTCTTCAGAAAAAAGTTTATTTAACTTTAGATGGAGAATGGAAATAAGCAAACTTTAACTAATAAAATTTTGAATAAAATACATTAATTTATTGATATATTGTATCTGTTTCATCACCCAAAAGTTTTACTAGAAAAAAAAAGAGAATATTTAGTTATAAAAAGGAGACTTTATGAACTTATTCTTGTGCAACTGAGATTACAGTAACCTTCCGAGGTGGTTGTTTGAATTTACGTTTTACGATCCAGAAAAGTGAAACCTGTTTCAAAATAAAGCTCTCCAGCAAAGCTCAAAAACCAACAAGATCAGATTCCTTTGTTGATTTTAAGGCTTATTGAGAAGGGAAGTTAGGCAAACAGATCCGCCGTGAGCCACATTTTCTATTATAATAGCTTATTTTAAAATGAGAGTATATTAAAAATACATGTGTGTAGTCTTCTTTATAAGTTAGCTGCTAAGATATATACGTTCTAGTTTTCCCCTACTTAATTCAACGTTATATGTGTTAAATAAATGTTTGCAGTAGGTAAAATTGCCCCTAGTGTAATTCATGGGTAATTATAGGGTGACTTTTTAAAATAAATATACTCTAGGTTAAGACTTTAATTGTCAAAAATGAATGTGTACTATGGCTGCTAATTTGATATTTTTATGATTGTTGTGTATTAAACAAGCGGAAGACTGATAAAATTAATAACAAAACTTATTAATAAGGATCCATTTTTAACTCTGAAAAGTAGTTTATAGATTTGTTATTTATCTATTACAGTTTTTAACTGTGGCTATTTCTTTGCTCCTTTTCAAGCTATTTTTTATTTAATTGAATCAGGAGATTTAATGACAATTAAAAAAATTTCTTTTGTCTTTTTGTTGGTAGGTTTTATTAACTATTTTGCTTTATCTCTAATATATAAATTATTTCCATTTTGTTTTAATTAAATATTCGATTATCTGTTTTTCAAATTTTTAGCACAGTTGAGTTTTAAATTGAGTATTTTTGATTATTTAAGCTAAGCACTTACTGATTTGTAGTTATTATTTTCCGAAGTCGTGATTTTCTACTTATTTCATGTAAATGTCTTTTAAAAAATGTGAATAATTTTGGTAGATTCGTTTCATTTATTTATTTGGCTACAAATCAGTTCAATTACGAATATAAAACGAAGATTTTTAAAAATGTATATTGCACTCTTTTGTTTACACCTGAAAATGCATTTCAAAATTCATTCATCTGTCTTCAATATTTTTAATGCAGTTTCTTTTTAGGCTTAATTTTAAATGTTTTCTTTTTCAAAATATTTTAAGTGCACAACGTTCGCTCCCCATCTTGTAGCAGATATGCAAATAAGATATTCAACTGAAAAGTCTCATAAAAATGAAAGTCTATATAGAGATAATAATTAGAAAGCTTGTTTAATTGTACAAACCTAAAACTATCGGTTTCTTTAAAAAATTTCTAAAACAATCTTTTTAAAAATTTATTAAGTTTAAGTCAACTAATTAAGATCTGGGTTAAACATTGCTTGAAATATTTTCATAATTTATTGTTTGAATTGAAAATTTCCTTTTAAAATTTTTATTCGTACATTGATTTAAGCCGTATTGTAAACATGCATTTTTGAAAGCCTTTTCATCAGGTTATATTTTTAGACTTAATTAAAATAATAATAATTTAAAGAGTTTGTAGGATTTGTGCAATCAAGAAATCCGCGAATAAATTAATATCTCCATAATATTAACAAAGTGCGTCCAGTGTACATATGTACATACAACTGCCTCACACACACACACACAAAAATTTTTGGCGTTAATTAAGATATTTTTTTAATAGCCCACTGTCATCTTAAGTAATAATTAATTTTTAAAGTCCAACATCTAGATGTTAAACTCATGTTGAAATGATTAAAAAAAATTTTTCAATTTATTCAAGATATTTGTCATCATAGCGTCTTATGATATAATGCATATAGCACAAAATTATTTATGGCATTATAATTTGTCGTTATTGACTTAATTCATTAATCACTTAGATTTCAAGTAATGTTCTCTAAACAGATAAAACCTTAAGCATAAATTCAAGTTTAATTAGAATTGCGTGTTTATTTTCTGTCAATAGTTTATTGTTATTATTATTATTTTAGATGAAATCGTTATTTTCATCATTAGTACATTTAGCCGAGACAATGGTTTTTGCGAACGAAAACTTATGGACGCTTTTAATCGCTAACATTTATGCGTGACGACTGAATAAATCGCTTGTTTGTTTTCTTTTTCACCTTGCTTTCGATTGGTGTGAGCTCAAGTCAGTTAAGATTTATAAATAGTGAAGTCTTAAAGGAAATTGGTTTTTTGTTTATGAATATAAAAGTGTTTAGGTATTTGGGAATTTAAATGATAAGACCTTGAATTTATTATTTTTTTTTTTTATCGGTTTTGTGTTATTGTAGAAATTTATATTTGAATAGGTAAATGATATAGCTCATTAGTTGAAAGTGTAACAATGGTAAATAATGTCATATGAGGTAATATTTCAACTTGATTGTATCGCGTATTTTAAACTCGTTGCATAATACAAAGCTGACAGGGTGTGCTTTTTCATGCATTGAACTTCTTTGTTGGTAAATCTGATTTCCTATTTTTTTTTTTTTTTTGAACTGAAAATTATAAACTGAAAATGTTCAGATTGGACCATTTTGTTTAGATTCCATCCCATAAACAAAGATTGTTCTTCGGCAAATTGTTAATTTAAAATAACGTTTATTCATTTATTTATTATTATTATTATTTTGAGAAAAATATATTTATTTCATAACTGATATTACCTTATAACGGTAATTAATGAGTGTTAGGTTAAGATTTGTTCTGCTGCAGCTAGAGCCTTTCATACTGATTTTAGAAACGGTGTAGATTTTATTTTATTTTATAACCGGCGTTGAGCAGTCAACCCTATTCTGAGTTTACGACTATCACTGTTCAACTCTCTAGCCTTGTAACTTTAAATCCTACCCAGATGACAAGGAAACTTCTGGAACAAGCATTGTGACAAATTAGCTTTCATGGAGAACTTTTTGAGGGAACTAAACCGTATTTGCGTCACATAGAGAGGAAAACCACGAAAATCTCCCTTGGTTAGCCCAACGGTAAAGGAAACCCCATAATCCGTCTACCACTAAGGATATTTAACGTCAGCCCTGTGGCCGCACTTATAAGCCCTGAGCGGAATTCATACCGACCTGACACCGCTGGGCTTCGAACCTTGGTCGCCTTTGTGCGCTGTCCACTGAGTCACAGCTGCTCAAACTGTGCATATTGTTAATGTGAAGAAAAACCACAAGTTTCAAAATCGAAAAAGAGTTCGTAATCTAGTTTTTTTTTAATATTTGAAAAGTTAACGCTACATTGTTTAGGTTAATAACAGCATGCGAATTGAACGTTATTTTTTGAAGAACGAAAAGAGATTTTTTTTTTTTTTTTACCAGATTAGATATTTTTTTAAACAGTAAAGATAATTTTTCTTAGGCAAAATAGCCACATATGTATTTTTAAAGTTTAAAAAAAAGTACTCAAACTTTTACCTCTTTTCACATTTAGGCAAAATAGCCACATATGTATTTTTAAAGTTTAAAAAAAAGTTCTCAAACTTTTACCTCTTTCCACATAAAAGAAAAAAATTTTCTTTAAAAAAAAACTGACAGAACGAAATTGAAAGAAAACAGTTCGTTAATAATCGTATTATGTAGAAAGTTTCATGATTATTTATACGTATCATTGTTTGATAAAATTAAAACGCTCAACAGAAGATTATCTTAACATGGTCTTTAATTTCTTGGTGCTTGGGTAAATTCAATACGCTTCTCTACGCTTATGTTAAATCATTCTTTAATATTTTAGGTATGTATTCCTTTACGATGTTTACGTATAAATCTCATGGACTTTCTCTATTTTGTGAGAATGTAATTACGCATTTGCATAACGTTGGCAAATACATAGTTACTTTCATATTTCTCGAGCAATCATCTTCTATGGCTATTTAAATCAACTCGTTCCGACTGGCCGAGGCGAAATTAAATAAAATTAATATCCAAGCACCGAGAAAGCAGCGAGAAATATATGCCTCTAATCCGGTATGTCAACAGAGTCACACCACCACTAGAATTTTATGCAAATCATTTCTCGCTTTCCTCCACAGAGCAGGGACAAAAAAATCCGAGACTCCTGTTCACGTATTCAGCAAACGTCACCACAACTGCAATGACACAGGGCTGAGCCACACCCTGTTTTTTTTCTTAATGCCAGGTAGAATTCAGAAGAGCTACCTTTTGATATGCCATGTGGAAGTGATGTCAGAGTCGTGATTAAGACTCAAATTACGCCAATCGGCACTTTATGACCCCCCTTGCCCCTCATGGCATTGGCGTGGATATGAGAGAGAAATTGGCTAGATTTGTATGTCCTCCGGGTTTCAGATCATTCAGATGGAGACTTATTTCACAACTGGCATATTTACACGGAAACGTGTTCCTTTCCTACGGATGTGCTGTATTTGGATGACTTGAGAAGATGTTTTTTGGCGAGGTGAATGACAACGTTTGATTGGGAGATACTAATGCTCTGGGCTGGGCTCTTTTTTTTATTGCGTATTTAATATATTTGACTGCTCAAAATATTAGTACATACTGAAATATAGCCAGTAACCAGAATAAAATATCAAGTTGAGCTATAATATCATGAAAAGTTACTGCAGGTCAGATTAGATTATAAAATGAACCGTAATATTGTGCTGCATCTTTTGTTGGGAGCATGATTTCATCTGGACTTTGAGATGCTATTGCGTAGTGATTTTCTAGGCCTGATGAGGTGACACTAATTCTTTTGGTCAGACTTTTTTTTTTTTTTTAACTGAGTATTACCTGATAAAAGTTTTTTTTTTGTTGTAGGAGTATTTTTACTGCTAAAAATAATGGTATTTACTTAGCCATAACCAGAAACCAGAATAAGATGTCGAGTTGGACCACATTGTATCATGCAAGTTGGTTCTTTTTATTCTTTATAATTTAAAATTGGAAGGAGGCATTGTTCTAGTGAAGAGGACGCTATACCACGGGATAAAGTTCTCGTTGCGAATTCTCTGTTTACCTCCATTACTAATTAAAAAGAAAGAAAAAGGGAGTTCTGGTAAAACTAGAGTGAGCCACGAAGCTTCAATTGCTGGAAAAAAAATTTCAAAACATCAAAATGCAAACAAATTACTCCATTGCGTGATCCTAAGTTATCTTCTCATAATTAATTTTCATTTTGACATTTTATAAATTTCTTTCCAGTTTTTGAAACTTTAGGGCTTACTCTAGCTTTGTCTGAACTCAATTTTTCTGTACTTTAAATTTCAAATTAGTTACGGAAGTGAATGAGAATTTGTAACGAACAACTTCTCCCATTTTATAGCGTCCTCTTAAGTAGAACAATGCCTCCTTCCAATTTCAAAATATCAAGACTAAAAAGAAGCAACTTGCATGATACAACGTGGTCCAACTTGATATCTTATTCTGGTTTTTGGTTATGACTAAGTGAATACCATTATTTTTAAGAGTAAAACTATTCCTACAACAGAAAAACTTTTTATCAAGTAATACTCAGTAAAAGAAAATTTCCGGCCCAAAGAATTAGTTTAGCCTCATAAGTAGCAAAAGTCAGCATGGTATTGAAGTTCTAAAATTCTAGCTAGTTTTAGGTCCTTGTATTGTTGGCTTAGTATTGTAGTATTGTTGGCTTAGAATCATTGCACTCTCGCCTTGAATGATGCCATGGCAAACCCAGGTACCTTTGCAAAAGGTGTATGAAATTTGCATGATAAATGGTACGCGTCTCAAATTGTGTTGAATTTCTCATAAGTAAATCAGAATGATTAAGTTTTAAAAGTAAGCATTTAATAGACAAAGTCTGTTACAATATCTATCCCTTGTAGATGTTTACTCTTTCAACTGTTTTATTGTTAGTCTGGATAGACATAGATTTACATTAGCTCGTCTAATATTAAAAATTTTGTTATCAGCAGTATTAATTTCATTTGATTTAAAATTATACCGGGAGCATTTTGGGGTATAATAATATCGCTACCAAAACACTCTTCAATTTTTTTCCCCTCCCGAATCTATTGTATTTTTTGGTTGCTTTCACAGTCTAACACGTTTTGTTCAACCAACCGAGCAACTATTCTGAACAACCCTCCCTGCCGAATGAGAGGCATGGTCGGCAACCACTTATCGTAATTTGCTCAACCTCCGCATAACGTATTTCAGCATTTCGATCTGGTTTTGATGCGCTCAAAATTGCCCTCCCCTCCCTGTGTATTATTAAAAAAAAAAAAAAAATAGAAATATGAATTGGTATAGTAGGTAACACTGCGGAGGCAGAGGAATTGGCGCAGCTCCTTATTTTGCTTTCGTCTTTGGATTTGTGAGTTGATGATTTATTGAATATCTGCTATATATTTTAAATTTTCTTAAATCGAGAAGTGTTCTGAGGTGTGTTGATTGAAGATATATATAAAAGAACATATTAAACTTTGAAGTGTGTGCAGACGGGTGTCGTTGTGTTGCGCTGTAAAGTGTCATGTTCACGGTTAATTGTGTCTCCTACCGCTTCCGGCAATGAATGCAGCCCATCGAATCCAATTGCAGATGGGAAGTTTCATAAAAAGCTTTTTCTACTCAAAACCACTTTAATTTAAGATTTTATAAACATGATTAGCTCAGAAATATTGAAGCGTATTGAACCATAGTTTAGTTCAACAACTCCTAAAACCTTAAGATATTGCGATGTTGAACCATATAGCATTCTTGAAATTTGATTACACGGTACCATGGTTACGTTTTGACGGGAAAAAAGTTTTATTTAACACCTTTTTAAGTAGACTTCATACCACGAGAGAAATTTTCCGTTTAAAATTATCTTTCACCAAAATTTAAAAGAAAGAAAGAAAAAATAAGCTCCGGCTAACCTAGAGTAAGCCATGAAATTTCAATTGCTGAAGAAAAAAAATTTCAAAATATCAGAATACAAACAAATTGTTAGAAGAGAACTTCTGCAATGCATAATCCTGAGTAATCTTCTCATAATTTATTTTCAACTTTGATAATTTAAAAATTTCTTTTTGGAAAGTTCAATGCAACTGAAACCGGAATTGGTTACACTGTGCCAATCTTGAAGGATATTATTCACTCTATATAACTGTATACAAAGAGGAAGAACCATTCGGGAGCCTCAGGCTTTAAGACCCACGTTTATTGTAAAAAATGAAAACAAAGTTTTCATACAATGATATACTGTTTTTTTTTAATTCAATTATGATTCAATCAAGGTTAATAGAATTTATTCAGAGTAAACCCTTAAACAAACTACACATCGGTTATCAAAATCTCTCAAACTCCTCCGAGCTATAAAGATCGCTCCTTTCATGTTTGGCGACAATTGAGACATCTTTAATGCATGACAACATCCCTATCAGCTTTTTTTTTATAAATACACGATGCGCAGATCATCCATGACAAATCTTTCGAATATCATCGCTATTTGACAAAGTGTAAAACAAAATTTGTTCAAACTTCAGGCAAATAGTTCTTAAATCCTATTACAAAATGTTTTAAATTAACAAATTTATCTCGAAAAATCCTATAGGTACGTGCGCGAGTGAACTTGATACCATCCCTAACGGCGCTTTTGTCGAATTGGGGATATTCGCCAGTGCTGAAGCGCTCAGGTATAATAATTGCTGCCAGAGTGGGTGGCTGGATTTTGAGAAACTACGCCAAGCATGAAGTCTGTGGTTCATGATCCGAAATGGATCTGTTAGTTCTGTATATTTTTGGCGCATTTGAATTATTATCTTCCTGCCAAGAGGAGGGGATTTTTTCTACCGTAACAGAGCGAGAGTTTGATTTGTTTGTAAAAGAAATTCCTATGATTTTAGGTAATGAATTTTATATTTGCTGGATGAGGGAAATGAAATAAGAGATTGTGCTAGATATAGATGTTAGCGGGCAAGGATTTATGCCATTTTGAGATGAGGACGGCATATTGATTGTACTCTGTCATATTGATGATAATATATGTCATAATTGTTGCATTAATTATATTAAGAGTTGACACAGTACATTCCTGTCCTTTTTGACATCTTGCAACTGAAAAATTTATTATTATTGAGTTTATTGATAATTAGCAATTTATTTTTACATTGTTAGAAATCCGGAGTGTTAAACCAATAAAACGAACTTGGTGCAACCTAAATAAGGTACAAACCACAACAATGGTGAAACAATTTAAAATTGATTGCGCATTACTTTAGTTAAATTTCAACAGAAACAGGGTTACATATGTTTAAGGATGCAGCACGTTTCCACAGACTGTTCAACGCATCGATATTATGGTTCAGAAATAAACTTGATCTTTCTACGAATGTTCCTGCACTCGCGGCTATACAACAAAAACTTTTTATACAAAATGCTTTTCTTTTTCCTTTTAAATTTAATAACTAATAAGCTTTTAGATTTCGAATTTTATCATCAGAATAGGGGATAAGTAGTTTTCCGTTTACAATCGTAGTTATACAAATGTAAATAGCAAATATAAAAAGGATTTAAATTAATATAACGATAAAAACCAGTTTTAGATTGCTCAAAAGAGCGGGATCAAAAATACACAATTTCCACATGGGGTATATGATGTTCCTATGCTAGATACTTGCAAGGACCTATATGAAAACAATACCAAGGAACAGTTTGCTGTAAAACAAAAATATCACCTATGAAGAAAATATAATCTGAAATTGTGGAAATAGACTAGGATATATATCTTTGGGAATTATGATATTTCTGATTCAACAAACAGCCTTACATTATTTAAGTGATTAAATTGGTTAATTGTACGAAATTTTTGAATTTATGAAAGTTTGGATTTTTTTTTCGTTAAAAAATTTTATTAAATTAGATGTAATTTTCATTAAATTGATAATTTTTTTTTTACTGAAAATTATTTAAAATGGTTTAGTCCAGATTTTTTATTTTAGCTCATTTGTTATTCAAAAAATTGCAGAACAATTTCTAAAATTTTTATTTATTTATTTATTTTAAATTGTTATTGTTATTGTTATTGTTGTTAATTTACGTCGCACTAGAGCTGCACAATGGGCTATTGGCGACGGTCTGGGAAACATCCCGGAGGATGATCCGAAGACATGCCATCACAATTTTGATCCTCTGCAGAGGGGATGGCACCCCCGCTTCGGTAGCCCGACGACCTGCGCGCGAAGTCGAGCACTTTACGGTAGCACAGTTTAACGAGGACCAATACCGCACACCCTCGGTCCCTACGCAGACTGATCCAAGTGGGTCACCCACCCGCACACTGACCGCAGCCAGTGATGCTTGACTTCGGTGATCTGCTGGGAACCGTGTCTTAACGATCAGTCCACTGCGGGACTATTTATTTTAAAGTTAAGAAGCAGAATAGTTCTTTAAGCTCTTGATTACAGTTCAATAATTCCAAAGCAATCCATTTCCATTCATCAAAACATCACATCTTATAAAAATTAATGAAACAAATTATTAAAACGTATCATTAAATGCTTTATCTTCTTGCAAATACAGAATAAAATCAAATATAACAGACATTAGCTATAAAAAAAAAAAAAAATAAACCAAAAGAGACCAGCGGCAGGGTGGGGATAGGAGCTTTACCATCCCCCTCTTATCAAACCACAATCCCACCCGTTTTCCCTCTGAATCTTTTCAACATTTTGAAAAACCAGTTCCTCCCAGAATAAATTCATGAATTCAAGCTTCGATCGCAAGATCTTAGGCCTAATTTGGAATCCTGTTAGGCGGATGATGAGGGTTACCCGCTGCGGCGATTCTCTCACCTCTTTTCCGGTAGCACTTCAGAACGTTGCCGCTGGTTACTACTGTTTCGGAATTCAATTTTTTGGGTTGTTTTTTTAAATTGGATATCTTTTTTATAAAACAATTTATGCATTTTGATTTTGGAATTATTTAATTCGCAATGGTGTTACTTTTGTTGTTCAACTGTTGGGCAGGAAATTGAATAAATATTTAATGTTTAGGTAAAATGTGTTGATTTTTTATGATTAAAACTATGTTGAAAGTTCCATTCCAGGTAAAAATGGAAACATTAGATAAAAACTTAAAACCTTTATATTAATTAATTAAGGAAGTAACTCCAATAATGCGTTCGGTACACTGTTAAAAATTTGGAACGTGTTGGCATCGTTCAGATTTCCTGCAATTTTAACACAATGTTTAGTTGAAACACATTATTTCACTTTTTAACCCTTTTTGCCAGACCAGGACATATATGTCCAGCAGACGAAAACACCACTGGGACATATATATTTCGTCTAAAATACATAGTGGAATGTGTTATTCCCTATTGTCCAAATCTTTAATTTATTTTAATTTGGCGGAATATTGTTATTTTTAACGTCACTTGATCTATTGAAGTCATAATTTGACATTTTAATGGAAAAGAAAAAAAACTCTTCTTGAAAGGCTTAAACGTCATTACTTAATCAGAAATATGGTTCATTGTAACATCTCATTGAAGTTTATTGTAAAATCTCAGTGAAGTCAACACCGTAGTTTTGTAATTTTGAACCCAGCCCAGAATACAAGGGGAACTCCTGGATCAAGCATTGGGACAACCTAGCCTTCGTGAAGGACTTTTTAATTGAACTAATCCCCATTTGCCTTGCATAGAGGGTAGAACTACGAAAATCTCCCACGGTTAGTCCGACATTACATGTTGAATTATTTATGATTAAATGATTAGGTTAAAAAGTTTTGCCCTTAAAGATATAACTAAAAATTTCTATGATTAAAAAAAGTTAAAAGCAAGATAACTGACTGAAATTAATGATGAAAACTACACACTATAAAAATTCCTGATCAATATAGGGTAAAAGCTAAAACCACTCAGGTTGCCTGTACTTTTTACAGTAAAACCTATTTTTACTGTAAAATTTTACGGAAAAAAATCTCATATACCAAAATGTTTATACATTATTTACTGTTAAATCACTGTAATTATATAAATATTACTGTAAATGTATGGTATAAAATTGTACGGTTAAAATGGATTTTAGTGTAAAATGGATTTCACGGATGCTGTACTCAGAGTGATTGTACTTTTTACTGTAATTTGTACTTTGTACTTTTGATTGTACTTTTACTGTAACATTTTACAGTGTATGTCAGTTAGTAGTCGTGTTGGTAATTTAATTAAAAAGGCAATGAATCTGGGTCTACATTCTTTAAAGAAGAAGTACATACATTTTGCGTAGCATATTACAACAATTCTTTGCTAGTTTCCTATAAAATTGACCATAATGACTTATAAAACTGTTTTGTTTGAACAATATACTAGAATTTCATGTGGTGAAAATATTTAACTATAGAATTTATATCATAAAAGATAAATTTATATCCCATTTCTTACTAAATAATCCTTCTGGATAATTAATTTTTGATACGAAAAATACTTTTCTTTTGCAGATATTTGTTGCATTATTGTCAATTAATTCAAAAAAAGACCTATCTTAGACGACAATTTAACCTTCACATATCTACTTATACCTATCATCTCTGATATTCTTCAATTAAATTATAGACAATTTAAGTACAGAACAATGAGAAAAAAATAATACCTTTGGACGGAATAAAATGCAAATAAATAAACAAAAGAAGTAACAAAAAGAGTGTGGGTAAAATATAGATTCTCAGACGTTTCTTTTTTTTTTATTTATTTAATAAGTGAAGAAGCGTTACCGTCGAAGTGACTTTTCGTGACCCTGTGAGTAGTCTGTTACAGTTGCAGTTATCCTTCAAATCGGACGTCACTTGTCACTCAAGAGGAAAAGGGGGCAGTTTCATTGAAGAAGTGACAGATGCAATCCCCATTCCCCGCTATATTTCTATGGCATTCATAAGATAATGCTTAGCAGAATATTAAACTAAATAAGAAACAAAAGAATTTAATTCCTTACTACAAAAATGAAAAAAAACTTTTTTTTGTTTTTTTTTGTTTTTTTGTCGTAGAATATAAAATGATTTAATTAGTAAATATTCTTGTTAAGTAATTTTTATAGGTACATGCAATAAATTTTAGTAAAGAGAGTTTGTTGTAAACTTCGTATGTTTGTTTATTTCAAGTGGTTTTCCAAGTGAAAGAAATTTTGAACAGTTTCTTCTCTTAAACATAAAATCTTATGCATATTAAATTATTTTCTAAGACGTTTTCATACTATTTACTGTTGTTTTATTCACTAAAATGCTATCTAACATTTTAAATCTATTATCAAAGTTAGGTGAAATCACATTATAATTGTGCTAACCGTGAACTGGAGAGCGTTTTTTAAAATTCTGTTTTAATGTTGTTGATTTAAAGTTAGCTTTCACGATTTAAAAGTTTTGGCATAGAATTATGACTATTAGTTTTAAATTATAGTATAAAACGTCAAGTAGTTCAAACTGTAGTACATTAACTTTACATTAATTATTTTTCAAGGTGTATATAGATGCACAGCATGATTAGAATTATATTTAAGTTGATAATAAAATGACTTTAGTCTGAATACTTTTAGTTTTAATGGGAAAAAGTACTCCATAATATTTTTACATATATTTTTGATTCTTATTTTTGTGATACAAAAATTAAATATCTTCGAAAGATTTGGTAGATGGTGATAAACTAAAATGGAGTATGGCTGGTTATAACTATTAATAGTTAAGATCACCCAGCACTTTGAGTAGCGAAGGTTAAAAGAGTAACATACTACCGATAATTAAAGATAATCGAGCACTTTGGGTAGTGAAGGCTAAAAGTAACTGAGTAGTGGTAGTTAAAAATAAGTCAGCACTTTGGGTAGCGAAGGATAAAAGTAACTTAGTATCGATAGTTAAAGATAATTGGGCACTCTGCGTTGCGAAGATAAAAGGAACTGAGTAGCGATAACGATATTTGAGAAGAGAAGCGATATTTAACGATAAATGTGCAACAAAAGTAAAAGATGACTGTAGTAAAAAATAGTTAAAGTACTCAGCAACTAAGTTACACGGCGTAGCGATAGTAAAAAATAAACAAGTATCAGCTGACACAGCTAAAGATAACTGAGCACTTTGGGTAGCGAAGGATAAAAGTAACTAAGTGCCAATTGTTAAAGATAATTGAGCACTCTGGATCACGAAGATTAAAAGTAACTGAGTAGCGATAGTTAAAAATAACTGAGTAACTATAGTAAAAGATAACTGCTACGAATAGTTAAAAATAGTTAAATTACTCGGTTACTAACTGATTACGCAGCGAGTCAAAAATAACTAAGTGGCAACAGACATAGTTAAAGATTACTGAGTACTCTGAGTTGTGATATTTTAAGATGAACGTGGTGATTACGTTATATTTTATTAAAATATACAACAAAATGAAAAATTCTAAATGGGCGTTAGTAGCGGCAAAGAAGTCAAATAAAATGACTACATCGTGACGTTTATTTTCACGATTATCACGTGGCTTAGGATTGACCTCTCGTTCGCCGTGAATAAGCTATCATTCAAACTCCTCATTCTTTTTGACATCTCGAGTGGCATTTCCATTTCAGTCTACAGCTTTAACTGTGACTGCGCCGGCTATTAAAAGAAAACTAACAACCTAAATCATACTATAAAAGAATACTTCAACCTAAAGAAAACATTTTCATTTATATGTGAAGACGTTAAGACCGCATAAACTTCTGGAGATATTCCTCTATTATTATTATTTTATTGTTTCTTAAGCTATTTAAGAAGTTTCATTTTCTAAATAGACAACAATCTTTTATCGAACTTTTTCTTTTATTTAAGAATTTAGAAAGAATTATATATAACACGTTCTCTGGGTATTTATTAAAGTCAAATTAAATTTAATAAGTTTAGAGATAAAATGATAATTCTTTTATTGCATTTAATGACAAATTCTTTTATTGCATTTATCACTTTATCTATGACATTTAATGCTAGCGAAAATTGTTTACTTTAATTTTAATTCAGGTTATCGTTGTTATCATTGATGTTAAAATTAAATTATTGTTATTAGATTTTATACAGATAAAAATGAGAAATAACAATATAATTGTTTGGTTCCTTGAACCTATTTCATTTTCATGTCAAAATGTTTATCTCAAAGCATTGCCTCAGCTATTTTGTTCAAAACAAGATTAAATTAGGTTTAAGTTGAATTGTTAAAAATTCCATTTAGCTCAAAGTATGGTTGTAAAAATATTATCAAACGTGGAAGAATATATATTGAATTATTAAAGCAGAAAAACTTAAAAAATTATTGATAATTATTTTAAAAAATTAATATATATATCTAGTTTCGGAAATTAAATACCATTGAAAAACGTATTTAAAATACTGCTTGTGATTTAAAAATCTTAATTGTGTTTTATAAACGGATTTCTACTATTTATTAATAAAAACCTTTTCGCTATCTCTAATTAAAAGAGAAAAAAAAAACTATTAGTTACCTCGAATTAAGAGTAATATCTTCAATTTAATTCTGATAATTATATCTATTTCACAGTAATTTACTTAACTAAATTGCAAATTGAGAGCCTTGATTTTTATTACTATATTTGCATTTATAAACATTTTGAAGGTAGTCTTTACAAACAAATGCGATTATAAGTAATTAATAATTATTAATATAAGCCTCATAAATACGAAATTGACGTTATTATTCGTTCGAATTATTATTCATATATTTTTGTATGAACTTGTAATTCAGTGTTTGTATTAAATAGTTTTTATACTGTAATATGTTGTTTTTAATATTTGTATTCTACATTTCCTTGTGGTGTGTACAGACTTCTCACTATTTGGAAAAATAAATCAGAATGTGTTTGGTTTGTTTATGAACTTTTTTTGTTCACTTTTGCAAAACAACTCCCTTTTTCCAACCCCCGGCCTTTTGTTGTCTAAAGAGAAGTTTTCGATAAATGATGAATATCCCTTCCCCCCCACCCGATTTATCGTTATTTATTATTTGCTCATTGTTAACATTTTCCGATTATTTGTTTCTTATTTACACTTTGACGAACGGTTACACTTCATTCGTCTTCTGGAGGGAACGAGTTCCGGGTTCACAGGGGTTGTAATAAAAGAATTTATTTACTTACTTTGCCTCTTCTTTTTTTCTCTCTCTTCTTCCACTAGAAAGATTTCAGTAGATAATGTAAAGGTAAATTGGTTTAGGAGAAAATTGCTTTTCGGAGTTAAATCAATATTTCCAACCGATGTCTAAGTATGGCTTGTACCTATGTATTACACTGACTGCGATTTTTTGGTCGCTAAAGTTTGACTATGTGTATTAAACCCGCTATTACGTAAGCTTAAATCGGTTAATATGTATTTATATTGAATTGGCTAATTATGTACAGATATAAGTTTTTCGCAATTTGAGTCTTGCATGTTTTTGCCCATATATGACAAATGGGGTTGGGATGGTACAGGGGATAGAGCGTTCGCCTCCAACGAGGTGAACCGGGTACGAATATCAGAGATAGCTGGTCGATACGAATACCGCATCGGGCTTGCACCGACCACAGTGCTGCCGTGAAATATCCTCAGTGGTGGACGGTTCATGGGTTAGAGTCCCTTTGCCTTCGGGCTAGCCATGGGAGTTTTTTTGTGGTTTTACTCTCCGTGTAATGTGAATGCGGGTTAGAAAGACCTCCAAGAAGACAAATTTCTCCCAATAGATCCAGGAATTCCCTTGTCTTCTGGATTGGGCTCAAAATTACAAAGCTACGGAGTTGAACATTAGCAGCCGTAAATCCAAAAAATTGGGTCAGCTGTTCAACGATGGTTATAAAATAAAACATATTACATATGAGCCTTGGTGGCTCAGGGGATAGAGCACTCGCCTCCCAATAAGGTGGCCTGGTATCGAATCCCAGTGATGGCTAATCGATACGAATAATTTGGTAAAATTACAGTTCTGTATCCCAATGACATTTCTGGTAAAAAAAAAAAAAAAAAAAAAAAAACATAGTTCAGATTAGGAAATCCAAAATATAAGGTATTGTACCATTCATTTGGTAATTTTTCCGCTCATATGGTAACGGTTTACTGTAAATTCTGGTTATCAAAATTATTGCTCATATTATCACACATTTATTAAAAAATTCAAAACTGGAATACAAATTTAACAGAATAAATGTTTTTTTTTCCCTTGCCATCTTGTAAGATATCAAAATAAATTTTGGAAATTTAACCCCATTTACCAAAAATAAAAAGATACCATGATAAATTTTAGAAATTTTATCCCATTTACCAATCCAAATGTAATCACATAAAACCCTATTTTGCGTCAAAATTGTTAAAAATCTATGCCAAAGGACTTATGTAAAAATTATCGAGCTTGTTCCAATATAGAAAAATACAATGTAAATTATACCATTCTCTGATATTTTTAACCATACTTTCCTTCTCAATGTATTTATGCTTTACACTAAAATGGTTGTTTTAGAATGTATATATTATGTTTATAAATTAGAATATTAGTTTGTTTTATATTTCGACCCCCAGAATCTTCAATATGACTACATAAAACATTGTTTTGATTGGTCGAAAAGCGATCGCAAAATTATCTGAGACGGAACAAAACATAGACGAATTCCAACAGCCTCATAAGTTTTGTCTATTAGTTGATCCTATTTTACACTTAGCTATCTATCCTTGATCCTTGTACAATGGTATCAGATTCAAAAAACAATTAAAATGAATAAAAAGAGAACATTCTTAGTTAAAATGAACAGTAACTCGCAGTTTTACCTACATAAGGAAAAAAAAAATCCAGTTTTTTTTAAGAAAAAAATAATCTGAAACGGTTCAAAACATAAACGAATTCCAACAGCTTCATCAATTCCTTCTCTTGCTAGTCAATTCAATCGCTCCCCCTTCCAAAAGAGAAGAGAGTTAATTTGAAGCAACCTTCGGCATGCGCCGCACATCAAAGAGCGGCCATTTTGCATAGGACCGACTTGAAACCCGGCTCAGGTCAACCGTTACGAGCCTCTTCGCATTTGCTGGGGAATTTCCCCACAATTACCGCCACCTTGCGGTACACGGTTTCACTCAAGCTTGTTCATTCTTTACACACACACACCGGTGTCTGCTTCAAACGATAGTGAGATTTAAAGTGAATGATGATGTTTCAGAGCAGAGAGCCAGTGAATGAATTACACCAGGAATATATATTTTCGCGGTTCCATCCCTTGGAATTAAAGCAAAAAACGATCTTATATTCGGGCTAAAAAAATTGTTATCGTTCACACTGCTAAGAAAAATCATTGAGAATTCGAGGGAAAAAATAGATTGATATTTATATAATCAGCCAACTCGAAAAATATCGTTTTCACTATTGAAGGAAGAAAAGTGGATAAAGGCGAAGTTTAAAATTGATTCACAACAGTTTTGATAATCGTTTGCAATTCTTCAAGACAAAGCAAAAGATAATTTAAAGTTTAATAAATTATTTAATGCTGCGGAAAAATAGTTTAAAAAAACAGATTAAATAATTTAACTTCGATTTTGTTTCCCTTCTATTTTCTTTTGATATTTGATTTACTTGTTGACTTTATATTTTAGATTTTTAACTCAAGTTTCAAAATCGTTTAAATGCTAAAACACGCATTATTTAGTATTGATTTCTGACTCATTCGTGAAACTATGTTTTCCCTGTAACGCCACCGGAATTATTCAAAAAATATTTAGTTAGACCTACCGAACAAACAATTCAAAACATTTATTTAAGCACATATTTTTTCCGAAAAATGTATCAACTTAATTTAAGAACACAACAAAATTAAATTATTCATCGGTAATAAGATTCAAAATCATAAAATCAAGTCTAAAATCAATATTTATAGCGATTCTCAAAATTAAAACAGTAAATTAATCCAATAAATAGGAGTTTAAATGTAATGAAATAAAAGAATTTATGTTTCCAGTTAAAAGATGCTGTGGACCGAACTAATAATAATGACACTCATATCAATATGAAAACAATTTAACTTCAAGATTACCAAAGCTAATTTGTCTTATTACTTATTCCTAAACATCTCTTTAACAAAGGGATGTTAGGAAATTTGTTCTCTTAACTTATCTACTATTTCCTTCTGCTGAAATGATCTACAACTTTACTGGAATTGAGGATTGAAATTTCATCACCAACCACAATTACTAAGATAATTTTCGAACACTGGGAAAAACTGGTTTTATTGATGACAGTGCTATCTGAAATTAAAAAATTACCGTATTATTATGTATTCTTTTTTGTTAATTTATTCGAGGTTTGAATAAAATTATGTGTAAATTGGGACTGATTATATACATTTGTGAGATCAAGATGTTTATGAAAATGTTCAACTTCCGCCAGACAACTCTTTATTGCATATTATTAATCTATTAAAGTATCTCAGCTAATTCGAGTTATCGGACTGCATTTAATGTCAAATTCAAGTGTTGGCATATAATTTTATTAATATTTAATTTTAAATATATATTTTGAGTTTTGTTAATTGCATTTACTTTTTAACGATATACAAAAGATAAACTTCCACGAAACTACCGATTTTCCTAAAATCTAATAACAGCTATTAAATTAACTGTTAATTAAAAAATTATACTTATGTAAAGCTAATTTGTTTAACCATTCTTTCGCTTTTTTTATGTTCGCTTTTTTTTATTCGCTTTTTTTAATAACCAGCATTGAACAGCCGATCCAATTCTGAGTTTACGGTTCAACTCCACAGCCGATCCAATTCTGAGTTTACGGTTCAACTCCGTATCCTTGTAATTTTGAACCCAACCTAGAAGACAGGGGATATCCTCTCTCAAGCATTGGGGCAGTTAGCTTTCGTGGAGGACTTTTTGATGTAACTAATCTCCATTAGCGTTATTTGGAGATGCAAACCATGAAAATCTCCCGAGGTTAATCCAATGATAAGGGGATTCTAACTCATGATCTGTCTTCTACTGAGGATATTTTCCGTCATCTTTCACTGCTTGAAAATATTTTACATATTTTAAAAAATTTCAAAATTGATAGTTAGCTTTTTGAAAGTTATGCAGCTTCATAAACTATTAAACTTTACTGCATCACAAAATGGAAAGAAAAAAAACCCGCTGTTTATTGCTTCACATTTTTAATATTTATTTAGTTAAAATAAAATTCTAAATCTCTCTACATCTAGTAACAGGATACTCGCGTTTAGAGTATGCAAAAAGAATGCTACTATTTCAATGTTATATTATAACAAGTTTAATTAGACTGTTTACAACAAATCATAAAGTTCCAGGTAAATTAACCAAGTTTTTCTTACAAATGTTCAATATGTGCCCCATAAGTTATAAAATGAACATCCATATCATCTCGTTGCTTAGGTTAATAGTTCTGGAGTGTCCGTACTTTGTTTAACAAGTGTAAGAAGAGAGGGACTTTGATTTTTATGTGTCGTATTGTTTCTTACAAATGTTCAATATGTGCACCACAAGTTGTGAGATGCACATCCAATAGTCAATGTTTTCCTACACTTAATTTAATACTTCCAGAGTATCCGGACTTTGGTTTGCAAATGTAGAAAGAATTGCACTTTAGGTTTTTTTTTATGCATTATAGTTTTTCTTTTAATTGTGCAAGTGGGGTACATATTGAATTTTTATATATTAAAAGAGATACCTTGTATAATTTGCTTTCAATTTAATGGATGGTTTATTGCAAACAGTCTAAATTAAACTGTTACTGAAATTGAGACATTCTTTTATGAACACTCAATATTAGAAATGGCTGAAATGGATCTATAAAATATTTTCAGCTGTAATACATCCGTTATTGTCTCTTTCAATTACTAAACTGCTTTAAGTTGCAATGGTTATTAAAAACTGTGCTAGTTAGAAATGTTCAACCGTTGATAAGAAAATGTGAAACAAAAACGCTTTTCAACTTTCGATTAATATTATTTAGTAGCAGACATTTGAAAGCAGCATCCTATTTTTGTAATAGACACGATTCCGTAACGGTTCCAAAATACCTGTTACTGTGAAACACAACAATCTCTAGATTACATCAGCCTAGCTAACACGAATGACAAGAAAACGACACAAAAAATTATCCGTTTGGCGCGAAACGCAGTCGTCATGTATGAACCAAAATCTCACGCATAGGAAGTACGAATCTCACCGCAACAAAAGAAACGCTGAAAGATCCCTGGTGGATTAGCGGTCGCAGTCAACAGCAATTTTCATGGTCTTAACTGGATTTCCAATGAGATACGGAGATTTAGAGAATTCATCTGTCAATCTGACTTAAGACTGGAGGGGAAGTTTGGTACTTGCGTGCAGCCAGCCAGGGATCCAAAATGGCAAGTCTTTAATAACGACATTACCCAAAAAATGAATTATTTGTGTTGTACCAGTTTCAGTTAGCGCCTTCTGTCACTGCTTCAAACCAAAGACGCGAACTCAGCACGGCGTTTGAAAGCGCATTGTACAGGAACAGGACCATTAGTCAGAAATGCTGAACCCAGATTAGCGTGTCAGTGCAATGAATAATGATTTTTAAGTTATTTTATTTAAAATAGGGGTTTTTACATTGTTAAACTGGGACTATTTTTCTCACTGTGGAATTTTATTTTATTCTTCTTTTTGGTTAGGAAATTTTTTTTATCTCGTAATTCAATCACAAAGGCCTTAAGTCTATATTGTCTTAATTTTAATGTCAGTCCAAGATCTTTTCATTGCAAAGTACTTATTACTAAACTTTATTTATAATTAAATTTCACGTTATTTTTTATTTAAGGTTCCACAAATTTTTGTTCAATTAGATGTACGTAGTTTACGAATGTAGATTACCACAGTGTATTATTTTGAGGTAAATTTTTTTAAAAAATTACTAATTTTCGATTAATAATCGTAAACTTTTAAATAGTTTCTAAACAGATTATGCACCAATGGAGAGCTGAACAGTTAGTGGAAGAATGGGTTAAATAGGTGGGATGCATTTAAAATCTTTAAATTTCCTAGGTTAAAAGCATATTATACTTTACTGCAGGCATAGGTAGTTTACTAAATTTGTGAATTCTTTAAATAGGTTAATTTTTGATGATAAAAATATAATTATAAAAAGTCGCTTTTTTAAATAGCTTCTTAATGTAACCATTGCATTTTATTGTCCGAATTTATCAAAATCTAACACGCTATGCCACTAAACTCTAAAATCTTTATTCCAAATGTAACTTATATAGAAAATAATCTTAAAATATATTCGTATGCAGAAAATATAATGCTTGATTTTGTTGCCATTTCTTTAGTATAGTATTTAGATAGACATTTTACAAGTTTTCGAAATTCCCACTAGATTACAGCACAGTAGACATGATTATTTTGTTACCTCTAAAGAATTCTTGATATTTTTACAAAAAACGCTCTCCTTAATAATTTAATAATGTGGCTCATGATTATATTGCCCCAAATAATTTATGCATAAACAATCAGACTTTGTCAATTAGTGGAGATATTGATACTGACATTAGGTAATTAGGAATTTAAAGACAAAAATTCTTCCTGCAACGCATACTTTAGCATAATTATAATGTCTTGCTTTCTCATGGCTTATCTGCTCAAAGTGTTGAAAAATTTACAATGCTTCTTATGGTTTTCAATTAGCTTCTTCAAATGATATGACATTCCACATCACTTCCTGGGAAACCTTTTCCTGGCGTTTTACCAGCACAACTTCCCCCACTCGAAAAGTGTCGAATTTTGCGAGGGATGGAGTACCCCCTGTAAAGCCATATCCTCTTGTAGGGGTGCTTGACGACCCCTTGAGGAACCATATGTTAAAAAGATCGAATTTCAAGAGCACACCGCCCGACCCGAGTTGAGAAACTCAACACCCCACTTAATGATTAGAGTTAGCTTTGCTAGGTGGGTGATGGGGAGTTCAAATTGTCAAAACAGACCCCTATAGAATTTCGAATCTTCTGATGGCCACAATGATATACTCTCCATTCACTCAAGCAAAATTGCCCTCTTCAGTTCCGGTGTCGACTTCAAATTTTTTTTTGTTTGTTCATATCTTGGATATCTATGATATGTCTAGTTAAAGATTATGTCAACAAGATAAAGTTTTTGTCCATGATATGTCACATAACTATTAAGTCTGCATTTTAAAGTTTTAAGTTGTGTAAAGAACAATCTGAAAATATGCGCTGAAGTTCGTATATTATTTGTATGATAGAGTCCTTTAATACAACACAGTGTTAACTTCAATTCGGAAGATATTTAATGTATTGACGATTTTGTACTATAAGTACTATAGTTCAGCCTGAACAGTAATTAGAGTAATACAATCTTTTAATTTTAAAAACTAAATTCAAACTTAAAACCATTGCTTTCGATTGTATTTGTGCCTGTATTATTGGTCTAAGTTTACGTCAATGCTTATAATATCTGAGTGGTAGACGACATGCAATCCGGCTGACCCTGGGAAGGTTCGTTAGTCTCATCTAGAAAATTTCAGACATTTGACTAGCAAATGTCTTCAAAATTGGAATCAAAGTTACATGGACACGAAGTTGTTTTCCCTGCAGATTGATTAAAAACAGCTACATTGATTTGAACTAAATTTATTTAAAATAAGAAACAAATGGGAGTTGTGTTAATTAGTTATAGTTATAAACTCTAACATCTCGATGCACGAATCTATTAAAAACGTTAAAGCACATTGAATACTAATGTTATGCAAATTTACTCCACCTTTTATCAGATACAAGCTCAAGCATATTACCATGCGATTCCTTTTTAAATTCACGATACTAGTTAAGCTTAAACCAAATATTATAGTTCAACTTATTGCATCATTATCATTCCTCTTTAAACTCATGATACTATTGTGGAGTTCAAACCAAAATATGGTTCAACTTATCGTATTCTCTTTAAACTCATGATGCTACTGTGGAGCTCAAACCAAAATATGGTTCAACTTATCGCATCCCCTTTAAACTGTTGATACTATTGTGGAGCTCAAACCAAAATATGGTTCAACTTATCGTATCCTCTTTAAATTCTTGGTACTATTGGGGAGCTTAAGCCAAAATATGGTTCAACTTATCGTATTCTCTTTAAACTTATGATACTACGGTGGAGCTTAAGCCAAAATATGGTTCAACTTATCGTAAAAATATTGCAAAAAAATTTGCATGGTAGTATTTTTCAATGTATAGATTTTAATAACGAATAATTTTTTTTATTTTATTTATTTAATTATTTTAATCCTTTGATGAATGTTATTTGAATGTTTGAAACGTTCTTTTTGTAAGTTTAAAATTTCTAATCATTGAAGAGATAAATATGTTATAAATATTGGAAATTTCTTTTTTCTCATGTATATATACTTTTTCTTTTCAGGATTAAGTGCGCTGGATCAGGATGTATGATTTTCCGGAAATACAATTTAGATTTTCAACTACCACCGTAAAACACGAAATCGACAGTCCAACCGATTATTCGGTAAGTTATTTCGATTTCTACTTAAAATATAGTGATGGGAAATAAATAAGGGAAAAAAAAATACCTTAAGTTTACAGTAAATAAATAATAATAATATGATATAATTTGAGAACTTTCAAATACCTTAACCATAGAACCAGCTTTTAATTGAGGTTTTAAAAAATAAACATATCACGTAACAAATCGTTTAAATAATCAATTGACTATCTTGACATTTCTTGTTCGCCAATTAAGTGTGTATAAGTAGACCAGTTGTCGAACGTTTCGATGAAATTGAATGTTTATTATTTTTACTCGAGCTAATTTTCTGTCAAGAAATACTATTACTTACCATTACGATTAAAATGCCGATTTTTGTTTTTGCTTTTTTAAGAAACCAATTTGCATAAGAGGTTACGTAAATAAAAACCGTAGGAAAAAAAATCATAATTGAGAGTAAATAGGAAGTAATAGAACATTTTTTTTTTAATTGTTTGATAAGTAAATAAGCTTGTTTACTTAACTTAAATATTTATATAATTTCTTTTTTAGCTATAGGATTAAATTGATTTCTGCAATTGCCATCTGGTTTTTAAGTACAAAAATCTAGATGTCTTGATTGATATGTTTTTAATTTGTTATCGGTATTAGTATTATTATTTTATATTTCATAACAAACTTATCTAATCAATGGAGTTCATGTTAGATTTAATGTTATATTCATTTACGTATTAGGCATTTTCACCAACTAAAATAATTTTTTCATTGGCTACTTTTTTTCTCACTGGTAGGAAAACTAATTGCATAATAATAAATGTTATGATAAATAAGTCATTCAGACGGTGTCATAAGACGGTGTTTAGTATGTAATAAAAATAATAAATGACAATTGATATCAGAGAGACTATTTTTTAGCACCTTTCTATTTTTTAATTTCTCTTACATTTTACGCAGAAGTTTTAAAAATTTAACTAATTGGAAATTTTTAAAGCTTTAAAGGCTGTGCCACTTAGTAAAAATGCATTGTTACTGGGTTTTTTCGTTTGAAATATTAGCGTTAACATTTTATAAATATTTGTTGTAACGTTTTGAGTTGTTACTTCAGTTATGGAATGTGTTACAATATCAGACATTGTATTTTTTTGATTTAGAAATATAGTAATCAAAGTGCTATTAGATATAATTTAATATTTGAATCTATTATTATTTTTTTTATAATTTTTTAACTGTTAATATTAGAAATTGAAAATCGTTTGCCGAATTGGCGGTAGAATATTTTGTTTTAAAATTGCTAAGTTTTCAAAAAAATCAGTTTCTGATTTTTACTTTTACGCAATTAGGCGCTTCTGACCTTTTAAAAATATTTTCTTTAAAGTATAATAGGTATTTAAATGGATGAGAAATATATAACACACTTTACATGTGAATTGAATTGATAACATTCTACGCGCGCATTCCAAGAATAGGTGTGTACGATTTTCAGAAATTTTAAGCGCAAATTACAGCAGTTGACCTAATTTAATTTAAAAAAGGAAAAAAAAAAATTTAAAATTACATTTCTGCGCAGATTGAGTGAAAAATTTGTCTTTAATTTGCTTTTCATGGTAAAATTTATTGATTACCTTCAATTTTATAGATTTTATAAATAATCAATTAATTTCGAATCAGTTGCCTGCAGTTTTTTACAAATACTTTTTTGTTAAAAATAACTCGCACCTTTCAGTTTTACTGCAATAGATTATATAGAAAATGTGAAAATTATTTAAAAAACAATTAATCTACAATTGAACAAGTACATTTATTAAAAGTGTGGAATTTATTTTTAATACAATTACCTATAGTTATACAAAAATATCTTATTAAATAAGTGAAAATCACTTTCATATCTACTTGTATTTTTACAAGATTTTATTGAAAAAGTTATATTTATTTTCAAATGAATTATTTTCAATTACACAAGCAGATTTTTTTGAAAATGGCAAAATTATAAATAATCTTCTGCTTTACAAAAATGTAAAAATATAAATAAATACTTTTAAATCAATGACTTAAAAGTTTTAGAAGTAATTGAATTATTTGGTTCATTGGTGACCAAAGCAAAGTCAAATTTCGGGCAACATCAAACTTGTCAACTTTTAGGTACTTTGGGAAGCAAATCCCACAAAACGTCCTGTTAGCTGCTTATAAAAATTTTTCTTCCCTCCTTGCTTTCATGTTGCATAGTCCATTCTTCGCCTGTACCACTAGGCCGCCGCGGTACATTGGTACACAAAAGATGAGGACACAGTGAAATCGGCTCAAGCACAGAATTTTTGACACCTTTTGTTATTACCTAGTCTGCACCAGCTATAGTATATAGCCTCAATAGAAACCAAACATATGTTCTAACAACAAGCCCCAGTTAGTTCAACAGTTAAGGATTTGCTATCCCCTCTATTTCTCAAAAGGGCCCGCTGCCCCTCAGCGGGGGCGCTGCGGACTTTTTTTTTTCAATGAAGTTTTTTTTTTAATGCCAACGCCTGATTTGTTGGGTTTGTGCATGGGGTGTTGAGACCGTTTTGTTACACCTTTTTGTGTATTTTGATGATTCTGGAAAAAGATGGTATTTTGATGTGGGATGTTTTGAAAGCTTAGTAAAGGATGTGAATCTGGTTGTTTATGGATCATTAAATTCTAAGTTGCAGGCATTTGGTTCGTTATATGTTCGTAAAGTTGTTTCCATAAACTTTATCAAACGATCTTTTTTTAATTTTAATATACGATTTATTTATCACATAAAATTTCCATAATGATTTAATAAAAAATATAAGTGTAAATTTGTATGCCATGAAACTGAATAAATAATTTTGATAGTTAACCTTAATAGTTAATTTTAATTCCTAATATTCATTTCAAACAATTATAAAAGATCTACTATAATAGCAATTTATTATAATCATTATTATTATACATTAGAAAGCTTTTTAATTTTAAAGCTGATAATTTCTGGTAAAAATTTAAATAAAATTATTTTATTATGTGTTTAACTTAACTTTAAATTGGTTCATAACTTGATTAAATTTAAATTTGTTAAAAGGAGAATAAATGTATTAGAGCTATATTTACCTTCGAATGATTATTACAAAAGCATTGTTTGTTAATAAAACAACTGGCTATAGATGTTAAGAAGACTTCTGAAACCAACTAATTTATAATTTGCAAATTTACAATAAACTCGATACATTTTCTAGAACATTAATAAATTAGTATACGAGACAATAATTTCGTTCTTTTTTTCGTTTTTTTCTTCTTTTTTTTTTCTTTCTTTCTCTTTTTCTTTTATCTTTCATATGATATTTTCAGACATTATCGGTTTATAAAATATCGGAAAAGTAATTATATCTGAATCATATTTAAAGAAAATATAAACAAGTAAACAAAATAGAAAAAAAATTTTTTTAGAAGAGTCACAAACTATTCAAAATTAATTAAATAAAAAACAAATAGAAATCGAATATATGTGCAGTTACGGTAAAATTTTTTATTGACTGATGCAAATTGCTGCATTATGATCCCGTATAACGTTGCTCTTACTTTTACTGTAAAAAAAAGGAAAAAAAAATGAAACATGTTTTTTATTTTTAATAAATACGAGCTATAAGAACGTTTTAGTTTAACATTGATGAAAGATTAACAGTTCATAAATTTCTTAACCGCTACCAAAATTGATAAAGATTTCTGTTATTTTCACATTCCTTATCAACAACTTAAAAAAAGAAAGAAAAAAAACACCGAACAAGAAGCACGTTTTAGGCGAAAATGGGTATCGTCGTTTACAAAAATCGTGAGCTTCGGACGAAAACGTTTATTTTTGTACCAGATTTTAACACGACCCAATAACGCAAGTTGTTTCGTGGTATAATATATTTTTCTCACTTCACAATAAGAGGAAGAAAAAAAAAAAAAAAAAAAACTCAACCATCCCCAACTTCTCTCACCCCTGTTTAGTAATCGGAAGAAGAAAAAAATGTATTTTGATGTTCGCGGCCATAACTCTTAAAAGCTTTTTTGGCGAATATTTTTTGTTGTGTGTGCACAGGCTAGCGTATAATAACGGCTCTTACATTAGCATGATAGTAAAAGTTGGGATTATACGGTATATGAGTGCTAGGATTTTGTCATGGATTCATGAGTTTAGGAGGGTTCTATTGTATGTTTATCTAAACATATAACTACAGATTTATTGAGAGAATATTTAAGTTTGTTCAAGAATTCTATGTAGTGGCGTTCATGTTTATGTAAAACGCATTTGCACACAAGGTTATTCTTAAGAGTATTTTTTTTTTTTTAATGTAGATATATTTGAGTCATTGATTTTGATGGTCAAATGGCAATTATTCGGTAACATAACTCATACATTTTATCAAGCCTAAAATTTTTTAAATCAATGTCTTAAAGTAACTATTAATAAATATTACTGTAAACTGAATCATACTTTTATTTATAAGAATTTTAAATTATGTCATGTTAAGTTTAATCGAATCTGCGTAAGAGAGTTCAATAATTACTAAAAAAATTTTTTAGGCATTTACCTTTTTTTTAATTTATTATTATTGTTGTAACAAATATGTAAATTAACTATATGTAGGGAGAGCAATGGGGGCCCAGGGGATAGGGGGATAGATATTTGATGACAATGTGGTAATCTAAGAGAGGCTAAAATACGCGTACGGGCCGTGATGGCTCAGGGAATAGAGAGCTCGCCTTCCAATGAAGTCACCAGGTTCGAATCCCAACGCTGGCTGGTTGATACGAATTCCACACCCGTCTTGCACCGACCACAGTGCTGACGTAATATATCCTCAGTGGTAGACAAATCATGGGTTAGAGCCCCCTTGCCGTCATGCTAACCATGAGAGATTTTCGTGGTTTTCCATACCATTTGAAGCAAATGCGGGTTAGTTCCATCAAAAAGTCCACCACTTAGGCAAATTTTTCCCAGCACTTGATCCAGGAGTTCCCTTGTCTTCTGGATTGGGTTCAAAATTACAAGGCTACGGAGTTGAACATTAGTAGTCGTAAACGCTTTTATTTCCGTTTAAACCATTTTGAGGTATTTTTAAAGTAACTATTTTTTATCTTTTACCGAGATTTATTTAAAAATATTGAATTTTAAGAATGATTAGTTGAAAGTTGTTTCTTAAGTCTAGTACAAAAATTAATATCGAAATATTTTTTTGAAAAATTACATTAATTGAGAATTGTTCTTGTTTTTTAATAAATTTGCTACTGAGTTTAAAAGTGAGCTATGTGTTACTACTTAACATTGAGAGGTGCAGTTACGGAGCAAAAATGCTTAAAAATTTTGTAAATGATGCTTGTTTTTAAATTGCGAACTTGAACTATTCAATCGATTAGTGTTTATTACTGAATTAAGTTGCAATTAATTAACGTTTTATATGTTTCTGCTCCTCCATTTTTCTAAAAGAAATATAAAAATTATGAATTTGATTTAGGTATAATAAGAAGGAATAGAGTTAATAAGATGATTGTCAACATTTATTTATGATTTATAATTATTATTGCACCTTTTCTTTTAATTTTTAAATCGCATTGATTTTGCTGTGAAAATATAAATACCTCAGTCATTTAATAATTAATCTTTAAATAATTAACAAAAAAAAATTATGCTTAATAAGCACAAAACAAAAGTCACTATTGGAGTGTTTTAGGAAAAAAACGCGCCAATATAAAACTTGGCATGTATTCTTTAAAATCTTTGCAAAAATGAGCGTGACAACGCCAAGGAAAAAAGGAAGAATTTTTCCCGTCAAAAGTTGATCACGTTGACAGAGGAATACCGACTACACTATGCCAGTTAAAACCTTCTTAGAAGAGTTTCTTTATCATTTTGAAATGTGCCCCTCCTAACCCCCCCTCATTGCAGTAATTATGGCACAAATTAAGTTCATCGCCAACTTTGCGAGCTCTTTAAGGCGTAATTAAGAGTAATTTTTTCTCGTCCCAGCTAAGCTAAAATGAAAAAAAAAAAAANAAAAAAAAAAAAAAAAAAAAAAAAAAAAAAAAAAAAAAAAAAAAAAAAAAAAAAAAAGAATTCCCAACGGTGCTTAAATGCCAATCGCACTTTTCTTGGAATGTGTGGTTTTGTTGCTATTTTTAAAGGGGGCTTATATTCTCGTGGCGCCATCTTTTGATTGAGTAAATGAAATTTTCAGTTGCATTTATGAGTTGCAAAATCTTTCAATTTAATAATTAAACTAACGATTTAATCATTATTTTACGAAATTTTCTAACTAAATATGGGATTATTTGCCTGTAGCTCCAAATATCTATAAAAATTACTAAAGTTTTATTTTCTTAATTTAAATTATTTTTTTTCTTCTAAATTTTAATAACAGCATTACTTATTTAATATATTTAATATTAAAAAAAAATCTCAATATCATAGACAAACAACTGTATAAGATATGAAATCCTTTCACTGATGTGGCATGGTGTTATAAATGTCAACATTTGTTACACGCATATATTCATTTAATCTAATGAATTTCTTAATTCGGTATTTCATTATGCCTAATCATTTGCAAAATTGTACATAGTTTATATAGTTGAAAGCATTATACCCATTTATAAACAAAGGCATTTAATTAATATTGCCAATGTAGGTTTTATTTACCATTTTATTTCTGGAATCTATTTTTTAACACGGTGATATATTGGGTAAATCATACCGATTCATGCAAGTAAATAAAACATTGTATTATTATTGCCTAAGTGAGGGATATTTTACAGGACGCCATATCACGGAAGAAACTTTTCATGGCAAATGCTGTTAAACCTCTGTTGCTAATATAAAATTTAAATTATGGTAAATGTGAGTTTAGTAAACCCCGAGTAAACTATGAAGTCTCAAATGCTGAGAATCTTTTTTTAAAAATATCAGCAACAAAAAAATAAATAAATAAAATAAAATAAATTATAGCAGAATTATTCTCAACTGGTGTAATCTTAAACAATTCTTCCATAATTTTCAATTGCAATTGTAAGTGAAACGGAATTTGCTGTCATAAAGGTTTTTCTCACTATATAGTGTCCCCTTAACAAAAACAATTTTACATACTTGTAGGGTTTGTAAAGGAATTCCGAAATTTAAAATAAATTAACCGTTTTATAGTAGGTAAAAGAGAGGAAGTGCGTTTACCTATAGAACTGAATCAATAGCACCATTCATCTATTTTACCTATTGTTGACCCACCTGAAATCAAGCTCTCCCTTTGCCTAGTCTTCTCAAGACGTGATAATGAGTACCCCCCAAAGATTCCAATTCGTAACGGTCATAAATTTTCTTTTTGTCCAGTTGACATCTGGGAAAAAAAATCATCTATTTCTACTGAAAGATCATCCACAAATATACTTGTTTAAAGCAGGTAAATAAGTGTGGAATGCATTTCTCAAAACGGTGGGTTGGTCCTCATTTAAAATCAAAGTGTGCAGATTTCTTAACTTGCAACTTAATCTTTTGTTACAATTGTATAAACCATTTCTCAAAATAGACGGACTGGTCTTAATTTAAAATCAAAGTGTGCAAATTTCTAAACTTGCAATTTAATATTTTGTTACAATATAATTGTAGAAAACATTTCTCAAAATGGTGATCTTAAAATCGAAGAGTGCAAATTTCCAAAATTGCAGTTTAGAATTTTTTTTACTGTATAAATTAAGAATACATTTATCAATACCTTGTGCTGTACTCATTTAAAGTCAAATTTTAAAAATTTTGATTTCTAATGTAATATTTTGTCATACATTGATTATATATAATATTTTAAAAATACTCGCAATTTTTAAAACAGTAGACTATTAAACATTTAAACTCCAAAGAGTGCAATTTCATATGAGACTTATTAATTAAAAAAAAAAAAAGAGTTAGAACTTACATTTTATAATGGTGATCGGATCATAACTTAAAATGACGGAGTAAAAATTCATAAACTTTTTAATACAATGTTTTATCAACTCTAAAATAAAATAGTAATGAATTCTTTACCAAAATAGTATGTTTCTTGAAAGTTACAATAAAATTAAAAATGGGAATTTTCCTTTAGGAATGGACATTAGTTGGTTGTCAATAGATTTATTTTGAATAATTTTAGCTTCCTTTGTAATAAAGGTTACTATAATCTATTCTGCAACTTAGAAATGTTCTCACATGTATAATTTTTTTTAAATGAAAACAAAATAGAGATATATTAAAAGAAATATAAAAATCTTTAGTATAAATAAAATTGTAAGGTTACTCTTAGCATCAATTTCACGTTAATATATTAACATTAACTCTTTTCAAATTTAAACCTCTCAAATAAATAATCCTTGTTTGACGCAAACTAAGGCATGTGCTACTTGTTAATTAAATATTCACACATTATTTTAAGGCATCCGGACGAAAATACTCGATGCAGTGGTTCGATAAAGTCAGAAAATTTACCACAATTCTTCTAAGTTCATCACACATTATAAAACTATAATTCTTTTTTTAATTTTAGCATAATCATTACCAAAGCGTTTCCTTCAAAATTACCGATCTTTTTGGTGTTCCCATAGAGCCGGACAAACTATACATTTTACCGTATTCTGGTAGTTTTTACCAAACTATCTTTTTCTCAGTGTACCCTGAACACAAAACGTATATATTTGCTCATAATTAATAAATGCTAAACTAATTATCGCTAAACTATACTATACTTTAAAAACAATGAGAAAATGATTGCAACGCAACGAAGATAAACAAATTGGATGTCGAGATTGCTCACAATCATTTTTGTTAAATAATTCACGTTCAGTACTGCGAAATTCACTTAAAATAAAAAAGAATATGAATACTTCCAATTTAACTCCAAAACAAATCACCCAAGAAGACTAAAATTTCATAAAAATCGATATATTTCAATTCATAGAATGCATCCTTTGTAAACCAAATGAATGTTTTCTGGACATCCTGTCTATTGTGGTTCAACTTTGCAATATTCTTTTTTTCTTTCTTATATTTCAATGTTATCGATATTTCACTAACTTTTTGACTAAGATAGATTGCGACCACCTAGTACAAGAAATCTAGGGAGTCTTGTCAATCTTCCGTTATTTAAAAGTGAAGTCCGAATGGTTTGTTGTTCAATGTGCGGTAACTTCAAAAGAACGGATTTAGAAGTTCCAAGAAACTGAAGCGGTACGATATTACCAAATTAAAAGCTTAATTCGTTTTAAAAATATATAAATAGGATGTAAGTCGACAAGTTTCAAAAGCTCAAAAATTATCGTTTTCAAAGTATCGTATTTAAAAAAAAAATCGTTTTACATTCCAAATCACTTTTGTTGATCGCAAGTCTAGAAAATAGGGGTCGGTTTTTGAGCGCTTGAAACATGTCGAATGTTATTTTCTATTTATATATTTTTAAGGAGAATTAGTTTTTAATCTGATAATTAAATGACCACATATAATAGAAACTTTAGATTTTGAAATTGCAAAAACTTGAAAGTTTTGTTTTTGAAGTGATTTTTTTCGTTATTAAATATATATATATATATATAAAACTAAATTTGATTGCCATTTTGGAATGATCGACTTAGGTTAGATATTATGAAATAATGTAAAATGTGAAAGATCACCGGTAAGAAAGTAGTGGAAAAAAACATCTGATAAAGCACTTTGATAATAATTTCATGAATTTATGGTCAGTTTGATTTGAGCCGTTGAACTCAAATTTAAAAACCCATTCAAATGTACTTATATCTTTTTTTTTTAAAAACAATAATTTTTACTAGAAGTTTGCGAAAACAAAATTTTAATTTTACACGCATTTTATAAAATTGTATGTATCAATTAACAAATCGTGTTAACAATATGAATACAATGACGAGTTAAAAATATGAGCAAAAATAATAAGCTGTTTAATTCTATTATAGTATTTTTTTTTTTAAAAAATCTCTAATTGAAAAATGTTATTTGCCTACCATTATTTACCTATATTGTTTGTGCAAGTAAAATTATTAGAATTATATATAATATATAAATATTTTTGAATTCTAATAATTTTGTTAAATAAATATTAAAAAGTAAAAAAAAAAAAAATTCTATCAAAGAGCTTTATGTTAAATTTTGTACACTAATTAAAATAAAAATATATTCTATTTCATTAGAATAAAAATTAAATTGCATTTAATTCTGGCTCAACGATTCGAACCGAATTGGGCACTAAATTATTCGACGTTATTATTTGAATTTTGTGTTTAATTATAGACGTTAATGTTATAATTATTTTAGTAATGTTTTATCTGGTGCTTTCTTAGGATAAATTTTCCTTGGAGCTTTTTTTTTCATTCACAGGATATTTTTAATGCTCTTTAAAATAGCAATCTGAAATTTATATTATGGTTAAACCTCTCTTCTTTCCCATTGTACTTTTTTTTTCTCAAATAACCTTTGGGTATTTTTTTTCCTTTAAAAAATAAATCCGAAAAAGTGTGAATACTTTTATGTATATTTAAATTAATACACTTCACAATTTATAACATTAATCTGCCACTTATTTTTTTTTTCACTGTTTCGTAAGATCGCGCTGTTTGACTTCGTTCCCTAAACCATTCAATTCTGTACCAAAATCTTTTCCAAAATAAAATCTTCCTTCCCACCAAAATAATCACAGATTTTGCATTTAATACATATCACGCCTAGGCAGTTTATTACATTTGCACTTTTTCAACAGTTTGACCTCGAGTAACGACCCCTCGAATTTTCTAGTTTTTCAGAATAAAATGTTTCCACGTGTTTCCCGCCAAACTATTAACTTTTCCTGGAAAAGGTTTCTACGAGGTGTTTTCCCTCCATTCATCTTTTCAATAGTCCAAGCAACTTCTAAATGAGCACGCTCATTTGTCCGTGGTTTCCTCCCCCCGTATCTTCCTGACCTACGGACATTCTTCTACTACCCCTCTGAAGTTTGCTAAAATTGAAGACACCACGCAGTCTTTTAGTTAAACAGTACAACGAACTAGAAGTTGCTACGAAATTCGGTTGTAAAATCTGTGGTATGAAGACGGGTATAAGTGCACGTGAACTCATTGACCATTTTATTTCTTGAAGATTTTTAAGAAGTTTCAATCAGGATTATTATGGAATTATTGAGTAATCATATTACTGTGCCTTTTCATGGATTTAATACATCCGGAGATGTTGGTATTGCGGAGCGATTTTTGTCGGTAAGATTATTAAGAAAACATGTAATCAAAAATTCGCATTAAGGAAATGTGTTTTGTATTCTGTAGGTGGTTTTAAGTAATTTAAATAGTAAATGGCGTTTGTTAGCTTAAATTAATCTTCAGCTTTCATAGAACTCCTTACTGTTACTACATATAATATATATTTTTTGACATAAATATAAAATTCTTTTAAACATGTAATAAGATATGAAAATGCTTTATGAAATGTGCCAGAAAAATTTAGGTTAAAATTTTTCTTACAACTGCTTTTAATTGTGTAAACATCATTTTAAAATACATAAATATATATTTGATCAGTTATTCCTTGTATATTATCAGTTAAATTTAATTGAATTTTTTTGTAAAATTTTGTGAAGAAAGTTATAAAAGTTTTTTTTATTTATTGAGGTATTAGGCTATTTATTTTTATTAGGTTATTTATTTTTGGTTGTGTAGTTTAGTTTTTAACTAAGAATTATGTGCTAAAACATAAAATACTAAATTTATTTTCAATGAGTTGTGTCAACCAAAATGTTCGCATTTAGGTTTAACGGATCAGTTATAAATTCAAATTTTTGTGCATTTAAGAAAACTTTCCAACTATTTATCTAAATTAGGATGAATGAAGTTAGAAATGGACAAATGTCATGTATAATTTTTTAATGTTTGATGCGAGGAATTAATGAATATTTTCATTTTAAATCGTAGCACGATTTTTCTAAACTTTAAGAAACCCATCATAAATTTATTCTAATTTAATCAAGTACTTCATGCTTTTGAATTTATTATCAAAAATTATTCCCTTACAACACTAATTTATGATAAGTCCAAGTTTATCTATGCATCCCGTTTTATCAGATAATTCTAACTAAGTGGAGAATTCTATTAAAATTTGATTATAAACATTTCACGAATTTTATGATTAATGAATTTCAACTCTTTATACTTCGAGCTCGCATTAATCAGATCTCAAAGCTTTAGTACACAAGCTTACCTCTTGCCATTAATAATAAATTCCAGACACCAACAAGCCAGTATCTTTAAAAAGTACTTTTTTTTTTTTAAATTAAGCAATAAATAATGACGTAAAAAATTAGATTTTTTTCTTTCTTTTTGCCTGTGTTAGTATTAAAAAGTTTTTCAGCTGGCGTTGAAAGGTTGGCTTAATTAAGAGTGAGGCACTCTCAAATGAAAGTAATATAATGGGAGAAGGCTTGTACTTATGCGTCTGATTGGCGAGAAAAAACTATTTTGACCTTTTTTAATTGTGTGGAACCAATGATCATTAATTCCGAGAAGTTAATAGAGTTGTTCACGCTTTTTTTTCTCTACAGCTTCTCGTCTTATCTGATAGACAAGAATAACTAATAATTAACAAGGAAATTATATTTTGAAACTTTGTTTATTGCAATTTTGACACTTTTTTTTTGGTTCAGTTTTAATTAACATGTTATAATTCCATTGACAGTACTTCTTCTCAAAATGTTCGTAACTTATCCATATAAGACTTAAGTTATATTAGATTGTATCGAGCATGTAATTTTTTCAGGTAAATTTAAGCTTTTTTTTTATAGTTATGTATATAGATTTCTGGAGCAATTGGTTGTTTACCCTACTTGAGTCTTCGTAAAGATTTCTTTATCTTTATCAAACTTTAGTCATAATTTTTACAAATTCCTTTTATTCTGTTTGCATTATTCATTTTTATAGTGGTATCTAAAAGCTTGTTTTCGATGTTAAATATGGAATTTCGTTGTATATTTTGGAAGAATTTTTGCAGTATGAAAAATATATGTACTTATAAGGTGTTGGAGTGTTAATTTCTTCTTTATTCTCTTTGTGATATATATTTAATAGGTCAACGTTGAATTTTATTTTGATGCTAATCTATAATTTTTTGGCTACTTTTCGCTTGCAGTTTGTTTAACGAGCAGCACCAAAGATATTTGGTCATTTCTTCCAAGTTGTTACAAATTACGATAAGTTAGTAATGATCAATTATTGTAATATTTGAAATATAAATATTTATACATGTTTCTATTGCAATGAAGATATCGATAAAATTTTAGCTATTTTGTTTTTAAAAAAATGCTGTTAAGAGAATGAAGTTTAGAATATTTATATATTATTTTCCTATAAATCTTGATTACACACTTCGTAAAATTGATATAGTAGTAAATATTTGTAGTTTAGTAGATGTAAATAACTATAATAAAAAAATTGCCATGATAATATTTAGATTTGAGTGAATTTAAATTGTGTCGTTTTTTTTTTTTTTATCCATTGTTCATATTTCTTATACAGATTTAACAGAAGATCGATAATCAAAATTAATAAAAATACAATATCCTTTTTTTTTTTCTTCATCTTTGTAAACCTTTAAATTAGACGCTTTGTAATTGAGTGGTTACTTTCAAATTCGGTTCATCTGGAAATTTCAATTGATTCGTTCAGAGTAAAAACTTGTAGTTAAAGTATCAATTTGAAAATAGTACGAAGGGCAAGTTTAATGTAAAACTGTCAAAGTTTGTTTCATTATTACATTGCCCGAAGTCCTTTTTTTTGTATCTATAAAAAGCATACTTTCAAAAATCTAAAAAAAATTAAGCATTCTGACTTTTTTTTAAGCGAATATGTCTTTGACATAACTTATATCCAGAAATATCAACTCCATTTTTGGACAATCATTTGTTATCAAGTAATTTTCCGATAAGATCAGGTCTGATAAGCAACATGTTTATTTATTCGTTTTTCACTGTCAAAAATAATTTATTTTTTCTTCTACTCTTTCTTTCATTTTAACACCAGACATGCGTGAAGTAATGAATTATCCTGTCTGTGTGATAAGGAGTTTGATGTGCATATTATTATCATTACCACCAAGCCATTAGTAAAGTAATAGTTACACTACACGTGTTTTGGGTTGAAGATATAGTATTTCACCGTTCGAAAAGTCAAATAGAAAGATTGATGAAAGTGCAATTTAAAAGCTGTTTTAGATATACTTATAGTTTTTAAAGTTGTTTTTATTCTTACAAATATTTTTAGAAATATTATTACTAATAGTTTGATACACAATAACGATTGTTTTAAAAAGATTACAAATGCAGGATTTGATAAGACAAAACGTTTAGTTTGAAAATATGTGATAGATTTAATTTTTTGTTCGAATACGAATGTAACATTACTCGAATTACATTGTTCGAATACACAACTAACAGATTTTAATTAAAATTAGAGTTAATTATTTGAGAAAATTCAGCGAAATTGGATTAAATAAAGAGTTATATCAGGTTCAAGGTTAATTTTTGCGATGGATGCCAATTTTTGTTCGAATACGAATGTTAATCAAATTATACATTATTGATATTTTTCATTATCATTTCGAGTTAGTTATTTCATAAAACTTAGTAGATCTTGATTTAAATAAAAGGTCAATCTTATTTTAAATGTCTGTTTGTAATCAATGCAAATTTTTTATGTTGGCACAAGTGCTTATAAAAATACACGCCTATTTGATATTTTGATTAACATTTAATTTAAATTTGATTTCCTTTTAAAAAAATTATATTTATATAAATTTAGTTTAATTTGTTTGAAACATATAATAACAGTATAGTTACTAATAAATCTTAGTTTTTTTCCTTAAAATTTAGATTAATTATTATTTAGCGTATTAATTATTAGCTATTTTTTTTATAAAATTTAATTTATTATTATACTGTAAATGAAATTTTAAAAACTGAATATTACGTAAATATCGCATGAACTGACATTGCTTATATTTATTCGTGTAATTTAAATTATAAGTCTGAGCTTTAGTTAAAAATGATATAACTAAGCTAATTCAATAATACCTCATCAGTTATAATATTTAGTTTCAAACACTTCTTACCACTCAGTTACTCTACTTAAAATCTTGTTCACGTCGCCTCAAAAAAAAAAATCTCGTTAAATACGAGGTTTAAGTTTCCCGCGAAACTACTTATATAATCTTTATTTATTGGGCATTTTGGGAGTTTTTACAGGATTTTGAAACAGTTTAGCGGTTTTAGAAGGCGATAATGATGCAGTAACTGTTACATTACATAATACGCCTATTATTTTTTCCGGCTTGAGTAAAAAAGGTGTTTTTTTTCTTCCTAAAGAAAGTTTATAAGTAAAAAGTGCAAATGATGCAAAGGGAGGCATAATTGTTAATTATTTAAGCTAGCCGCTACTTTGAGAAAACATCACTGACAATAGGAATTGGGTGACTCAGTGGTTTAGTAGGTGGCTATTGAGTGGCAAGATGGCAATTATTTAAAATGTTTTCTTTGACACTTAATTTCTTGTAACTAAATTAGAAGGTAAAAAGCAAATCCACGTTGAAATAAACGGTAAATTAAGTAATATTCAATGTTTTGGAGAGGCTTCTTTACAATGTATTATTGTGTAGCATAATAGTTTATATTTTATTTTAATACTTTTCATTTCAAAAAGTTCATCATTAATTTCTGTAAATAGTTAGTATATATACGCTGAAAGACAGTGAATTTAAATTGAAAGTGTATGTAACATTCTAAACAATAGTATTTTTAAAATAAGAACTATAGGTATATTTACTTACCCAAAAAGTAAAACAGCGTCCTCTTAAGAAAGACCGCTATTAATCAAATGATTCAAAATTTTCTAGATTCAAAATATTGATAGACATATTCGCAAGAAAAAAATTAAACACAAAATAGAATCGTGAACTTAACTTAATTAGATTGTAGTAGAACATAACAATTTTACTAGATTTTATTATCGTTTGCTTTTTAAAATAAAACGATACAAATTCCAGCTTATAGCTCGCACGCAATTAAATAATAAATAACTCACTCATAAAATCAGGCTTGAGCGAAAACATCTCAAGTATCGCTTATGTATCTGCCACTCAAGTTCGATTTAACGCAAAGAAGTATTTTACTCAAACATAGGTACACAACTCAAGTTGAGTTAAAAAAAATTCGCTCGAGTAGAGGAATTCACTCATTCATTATAAAAGTGTACAGACAGATTGTCAAAAACAGAAAGATACTTTTTTGCTGTATATTATCATGTATCATAGTGATTTAAATTTCATTTTAATTGTTTCTTTTTTTAAAAAAAATGTATCTTTAACTTTGTATAGTTATATACAATATATATATAAATACAGCATTTTAAGATTTTCAATCTACTTCTTTTTGTGTTAAAAATGAGGCTTACAACTGTGATTTCCAGGTTTTCCTTCCAATTCAATCTTTTGGAGGTTTTGGATTCGTTTATCAGTTATTTTTTTACAGTGAGGTAGTCAAATATAGCCTACATTTTGTATATTTCCAACGCTACTCTGCATCAGCTGATTATATAGTACTTGCTCTCGCCTATATAGTATTTATACTATATTGGACAGATTTTAGGATGCTGAACTATGTTGAGATATTTAGGAAAGACATATAATTGAACAGAGTGCACTATAATGCATAGTTAAAGTGCGCTATATTTAGTTATAATGGAATTGAAATTTTTTCTTTCCAAATTCTCAAGATTTTCTTTTGTCTTTTCCCTTTATTGTCACTATTCACGAATGTTTGATAGTTAAATATAGTTATAGCGTGCTCTAATTAGGTATGTTGGATAGCATATATTGTATTAGAATAGCAGGATTTATTTTTGTGCACGTTTATTTTTTATTGTTGCTTCTTATGATAGTAAATATAGTTATAACAAAAATATAGTTAAAGCTAAATTAATATTACATTTAAAATATCTAAAGCCTATTTCATTCTGCGAGTACGTGGTAGGCATTTAGAGCAATACAATCTTGTTGGAAGTTTGACCATTTCCGAAATCTCGTTGACAACTTCCGGGTTATGATTTTCCAACTTCCCTCATTGTGTTCGAAAAAGAAAAACCATTCTGACAAACGTTCTCTTCCACCTATTTGATCTGAAAGCACACCATTTCTGCCCAAACAGCTGTTACCTGTCATGTTATGGGGCTCCTCCTGATTTGTCACCCGGAGCAGTGGTCAGGAGTGATTGTTACTCTGAGAGTAATCCGCTGGGGGTAAATCCGCTGCTTATAAGGAAAATAGATTATGAATTTCTGCTCAATTTGATGACGGAGTTATTTTAAACGTATATTTTCTTGTTTTCTAAGATATCTTTAAATTAATGTTTCTGTTAGAAATAATTGTTTTGCAACTGATGAATAGTTCAAATGGTACTGGATTTATATTGCAACTGATGAGTTTTGATTCCAATTCCCGAACTTTTACTTCAAAAAAGGGAAAATTTTTTTTGATTGATGACATTCTAATGAATAAGTTCTAATTGTACTAGATTTCTTGGCAACTGAGTTTTGATTGCATTCCCTGTACTTTTCTTTCAATAGTAAATAAGTAAATAAAAAATTCAATCCTTCTGATTGTAACTGTTGAATAAGTTCTACTTGTATTGGATTTATTTAGCAATTGATGAGTTTTGATTCTACTTTCTGAGCTTTTTTTCAATAGATAAATAAATAAGTAAATAAAAAATTCAATCCTTCTGATTGTAACTGTTGAATAAGTTCTAATTGTACTGGATTTATTTAGCAATTGATGAGTTTTGATACCATTTTCTGAACTGTTTCAAAATCAAACATCTTATTTTAAAAATAGAAGTGTTCTTTTTTTTAAATAATAATTAGTCTAAACAGACCTTTTTAGATAAAAAGATGAACTGCTTTAGTGTACTAAGAATTAAAATTATTAATAGCAACTCTATACATATATATATTTAATAGTTTATGTTAATGTTACAAACTTCATTAGATATAAACATTTTCAATTTTATTCGATATAAGTATTATTTTTATTTGAATAATTCCCTGTGTGAAAATCTGTCTGTGATTGCGATTTCAGTTAGGTTGTGATTAGGTTAGGTTATGTTTTTTTCTTTGGCGATAGATAATATGGTAAAACTGCTTATTTTAAGTATGAATAACAAACTTAAAAAATTTAATACTATAGTGATGGTAACTAGATTAGATATTCTTGATTGCAATGTAACTTAATATGTGATAGATTTAATTTTTTGTTCGAATACAAATGTAACATTACTTGAATTACTATTGCTATCAAAGCACCTTATTAAAATGCTATGTTTATAATAATTATTCATTTTCTAAGTAGATTATTTTTAAATACAAGACTGTAACAAAGGATCAGGTTTTTATTGCGTTATTTTTATAACAATCTTATACTCTTGTCACTTTCTAAAATTTTTTATAAATTTATTTTATTTCAAAATTTATGAGATAAGGAAATTTAAAACTTTCTTTTATAGTGCTAGGTAAGATTTATCAATATTAAAACACTTATAGAATGCCTTTACGTGTTGACAGAGTTTTCTTAGCAAGTAAAGACATCCTCCTTCGTACTAATAACACAAGTAGACGAAACATGATTCTAAACACATTTTTGACCCCCGATCCGTCAAAACTGTCGCAGTCCGGCTTGAAATTTCTACATTTTAGTTCATCTCACGTGGATCCTTGTTTATCTTAGTCATGATCTTGACGCTTGTCTTGTCGGGGGATCGTGAACGGTATGGTTTCGGATGTCCTTGCTGACAGAACAAACATTGGTTTGCTGTGATCGTTATGAGATCTTTTGGTGCTGATGTAAATTTCGAGACAGATCAATCATTTTGATATAGTAATCATATTTGATTATATCTAAATTCAACCAAAGTCATTCCGGTTAGTAAATATGCATTAGATTGTATCTCAATGCGGAAAGCACGGAAATAGTTTACGGTAACTATCTCAGTCATTTTTAGGCCGATCGAAAAGTTAATTTTCATCCAGGTATGGATACAATTTAAATAGGCCTATTGGAGGAAAAATTTACATTTACAATAATGTTTAATAACAAGTGTCTCAAGCATATTTAGACTATATAGGCGACTCTAGTTTACCTCTAAGTATGTAAATAGATTGTACCTAAGGAAATATTAAATGTCAATTATTTCAGTAATTTTTAGTCCGATTACAAAGCACTAACTTGCTTCGAAGATCTTCGCAGCAAATTACATTGTACACATCTCTAATTTTGATAGGCTTATTATAAAAATATGAAGAAGAAAAATTAAATTTACAGTAATATTTAAACGAATTTACCTCTGTCATTTTTAGGCTTATTTGAAGGCACTAATTTACGTCTGAGTATGTATCGCTAATTTTAATGAGCTTAATATAAAAAAGTCAAAAGAACCAAGCTCTATTCAAGTATTTCATTTGAATTTTTAAATATTTATATAAAAAATGTTTAAATGTCAAAAATGTTACTATTATTCGAATAGAATGATATTAAATAAAATAAAAAAAATCCATAATAAAATCGTAGAATTCAAATAGAAATTTTTATTTTTCAGTTGCTTGCGTGTAAACCAATTTTATTTGTTCGAAAAAAAAGTATGTATTCATTACGAGTCAAATTCTAAAAAAAATGGCAACAGCTTCGAGTACTATTTTGCGAGCACAGGATTGATTCGTTTTGGTATATTAAGGTCCAAGTGAGGTCTGGCACGGTTTTTTGAAGAATATAAATAAAGGGGGGAGTTGAAAAAGGCAGTTTGTGGGCGTTGATACCGAATTTCGCACGCCAAATCCATATCCGCCTCCCCTCTTTATTTGTATTCTTGTTTCCTTCATTGGAGCATCACTCGCAGCTTCTTTACCCACAATTCCGTCAGTGGTTTTGCTTGTAGCCATTTTTTTGTTTTGTTTCATCATTTTATTCAATGATTTATTATCCTTTCTGAGCAGTCACGATTGTACAGTTATCCTTTTTACCTCTCTTCTGTTTACTGATGGTATCGTCTTCTTAATTGCCGGATCTAGGGTGTGAAGTACTAAAAAGAGGGAATGTCTTTCATTCTTGGAATTACTACCTTAGATGGATTTCCCTGGCGTTTGACCTGCGGGATGTATTTATAGAAATCACGTAAGGAATATTGTCGTAATGTTTCAGAAAGCGAAAGGCAAATGCAGTGAATTGCATAGTAGCGAGTTACTATGCACCTAAACATTATTGCATGTATTGTTTTTCTGAGTTATCAAGTGATAATTCTTTACTGATGGTATCGTCTTCCTAATTGAAGGATCTAGGGTGTGAAGTACTAAAAAGACGGAATGTCTTTAATTTTTGGAATTGCTGCCTTAGATGGATTTCACTGGCGTTTAACCTGCGGGATATATTTATAGAAATCACGTGAGGAATATTGTCGTAATGTTTCAGAAAGCGAAAGGAAAAAGCTATGAAGTGCATAGTAGCGAGTTACTATGCACCTAAACATTATTACATGTATTGTTTTATTTTTTGTTGGTTTTTTTTTATGAGTTATAAAGTGATATTTCTTTACGGATGGCATCGTGTAAAGAATGAACTTATGAACAAAAATATGCAATAATGCAGTACAGTCACCCCGTTTATAAATGAGGAAAACTTGGGTTTCTTATGGTAAAACATTAATGTTTATAATGCAGTGGTTCAGTGTATTAAGGAACTAACCATTTGAAAGAAAATGCGTTTTATTGATTTGATTTGTTAATTTCATGCTCGTGTGCGTTGAATGTTTTATTCATAAATAATTTAACAGCAACAGATGTTTAAGACTAATGTGATTTTGTTGTGTAGTCGAATAGCTTAATCATTTAATGAATCTGGACAAAATAAACAAAGCAAATCATGACCTCATTAAATTTTAAAAAATGGTAGTTATGTTGCTTGAAAAATTATGTTAAATTATTTAACTAAATTATGTTAATTGTACTAAATGTAACAAAAACATGGAATTTTATTGGTCCGCATTTTTTTCAGGAATTGCAGAGTTTATTTTGAGGTGTTTTTGCTTGTAATTTACGTGTTTTTAACATATTACTTCACGTTTTTTTATATGGACTAATAAACTAACCATGTGACATCTACCTTAATTTTTACCCAATCACTGATGAGGAATATTGTAACGTAATTCCATGGTTTAGGTTTGAACATTGTAAGAAGATTAGCGTTTGATGTTGAATTCTAGACAAACGATGAACAAATTACACCCAACGTATTTTACTATGAGATTTTCAACATAAACTAACCGACATTGCTCTTTATCTAATCATTAATTAGGAATATTTTACCGTAAATGTATGATTTGTTTAGATTTAAACATACTCAATTGATCCAGCAAATTTATAAATTTCACCATAGCAAATTATGCATAAAGCATATTTTGCATTGAATTAATTGTTAACATAAACTAACCATGGGAGCAAATGCTATCATGTAACAAAACATAATTTACAATGAACATAGTCCGCCCATTGAACCGGAGATTTATATTCTCAGTATATCAAACAATGTAACATGTCTTGCTATGATATCTTATCATAATTTAACCATGAGGACAAAAGATATTATGTAAAAATATCACTTTTCTGTGATACAAGAAGAAGAATAACGAGGTTGCAATTGTAAAAATTCGTTTATTTAAAGCCTTCATGTATAATGAATTCAGTTATATACGTTTAATATTTATTGATGTAAGATTGCTCAACTTATGTTAAACATGAACAAACCAATAGGACATATGTTACTGTGTAACAATATCACTTGATGGTATATATGCCTATCAATTATGAAGAACATTAGATAAGCTTTATCAAACATTGCTTGTCAGAGGTATAATTTTCCTGTCCAGTTAAAATGCCGATACAGCGCCGATAAAATTGGGGTGAATTTTGATGTCCTAAACTGCGGGAAAAAATAACTTTCTTTACAAACCATAAACGTCATCGGTTATTTAAATGTTTGATTCATTCTTTTGTTTGATGCCCGCAATGAAGTGATTATTGCAAGAAATCATCAGACCAAGACCACGTGATGCTATCTTAATACAATGTCGCGCCACTGAGTCTATTATGAGTGGGGAAATGATTCGCTGTGGAGTCTTATTCTTGGTGATTTTTTATTATTTTTTTATTATACAAACTTGCGTTTATTTTGTTGATTTTATTAGACAGGAGGACGGAATTCAAGCATGGAATATGTGATATGGGACCTTAAAGATGCAACTTTTGAATGATTGACAAATATTTAAACTATCTTTTAGCTTTCTATTACTAAGAATTTTATTTTGATTTTTAAAATGGAATCGTATAGTTAATGCATAGTTGGGCAATGAAAAATAACTTATGTTTTAAATAATTTTTTATATAGTATAAATATCATATAATTCTAATGATAACGAATGATAAAAATGTGTTCTCTACAAATGCGTGTTAAAATTTAAAAACGATAATATTAATATTTTCTAAAACTCAAATGATAATATACAATGAAAATAATTCTCGTGACGTCAGATTCAGCAACGAACCTTATTTAACCAAAACCATGTGTTACTGAATCATTTATTTATATTTAAAAAGGGAGAAAAAGTAACTGTTAGTTGCAATGTTTTTTATTAAGATTCCGCAATGCCGTTAATTTACAGAAGTTATAGAATTATAATTAAATATAATTGTCAAGCATATAATAAATGAAAGAAATGATTAATAATAGAATTATTAACAGGTTTGAAATAAAACCGTGAAAAAAATTTAAATTATTAAACAATAAGTACATTTAAATTTTTTTTCCTTGTGTAAAATTTTATTCGTACTTATATATTTTCCAAGAAACTTCAATAAACTTTTCTTTTTCCCCATAATATAGCTTACAATAAATATCAAGTATTTTTCACCAAAATATCAAATACTACAAAAGCCTGTTTTGCAATCTAATTATTTACTTTCCGTTGTAAAATTTAATGATTTGAATTCAAATAGTTATTAACTTTCACTACTTCTCGTAAAAATGTGTTTTATTAGATAAAACTTATTTCTCTAAACCGAGTTAAAATCAATATAATTTACAGTACAATTTAATTTCAAAGACTTTTCTTTTTCCATTACTTATTCTTTCAAAATTCAGCGAATCGGAATTCTTAACAAAATTGGATTCGTTTTAAAAATTTAATTACTTGAACTTTATTCTAGATAGATATCTTAGAAGTAATAATAAAAAAAAAAAAGAAAATGCATGATATCCATTGATAATTATCGATAATTCCCTCAGGTTCTGGCTCCATACCAGTTGCCAGGTTCTGACAATGAATGATTACATCAATAGGGGATACGACGAACCAAAAATAGGATCCCACTTCGGTGCCTATTACTTAGTACGTATAAATGTATATATTTTTCTTTGACTTGAAATTTGGGGTGTGTGTTTTGTTTATAAGGTTGAGGGTATTATTCTCGCTTTTTACTTTTACGCTTTCAGCTAATTTTCTGCACTTGCTAACTAATTGAATAAATTTGGTTTCTTTGGTGATTATTGTATAGCTTTAATGCAATGTTAAATTTAAATTCACTTAATACTTGTTCATATTTTTATTCGGTTATGTACTGCAATGCTAATTTATAGGGCTGTTATAAGATCAAAGCAGATTTTTGATTTCAATTTAAGATAAATTTAACTTTGTAAAGTTTGAAATTGAGTTTGGATGATTCAATCGAAAACTTCTGACTTAACAACCTTTAAAATATTTACAGTCGATTATGTTAAAATTCACTTAATTTTATATGCTGTCGATAGATAATAATTTTAGAGTTTTGAGCATTTCATTACTATTTAATTCAATATTAGAATATCAAATGTTGTAACGTACACTTTCGAGTTAAGATTGTTAACATTTATAGAACTCAAAATTACTTTATCGTTAGCATTTACAACAATATTTCCTTTTATTATGACTGTATAGTAAATTGTAACAAGTATGTACCATAATTAGGTTTTTGTTGCATATAGCGTGTAAAATGTACTAAGGAAGGTTTTCTTTTTATTAAATTTTTGATTCCTTCATTAGAAATTATTGTAAAACTCTTTTTATTTGTTTGTTTTCAAAATAAATTTATAGTAGAAAAGATATATAAAATTTTTTAAATTTATATCAAAATCCGAGAATCAGAAAAAAAGGTGCTTTATGAAATTAATATTCTTCGATTATCATAAACTTAAATCCTTTAGTCTCTAATATCATTTAATAATCTAGCAAGAAATAAAATATTGTATTATTTAATGACAGTATTATTAAAATTCATTAAGTTCTACAATATGTTATACATTAAGTAATACAATATTATGACTGTAATTTAATTTCCGTATAGGTATGCGAAAATATAGCAAAAACTTTAAGGAAGGAAAACAAAATTCTTACAAATGAGTTATTAAAAATTTTATATTAGTTTCAAAAGAATAAATAATATAGCAAAATACAAGATTTTAGTTTTTTTCCTTCTAAACTGTAGTCATTTGTAATGTTCAATAAATTTCTAGGCGTCGAAAAATTAATTCAGAAATTTTAAAAACCCTTTAAAAATTTTTTTAATTTTTTTTTTTTTTTTTTTTTTTTAAATATTTGATGGAGAAAAAAATATTGATGTGAACTTACAAGAATATATTAAGAATTAACACTATTTATATATTTATATACTTATTGAAATTTAATAAAATATAGTGTATAAAGATATATATATTTTTTTTTTCGTATGCAGTTCTCCCTGAGATGGAATAAATTATCAAAAATATTATAAATGTTGTCAATCGGCACTATAAGCACTGCCCCATTCATGTAATAATTAGTTTACGGTTAGGAACATTTATTTACTTTTACGGTTTTGAAATCGTTTACAACTGGTATGGTACAAAATCCGTAAATACAAAACTACGCGGTTTCGTAACCATTTAAAACTATTTACAGAAATAGAAGAAATATTGTAGTGTTAATCCCCGTTTAGTCGGTCATGAGATTGACAGATATAGACCTCCCGGCATAGTGTGCACCCAGCTACAAGGAACTAATTGACTTCATTAATTAGGCCTAGTTGGCGTGAATAAAATTCTGATTGTTTAACTGTATTAAGTGAAAACAGTCAATAATTTTTTTAACAGTTTGAATACCATTTTTTTATGGTTATTTAACTGTTTTAGTTGAATATGGTAAAATAACAATGAAATAAATTGTTATTTAACTATTTTATTTGTGAAAGTTTCAAAAGTTTACGTTCAAGATAAATTAATGATATTTCCATGCACGAAATTATTTGCAAAAATACCCCCCAAATCATTATACCATTTTTTAATATATTACATAAATTAACGTCATTATATGTTATTAAACTAGCATTATTTTGAATCTGTAATTTATATTGGCAATTTGAACTGTCACACCTAATTTTTTTTCGATGACTCATCAAATTTTTGAGACATTACGTTTATCTTAATAGGAAAATATGCGTCTTGACGTGAGGGATGATTAATTAATTTCACATGTAAATAATACATTTCAAGTGGTAAATAGACTTCAGTTCGTAAAATAAATTTGCCGCTTTATCTCGACTCAAAATTCTCATTAATACTTTTTACTCTGTAAATTTTTATTTATTTTTTACACTCACTATGTAACTTCGTATAAGTCGTAGTCAAAACGTGCAAGTTAACACGAACCACATTAAACAAAGAAACATCATCTTCGACAAAATGTTAAACCCGACCGGTCTGGCGGGATTATTTTTTTTTTTTTAATGCTTCATTTTTCTCGCCAACCCCGAAGTTAACTGCTAAACCCTACTTTTTTTTTCTAGTTATTTTTAAAAAGGTACAGCGTATCATATTCTCCGTGGCTGTTTTATTTTAATATTTTTTTAAATGGTCCGAATTGATCAGACCGGTATGATCTCAAGATTTATGTAGGGGTTATAATGGAGGGTAAGTTGACTTATTACCAGCGGAAAAATGTGCCTAAATTGCCCAAAATTATAGGCAGGTAGTGTAAAAAGACTCCTATATAATGAAAAGCTGCGCTTAAAAACCGGACGATTGTTTAAAGATAGGCGGGTGGCTTAATTCGTGCGGTTGGCTACATAAACACGGATCTATTTCTTTACGCTAGTTAATCGCGAAGTACTTACTAAAGCTCGATTTGAGGGTGTGTTACGTTGCTTAAGGTAAATTCAGAATGATTTTATAAGTGATGAACACAGAACAATAAAGATATTTATCACGTGTTTTTGATAAACAAGCTCTTATGATTATTTCATTAATCATTATGGAATGAGCTGAGACTTACTATGAATTTTAAGTATTGGAATTTAGTTTTGCCCGTAGGATTTTAAACGAATCATTTAGTTCATTAGATTTTCAAAATCAGAAAAATATTTATATATGATTAAGTTCCAAACATACAAGGCTTATTTGGAACTCTGAAAGAATGTAAGTTTATTTTTAATAAACTTACATTCTTTGTTTTATCGCGTCTGTTGCAGTAATTATGATTTATATATATTCTATAAAGAAACTACAAAATTAACTGAATTTAACTTGTAGAGTAATTTGCAACTTTAAGCGTGATGATTATGCTTTGTTTTAACCAAAAATAAAACTTTACAGCTGGAGGGAAATCGAAGTTCTTAAAGCAAACGATTTTATTAATGGCTGCTTTTTCTGTAAAGTTTTTCTTTTTTCAGTTTGTAAAATTTAAATTTTACTTATGAAATGAAAAAGGCAGGCCAAAGAGACTTTTATCTAATATATTTAGCATTCAATAAGTGTCTTGAATCTTATTTTATTAAAAAAAGAATTTAAAGGCTTGAAAATATGCAATGTTTGGAGAGAACAATTCTATAAGCTGGAGAATTTTTAGAAATCGTTTTCTTATTTTCAATTTTAGTATTTTATTACATCTTTTTGCTTTGTTTCGCCTGCAAATGTATTTTTAATGAAAGTTTTCAAAGCTAAAAGAAGTGCAAGATGCTATTGTTATAAAACATTTTATAATCAGAACTAAAAGTTCGTTAATTTTGTGAGCATTTTTTTGGAAACACATTATGTAGTTATTAACCAGAAAGGTACGTTTTTAAAAATAAATATAGCGAGCATGATGCGAAGTTATTATTGAATTTTTTTATTGTTAAGGCCTCATTAAAATTAATTCGTTCAATTAGTTATCATACGACAAATTCCTAACAAGTTATTTGAACCTTACAAAGAATTTAAAATGAACCCTTTATGCTAATTAGTTTAATGTTCTTCATTTGAAAAAAATGCTCTTTGAAAGTTACAGTTAGAATTAAAAGTGATATTTATTAAAAAAAAAAATTATGACCAAGCTTAAAATTTTAATTAAAACTTTAACTGTACTCAGATATCAGTTTTCTCTTCTTATTTTTTTAAACTTAATTAACGTTTCAGAAAACGGGATTTTATTTTAAAAAATATCTTTAATTTGTCACATTTTTACAATTAACTCATGTTCGACACGATCTTCATATTGGCGAGATTTTATTTGAATTTTTGAGAAAGCTTTTAAAAGCAAAGTATGATTGGTGTGCGATGAATTCTATTTCCGCCATTAAAAAAATAAAAAACACTTTCATGATGGTAAAGAATACATTGAAACTTGTCACATATGTGCAATTAAATTTAAATTCAACATGATCGTCATATAAATGGAATTTTATTTGTAGTTTTACGAAAGTCAGCGACTTACTAAGCATGATAGCTGTGAGTTGAATTCTATTTACGACATAAAGAGAACACTTTTGCAATTTAACACTTTACAGCATTAAAATTTTTGAGACTTAACAAACACTTACAAATAAATTCGTATGCGACGTGTTCTTCATAATCACGGGATTTTATTCTAACTTTTGAGAAAGTGTTTAAAAATAAGATATGGGTGGGGTGAGATGAATTCTACTTACGACAGTAAGAAAACACTTTTACAATTAGCACTTTACTACATCAAAGAAAAAAAAGAGAACTTTAGGAACTAACACTTACTAGTAAATTCTTACTCAACGTGTTGAAAGTATTTAAAAATGAAGTAAGGGCGGTGTGCTACGAATTCTGTTTACGGCAGTAACTATAAATGGGTTGCGAAACTTTTAACTCGTCAATCTTTATCATTTTACTTTTCTTACAATGTACAATATTTTCCCCTGCCCTTTTTAATCAACAAACTTTTTTAACATCGTTCAGTTAATATTTCAAGCCGAAAGTCATGAAGTTGTACCGCTTGCCCTCCAACGAAGATGTCAAAACGATTATATACTATCGATACTAAATCATCGAAATATCGCCATCTTCCGAACATTTTTTTTCGCATGTGTGCCTTTGAAAAAAATGAAAAAGAAGCATGTGATTTATGAGGGTACATTTACGGGAAATTTGATAGCTCATAAATAATGAGGTATAGGGTGGTTGTGGAGGGGGGAAATCTTATGAAGATAACCTGAGGTTATCAGACAGTGATTTAAATATGCTGTTTAGGATTGATCATTCATATATTCGACTTATTATGAATGAGTTTTCAAATAATCGGAGCATCATCTTTATTAGAGCATTATGCGAGATTTATAATTTCAAATGCGCATTTAATTTTTTTATCTTTTTCTTTCTAATTTTTTTAAAAATTTCAATATGAAATTTTATATGCTCTTTTTCCGATTTTAAAGGCATAAATTCCGATTATTCGCTGAGCTTAGCCAGAGCCTTATATGGCGTCATATATGTCTCAACCTCAGGAAGTGATTTATTGAAGTAGAAACCTCATTATTATGGAATTTATTAAAGTACAAACTTCATTATCACACATTCCATTGAAGTATGAACCCAGTTATTAAATAAACCACAAACCTCATTGTTAAATAATACTATATTTTAAAGTTCAAAATCTTACTCTAAACGGAAAGAGTCTTAAAAATTGTTTTATTTACTGTAAGACTTAGCAATGTAATGAAATTTAAAAGCCTTACATTGCAATGTTGAAGCAATTATAGTAAAATAGTCGAAGTTTCACAGAGTAATATTTAGTATACCTTATCGTCCAGAATAAGAGATAATAATAAGTACATAGCGATATCATATTCCCATTATAGTGTCAGATAATAAATGCACGTTTATTGTACATTTCAAACACATCACAATTTGTACACATCACAAAAAATTTCTTTAAAATTGCTCAGGTTGCTGCTTATTTTAAAGTAGTTTAAGCATTTTGTTTTCACAGAAATTTCCCTTTTTTCCAAATTTAGCATTTTCATGGATTCAAATAATTATGATCAAAATAATTTTAGATTCTTCACGCAATAAAATTTTATTCTTCATATTATAAAATGGATACTTAAAACATCATAAATTTTGATAAACGTTAAGAAGAAAATATATGTATGTATAGGCTTAATTTTAATCTTTCGGTAGTATGGTAGTTTTTTTGGAAGAGTTTAAATTACATTTCGTTCTTTCATTATTTTAAGGGCTGTTATTAATGGCAATAAAAGTTACTTTTACAATAGTTTCAGTACTTAAAAATGGTAATTTATTCTAAACACGAAATTCTCCAAATCCTCGCATAACTTTTAGGACTAATTATTCTTAAGGTCAATATTTAAAAATGTAATTTTTCACACGAGAACCTGTTAAGCAATTCTAGATAATCTAATCATCGCTATTCTGGAATTAAAAATTCCATGTACTTCCCTTTATGCAAGCGAATTTTATTTTTGCTCATTTGGATAATTTCCTTTAATGTATCATGAATATTCATGACTTTTAAGTACTTAATCGAAGTATTAGTGAAGTTTAGATTAACAATAAAAAGTTTTATAGAAGTTTTTAAAACATTTTTTAGGCTTGATATAACTGGTCGCAACACGTAAATGCATTATAATTTCTTTATAAAAGTAAAAGTTGTAGACTGATTATATGAAAACGATTCCTAACGGTGAAAACGATTCCTAACATTGCTAATTATAAAATCGTTTTCTTAATGAAACGTATGTTCTTAATTTTATAAATACATAAGATTATTTTTTAATATTAAAATAAATCAACATGATATTTTGAAAATGAAAAATATAAAAGTTAAATTTATTTTATTTATTTATTATTTTATTTTTTAGAAACAGAAATGAATAAGTATGTTGAACAAAAATACGAGTATAAAATATCTTTAAGTTCTAATAATTCGTTCAGTCTTTATACAATGGTTCAATCATGAGTTACTTTTGTAAACTATATTTTCTTTTCCATAACTTACTACAACTAAAGTAATATTTAGAATTAAGTTTCAAAATAAAATACAAATTAAATAATTTATGGTTTGTATCAAACCAGCTGCCTGAACCCAGTGGATATTGAGGGCATTTAACACCAACAGCAGCGTTTGAATTCGTGGGATATCTAATTATGAATTCTTCAGTGTTGGTAAGTTAATACCTCAAGAATTTTAGTTAGTTGTAGCTTTCTTAGAAAAAGTTTAGATTAATCAATTTCACTAAGAGTAAGTTAATCCAAAAAGTGCATGATTAACGCAATTAGCAAAGGTAAATTTCAAAACGTGGTGAAACGTAAACACTACGGCGCCATATTTTGTATTTTGATTTTTTTTCTACCCTATTTTCCTTTGGTCAAATAAATAAAATACTAAATAGCAATCTTGCAAAAATGATTAAAATATCAAACAATTTTGCAACATACGTTAAAAAATGCGAATGTGGTCAAACAATCTCTGATGAATTTGGATTATACAATATAGTATGTAATTTTAGTTAAACTGTTGAGATGGGCTTGATCAACGTTCTTTTTTGAACAGTATGTATTTAAAAAAGAAAAAAAATGACATATATAAAAAATTACCTTTAAATAAAGATAAATTCACTGTTGTCCAATTAATCAACTACTATATTAGAAGTAACGGTAATATGTATGTAATAAATACGGAACCAATTATGTTTGAATGTTATTTTGCTAAAACACCTCTTGATAGCCTGCTTGCATTTTTTTTCCCTTCAAAATTATCAGCAATATTCTGTGTTCATTAAGTTCGAAGGAGAATTAGTTCTGATAAAGAACGTGCAATTAAATCGCACTTACCAGAGTAATTACAGTAATTTCATTTAGGCTACTTTGCTAAATATAGTAATCGAATGAAATTGCTTGACCTTCTAATTAACACAAACTTGTATTAAATACAATGTTCAGAAAATCGACTAAAATTCTTCTATTATTACACGTGCTGTTTTTTTTATTAATTTTTTTTAAGCATTTTTTAATTGTTATTTTTAAAAAAAACTAGGCAACGGCAGTTACGATTAACTTTAAAAAGTTCGGTGAACATTAAAGAGATAAATATTGACAAATTTAATTTTATTGTTTTTTTTTTTTCTTCTTAGTATAATACTTAGAGAGCATTAAAGCGGATATAATTTTTTTTCCCTCTGTAATATGGCATTTATTCCCGATATTTATGGGAGGAACATCGGGAATGTAAACCCCGATAATTTTAAAAATATTAATCGTGAAAATTTAAAAATAAATTCTATTTTTGTGTGAAAAAAAATTGGGAATAAATTCCATAGTTAAGCAAAAATATACTAAATATTTGAAAATAATATGAGTTGTGATTTTATTAAATAATTCCCCTGAGAAATGCTGAAAATGAATATCATTTGATGATATTATTTACTTATCATGAATATTATAAATTTCAATAAAGTTTAAAGAAAAAAATATTCTGTTGCTTTAGAGAAATTATAAGACTAAACACTATCTGTTTAACTTCTAAGAATTTCGATGAACATAAATATAACAACAGCATTAATGAATTTCTTTCTAAAAAAAATGTTATCTCAAATTATTTCTCATGATTCTAACTAGGTATTTGGTATTATATCCATATCTTATAAATATTTCGTTCGTGTATTTCGAATCTCTTCTAGAAAAAAGAACGTTTCTCATCTTTCTTACGAAGAAGAAGAAGGAACAGGAAAATAATTTTTCACCAGTCCGATCAGTGATATGATAATTCAAAATGCATAAAACATGAACTTGGGCCGATCGTTATCTCAGATGATGCTTTCGAAGACTTCTTGTAATACCTGACACCCCTCCCTGCAGTTAATGGGGGCGATCCAATAGATAAATCCACGCCCATTGATAATGATTCTTGACCCACCTCAACATCGTCCATCTACGTCTAAGGCTAACACTAAAATGTCAAGAGAAAAAAAAATCGGTATGTGTAGGGGGGGATATTAATCGGGCATTTGTACAGGAATTTTTGTGGCAATTTTCGTGCGCGCTGGTGTTTTTTTAATGTTTTAATGAGTAATTGAGCTTGCGTTTTATCGATGGAAAGAAAATACCGCTCCAGTAATTTGCGGAAAAGCTCTGCTATCCAAACTAGGTTTGCCCGTTTGGATGTTTCAATCTAAATTGAGTTGAGAGGAGAATTTTTTTTTTTTCCCATTTTCCATTAGTGCTTTTTGGCACTCGATTTTGGAGATTGGTTTTGCTTTGTTAGGAAATTTACTGCTCTTTTTTTATTTATTTAATGAAATTGTATTTTGTTTTATGCGAATAAATACGCGCAGCTTCTGTCATTTATGATAGATGTCTTTAATGTTTGATAAGACAGCCTATGTTGTTTGTTTTGATTTCAATTATGGAATCGATTGTCATTAAAAAAAGGACGCGTTAACTCTATGCCAACTGTTTAGAAACAAAAGAATTTTCTATTGTAGCTGGACAGAAAGAAGATGATTAAGTATCCCTGAAAAGATTGTATCGAGTAACTGTAAACATAAATGGAGATTTTGTGTTGACTAACAGTGGTTTTGCGAAACTATGTATGGCTGTAGCAATTTGCGGAAAACTGTGCTATCTGAACTAGATCTGTCCGTTTAGATATTTCTATTTAAATTTTGTGAAGAGGTTTTTTTTTCCAAATATTTCATTTCCTATTAATGTTTTCTGGTACTCGATTTGGTGATTGCTTAGTTAGAAGATTTGCTTCTTTTTTATCCAATGAATTTGTATTTTGTTTCGCATTGTGTGAATATACGCTATAAATTTTTTCTTTAAATTTTTGTCATTTGTGATATATTTTTTAAGTTATATTTGAAAATTTAAATGTACGTTTTGTTTATTGATTGCTATTTAAAAAGAAAACGCCTCAAACACACTTTTTAGAAAATGTTTACAAAGACTCACGTTATTGCTAAGAAAACAAAATTTGTTCCTTCTGAGGAAAGTTATATAATAAAATTAATATCACATTTCATAAAATCATGATCCCACTAAATTTCAATCGTGCAATACACACAATAAAAAGGATTTTCAATATAAAAAAAAAATCTTTGAAGTTTTGTGATCTTGAGATTTCAACGTCAATTTTATGTTTATTCATTTTTTATATTGCGGGAATCGTGTTTATTGAGAAAGAAGAAAATATTAAGTGTGTAATTTGAGAAAAAGGAAAGAGTTTTAATTCTGTTTTTCACCGATCTGCGATGTTGCTATTTGTATAGCTTAAATATTGTATAGATACACTTAGTCAAATGCCTTAGTAATACAAATAGCAACGTTTTTGAATCATAATTACACTTTTTCAAGAAAAATATACTTTTTCTTATTTACAAGCTGTCGTGCAAAGAAAATTCGAGGAATAAAGTTTTGCCACAGATGATTCGCCTCTTACGAAGACACTCTACCGCAGGAAAAACCTTTCAAAGCTTATTCTGCTTCTTTTCCATAAGTAATTTTAAAAAAAAAAAAAAATTAAAGGAAAATACAATCAGGTTAACTAAAGTAAACCATGGCGTTTCAAATACTGAAAAACTGTCTTCAAAATAACAAAATGAAAACAAAATACTGCCGGATTACGTCACCACTGCGCAATCATGAGTTATCCTGTCATAATTTATTTGCATTTTGATATTTTGAAAATTACTTTTCAGCATTTGAAACTGCAATGTTTAGATGAACTCATTTTTCATTAAAGTTGAAGTTATTTATGAGGAGGAATTAAAATTTACCAAGAAGGGTTTCTTCCGTGTATAGCGTCCTCTAATTCCCGCAATTTTCGTTGTGGGCTAGTGGTACATAGAGATTCAGGCTCCACAATTTTCCTGACCAACTGCATGATTGTGGCAATGTGGTCACTACTGCGCCCAGGCCCCTTTTAGACCTACTGATCTGAAGCTAAGTTTGCCTCAAGCCGCCACTGGGGATCGAAACCCAGTTCCTTCGCAATGACAGTTCAATGCCTTGATCACTGAGTCATTTGGCGCAACGTCCTCTCAACATGATAAAATTGGTTATTTTCATTATATTACAATTATATACAAGTGTGTAAATGATATTCTTTGGTACTCATGCGTGGAAAGGAATATATTGATGAAAAATACATAACTTGAGAAACACTTATTGAAAATTATGTCATGCAATAAGTTTAAAAGTATGCATATTAAGCGTATGTTTTAAAAAAGTAGTTTCAGCAAAAATTTGCTGAATTTACAGACATCAAGATGTTAAAAAAATTTTTTGATTTAAGTGAAGTGCGAATAAAAAAGCGGTGTGAAATACTCCTAAAAAAGGAAGCTAAGAAGCTTCCTTTTTTCCTTACCATTCCTTACCATTGTTTCTGCATCCAGCAGATTCTGCTTCAGTTAATGAAGAAACAACAGAAAGAAATTAGCCTCTCGGAAATCGAAACATAAATAACAATTTAAAGCAACACTTTTACTGTCTGTAAGACATAGATTATGTATGAAAGTCCTAATTACAGGCTGAGACTGATAAGGGTTAGACATCATTATAATCTATTACCGAAAGGCTGGATGAATGGACCATTTTGAAACTAGTTTCGATTAAGTTGTTCTAACAGACGATGCTCTTCGAGAAGAGGATATGAAATCGTCCCACCAGTCCCAGCTGCGGTGTAAAGTAAAATCACCAAAGCAGGTGTATTTTTTTGTTAAGAAATTTTTTTTTCTGTGTATTGTGTAAATGATTTTTTAACTTTAATTGCTTTCTGCTGTTTCTTGATTAACCAAAGTCGAATCTGCTTGATATGATAAACCGCTGGAAATGTTTTTTTTTTATATGATGCTATCATCAGCATGTATATGAAGTAAAATTAAAGCTGGTTGAAACCATAAACGGAATTTCTATACGAATTGTGTATAAGTAAAAGTGTTAAACAAAATAAAAAGTGTATAATATGTAAAATGATATATATGTTTATAATATCTAACCTGAAAAAGGTCTTTATCTATCTTATTTTATTCAACAGAAAACGATAGTGAAAATTAGCTATTTATGCAATCATTTTCTCAAAAATAGAATTTTTTTAAAATTTTTATTTATTTATTTTTTTATTAATTTTAAACATTGTTTTTGACTGAAATGAGCCACGTAAAGGCTTTGAAAGCTCATTTTAATACTTTATTTAGAACAGAAAAGAGAAGTTACAAAGTTTTTCGAATTTCATCGGAAGGAGATTAAATACTCAAAGTAAAATTGTGTTCAGTATTATTAAATTAAAATATTTAAGGAATATTATATAACATTATGAATAAAATAAATGCTTTTGCGGTAATAATCTAGTATCTTGCAACTACTACTTCAGAATTGCAGAATCAAAAGTTGCATTAAAACTTGAATTGTATTCAGGCTAAAAATTGCTAAAACTCTTGTGGTGTCGTGGTGTGCAGGTGTCGTGGGAGATTCAGCACTTAAAATCCCTCATGGCTATCAGCCAAAATTATAGAATAACAATACTATGCAATTGAATTGAATCCGTACTTATTTGATTGATTCAATCGCAGGTGGTGACTCTGTATACGAAAAAGCACGGAAATTATGAAATTTATTAGAATCTGTACTGAATTCGGTCAGAATAAAATTAAGAAAAAAGTAAAAAGTACAATTCTTTGGGAATTTCTGGAATTATCATTCCCCATCTGAATGGCATCTGACCCAAAGATATTCAGAATATAAAATCTCTAATGACTCTGAACCAAGGAGATCCAAAATCTAAATGCCATTCAGATTATATTCCATTTAGCAAAGGATTACGAGGATGATGAAATTCAATAAAATCTGATTACATCTAAAAATGTATCGAATTGTTTTGCATTTAACTTGGAGCCACAAGAAGAACAGAACAGAAATTTCAGATACAATATAAATTCTTCACAAAAATTTGTGCTGTACCAAACTTAAATACTGCTCTGTATTCTGTAAAGACCAATAAAGTCAGACAATTTGTAATAAATAAAGGAAATATTAGAATCCGTGCTACTTAGTGTCCAAATTTATGTATATTATATTTAATTTTGTAAATCAAACTTATATTGTAAGTCCTCAATGTGACCTTTTTTATATGTCTCCTTAAGATGTGATATGAAGCAGGTTTTTAATAAGCTTCTGACGGATGTTAGAGCAGCTGTCAATTCAATGATTCCCCCCTTAGCGTAATTTGTTACTTTTTTAAGTGTCCAAGACAGAAAGAACAAAAAGGGACATGACGATGGCATAGGAGGGGAATTGATATAACCAAAGGCGGTAATTATTACTTTAATGATAAACAAGACTGGTAATTTAGTAATTTGGTAATTTTTAGTGCGGTGTGAGTTGAATATGAACAAAAGAGAAGTGCTGCCTAATTAGCTTAATGTGCTTGCTGTCTGCGTGCGCTGAACTCTTAAAATCTTTAAACTTGTTTTGTCTCGTATTAGAGAAAAATACTAAAGTTTCAAGTTATGGCTTAATTTCTTCACACAAGATGCTTGAATTTGTCACATCTTACTAACTTAAACTATAAAAGCCGTAACGTTTATGATGCCATTACTTATTAGGAAACAAGAACTAAAAAGATATGTGGTTTGATACATGTTTTTTGTTAGGTGCGAATCATGACCTTTTTTTTAACTTAAACGTATTTACTTACTACTAGTTTAGTCTCCACTCCTATATTTAAAAACAGTTTTACGTATTGGGCAAAAATGGTATTTTTGTTAAGTTTTCCGAAGTTTTAAAACATTAGATTGAGCCGCCCATGCTCGCTAACACCCTTAATTGATCCTCATCGTTTTCTACCATTATGGATAATAGTCAGGGTTTAAAAAAACAGGAAAAAAATCGCGAAAAAATACTTAAAATTGAAATAACTTTCGAGCAAATCAGAATTTTGAAGAAAAAAAATCACGTTATTTTTGCAATACAGAATGGTTTATCAGCACGTTTAATTTCAGCATTTTCGTTTCAGACAAAATGCATTTCAGTGGAAAGTAGATCGAACATGTTTTTCTTTTTTTTTGAATATAAGTTTAACAGTTAATAATTCTCGATTAAATTATCGAATGCTAATGTTTTTTTTTCATTTCATCCTAACCGTTTGTACACTTTTCTACTCACTTTAGTAAGTTTTTAAATCTTATAGTTCTTAGCAAAACAAAATATAACGTTAAGTTAAACATCCCAAACAGGTTGGCGTCAGCTACCCTTACGATTTTTTATTATAGAGAGAAAGCAACAAAAAAAGTTCTCAATAAAATTTTGAAAGTCAAAATCAGCAAAGTTCCAGGGTGAAACAAGGTTCCTCGGAATATTTACCTTCTTCAAATAAACTCGGATTCCACGATTTCGTCATTGTTTCTCTTCATCCTTTTCAGTGTTGGACAAAGCTTATAACTTAATTTGATTTTCTATTTAACTCTACTTTTCATATAAATAATATGTTTAAAAACTGCTGTTTATGATTTTTACTTCGTGCTGCTAGTTGTCACCATTGTTGCTAACAAATATATATTCTTTAAATGTGAGGATTAAAAAATTTATTAATACATTAACTCTTCTTGTATGTTGGTAATAGTAAGGTACTTCGCTCCAAAATCTAATTTTTTTCTTCTTGATCTTTTTCAGGAACATCCCCGACTAGGAGGTACACCACTTGCTATGCTCGCCGCCCAATGCAACAAACTTGCAAGCAAGAGTCCACCACCTCTTGCAGATGCTGCAGTTGGTAAAGGATTCCAAGGATTTCACCCGTGGAAAAAAGGTGGAAGTCAACCAACATCATCTCCTAGTGCTCATCCTCTAACTACTCAACGAGTTACTACATTAGCAAACAGCACGGCTTCTTCTCATCTGAACTATCAACGACCCACAGTCACTTCAGCCTGCAGTTCAGCCTCGTACGGTGGGGAGAACATTTTCTATCCCGGACCTGCTGTCACGTCACCGCAGGGAGATAGTGCTCAAGGTCCACTCATCGGTAAAGTTCACGGTGACTCTTCCAATTTAGGAAGTATGTACTCGAGAGTGGCCTCTCACCCATATGAAAGTTGGGCATTCAACGCAATGAATGTTGCTGCCGGACCTCATGGACCTATAAAAACTGAGGTGTCTTCGGTCAACACTCTGAATTCCACATCTTGGTGGGACATGCATGCCGCATCCGGTGCCGGTACCTGGCTGGACATGTCCGGTTCGGATGCCGTACGCAGCCTTCATTCTCAGTTCCCTGCCAACTATCCAACGTCAGATTATGGACTAGGACCCAGCCTGGTAGCTTCTAATAATGCTCATCTTCTGTCATCCGGTCAACATCTTCTGCAAGACACTTACAAATCTATGCTTCCGTCAGCTCAGGGCCCTCCCGTGGGTGGACCCTTCGCCCTTAGTCAGCCCAGTCTGCCTCATATGTCGCCGCCCCGGTCACAGCGGCGTTATAGCGGCAGGGCCACCTGTGATTGTCCTAACTGCCAGGAGGCGGAAAGGTTGGGACCGGCAGGAGCTCATCTCAGGAAGAAGAATATTCACAGCTGCCACATTCCGGGCTGCGGCAAAGTCTACGGTAAAACGTCCCACCTGAAGGCCCACCTCAGGTGGCACACGGGCGAAAGGCCTTTTGTGTGCAATTGGCTGTTTTGCGGCAAACGTTTCACGCGGTCCGACGAACTGCAACGGCATTTGCGAACGCACACTGGAGAGAAAAGATTTGTGTGCCCGAACTGCGGCAAACGTTTCATGCGTTCAGATCACCTCGCCAAGCACGTCAAAACGCATAACGGGAGTGAGAAAAAGTGTACAAGTGGTAGTGAATGTGATTCGGAAGAAAACAGCCAACCAGAAGGAAATAATGTTAATTCTCCGGGTTTAGTAGGTACACCACCTTTAGGACCTCCCAATGGGCCGATGGGTCCTGAGGTAACTGCTAAGTGAGATTGTATAGTACTAATAAATAAATAAAAAAAAGCTGTGAGTGCGTGAACTATATTTGTACATTATTGTACACAGACTCCCTTGACCACTAGAGCTTTTTTCAATTGTGTTTTCCTCTTGTTTGCTGCAATGTATATTACTAAACTGAAGTGGCCAAAAATATTGAGACGTCACCACTTGTATATTTTCAAGACTATCTCCAGAAGAACAATTTTTTTTTCTAATTGTTCCTAATATATGTTTTTTATTTACTTGAAATTTGAGAGAAAGTTGTAATTACAATGTATTGTATAAATGAATTACAAAATTTGATAAAAATTACCGCATGCGTTTGTAAGAATGTTTCATTGAAATTGAGAAATTGGATTAAATTTTTAAGCAGTAGGGGAAATTATTCTGACAAAAAAATTGGTACAGCTCAGAATTTTTATGAAAAAAAAGAAAGATCTGCTTAAAAATGAATAGTGTACAAATGTGAAAAAGACCATGTCATGAAATTCTGGAGATGGTCTTTGTAAACTGTATATTGTGTACGTATGTAAATGCGTGTGCTTGTGCATGAGAAGCTTTCGGAGTCCCAAAATTAGGACATCCTAAATGTGTTTTTAATGTGTTTCAAAATTCATTTCCTGTGACACCTATGGATTGAATTTCGAAGTGAATAAAAATTGAATGATTCATCCATGTCTGTATTCATGCTAATAAATTGCCGGATTGTACAAGATTCTTTAAAATTCAGTGTGCACAAGTAACTAGGTGTTATTACAAATTCATGAAATAAAATGTTTTGTTTATGAATTTTGTTCTTGATGCTTCAATTTTTGTACAGCAGGTACAACATAATTTAATTTTCAAACCCTTTCTTTTCAATATCATAAATTTCTTAGTTTTAAAATTTTTAGTTTCTCTACCCCATAGTACAATACCACTATTTAAGAATAATGTATTTGCAGGCCTTAAAAAAATTAACTCAGTTAAAAAATTTTAAAAATAATTCTTAGTGTACTTTACACACCTAGGAATAATGTATACGCATGTTACATACAAAGGAGAGCTTTAAAAAAATTATCCCAGTTAAAATAATCAGCCCAGTTTAAAAGATTAACTCTGTTTAAAAAATAAGCTCAGTAAAAAAATACGAGCATTTTGAACTATTTTTGTTAAAATAATTCTTAGTATCATTTACATTTGCGACAGCTTTTATTCATTAGTTTAAAATTTATTAACAAAATTGAAAACTGGCCGTTACAGATGTTGTATAATATTACCTTCGTGACAGTCAAAATTAATTTCTATATTATTTTCAAAATTAGAGTAAGTGTAAATAACGCGGACTAATTTTGACAAAAATCGTTAGAACTACTTGAATTTTTTAAATTAAATTATTTATTTTTCTTTTAGTTTGAAATACAGCATTTCTGAAAAGTAGAACCTCTCCATAGCATTTCCGAAAACCTAAGGTTGAGCCTTGTAATGAATGATTCAATATCAATTTCAATGTTTTAAAATTTATTAAACTTTTTTTTAAAAAATCGCTTTCTTATGACATTTTTCCATTTAGATGAAAATTATCAAAATCACTGCCTTATGTTCAGTTTTTGAAAATTTTTATGGGTCTAGATAGAGTAGTGTTGGAGTAAGTTTTTAATTATTAAAAAATTAGGCCACAAACGTTTTTCATTTTCACAAAACTGTGACTTTTTTCCATATTGACGTTTTGCGCCATTTTCATAATGAGCATGGGTAGCGCAGGATATAGATAGGCTAATCTTGATCTAACAGTCATGAGTAGCAGTTGCAAACTCACAACAGTTATGATAATAGCATATTATTCGCAAAAAAGCATAATTTCATATGACCACTCAACCTTCGAATAGCAGCCTTCTCTTGAGCCCCAATATTGTGCAAATTTACAACAACCTTAATACGGTGCCATATTGGGCATGTTACTCTGCAAATATAAAATTTAATTAAAAATAAAATTTAGTTTAAAACATTAATAAGGGAGCCTAAAATTTGCACGATATTATGGTTCAACGTTGAAACTATTTTTCTGAGAGTGTATACAGTGCGCAAAATAAAAAAAAGATATCACCCAGCATAACTTTCGTTTCAATGATCGGATTTTCATGTACTAAGTTTCAATCTCAATGGTTTCTGGGAGTGACTTCAAATAGGCTAACGAATTAGTGCTAACTATCAATTAATTACGAAATCTGATTCGAAAACGTACTTTCTTTTTACACATTTGGATTCCTGGCCTTTAAAATAGTTAACAAAATTTCAAAAAGATTGTGTCATAAATTGGGGAACTAAGAAGCTATGTATGTTTGGCGATTGTTTCGAAAAACAGCCCAGCATAGTTACAGCCGCAAATAAGTATAATTTAAAACAAGCGCAGAGCAATTCATTGAATTGAATTGAATGTGGGGTTTAATGGCACAAGGTCCCATAGAGAAATTCAAGAGAGCAATATCCAATTTTACTCCGTTGCTAAGTAACCGATAATAAAAAAATAATTAAAAAAAATGAAATAATGTTCACATGGAAGTTCACAGCGAAATTTTCAAAGATAAGGTCCTGAAAATTATACATAAAATCTTCATGTTAGGATTTAAAGTTCGATTTTATGCAATGGCACTAAAGAAATTGAATAAATCCCTTTAACCAGTTAAGTTTCTAATCATTTGGTTTTTTCTTCTCGATTCAGCTTTTTAATTTTTATTAGAAACAAATGTTTTAAAAAGGTGCCTCAGAATTTGTTAGCATTTAAAAATCAGAATAACATTTAGAATAAAAATAATCTGCAGTCGATGCTGTAATAATTTGCAGCGTCAACTGCCGTGCTTAAGGATTTCCGCTCCCGGGGTACAACTTATACACATTTTTAAAAAATTATTGTACCTTAGTTGTATTAAAAAGGCAGTTGTACGTACTTAAATGTCATGATTAAAATATTTATTTGAAATTAAAGACTTCCGTGTGAGGCGATAAATATTGAGGAAATGTAGTTTTGTCGAAAAATTCCAATTTCCAAATTATTCCATACTTTTTTTTTTTTTTTTTTTATAAAGAAAACATTTACTTTTTATTTGTCATGGTCTGAATAATGAATCAGGTTATTATTGATTTTAAGAACTTTAAGGAATTCAGAAATTTTAATCATGAAAAGCAAGGGCAAATTTCACTAATTTTTTGCATAGTTAAGGTTGTTTTTTTTCTACTTGATGCAAATTACATCCTTTCAAATCTTTGAAGAAAAAAAAAAACGAAAGAAAAAAGACAAGAAAATGTACTTTTCAATTATAAAAAACAGTCTAATAGTTATTAAAAAATCTGTACGATTATTTGAATTATATTTGTACTAAATTCTCTTTTGTTCTAAAATATATATGATACGAATTTTTTTTTCATTCGCATTCAAAAAATTATTAACAATTAACTTTGTAAATTAAAGAAATTTCAGTGATGAATAATTGTTTCTTTTAGATCCAAGTAAGTTCAAATCTGAAAAATTTTTGTTTGGAAGATTTAACCTTTAACGTAGAAAAATACACCGGTGTATCATGCTACATTTCATAACCATAAATTAATAAAATGCTAAATATAATATTTTTCACTTTTTTTAAAAATCTAAATTAATACAAAATAAGGAAAAATATGTTAAATAAAAAATTATGCGTCAAAGCGTTGAAACGAGTGGGCTAATTTATTCGGCGAAAAAGCAGGGTCAGAGTTATTTTTTCAGTGATGCAAATTGCGCTAGATTAAATCTTTGCAGAAAGTTAGGATATTTTTACTTATTTTATTTTACTTATTTAGAAGTAATTAAAATGTAGCACCACTCACTCAGATTATGGTAGTCTTTCTGAAAGTTAATAACTAATGCCAGCACTTATTGCCAACGTCAAATTGATTACACATTAAAAAATGCTAGTACGATAATGTATGAAAAGGTAAAAATTATGATTTTATGTGTAAAGTCTGAGCACTTAATTCACTGCGATCGTATGTCTATTCTCAGCCACCAACGCTTTTTTACAGTTCCAGTCGTATGTCTGCTCTCAGCCACCAACGCTTTTTTACAGTTCCAGTCATACGTTTGGTCTCAGCCACCACAGCAAAGATGTTAGCCACATAGATGGCAAACTACATACGTACATTGCGACACTGTGAAAGAGGAAAGATATTTCTGTATGTTTAAACAGAAAAATTAAAGTTGGAAGACGCCAAACTAATTATTTTTCCGACTCATGGTTTCGAAAACCAGCGCTTCATATTGGAGACTGCTTTGAAATATACCACACGATGGAGAACTATAAAATATAATTCTTACATGAAATTAAAACACATTATTGTGTTACATACATCTAAAGTTTAAAAAAGAATTAATAAATTGTATTTTTTCCTTCATAATTTTGCATATTATGTATTACTGTTCGTTAAGCGAAAATTAATTCTGACCAGCATGACATCCATCTATAAACTTAATACGACAGCAAAGGGTTAATTAACATAAAAATAAGAAAGTTTGGAAATAATTATTGATCGGGCTTTTTAAGATTAATTGGTCGGGCAGGATGTTGAGGCCCGACAATATTCTAATTATCGGAGAGGCAATAATTTTTTATGAAATTCAAATTAAAATTCAGGATGATATTAATTCCGCAATTAAATAATTTTGTTTAATAATACTCTCGATGACTATACTAACTCTAGTTGATGATACAGAATATTGATGTAGTAAGTTATATGTTAAAGGATAAAATTAAAAAAATTGTTCATTATAGAAATGTATAAAAAATAAAAAAAAAATTCCGGCAGCTGAATCAGCAGAATCATTGCATTTTCAAAAATTGCTTTTGAAAAAGAAAAAAATTTTTTTAAGAGAAATTAAAAATTTACATTGGAAACTAATTTAATAAAAGAGGTTTCCTGTAGAAAATAAGAAATTTACAAACTATTGTAGTGAGGACTACTTTGGGAACTGATTTTATTGTACTTTTTAAAGTGTGAATGAGTTATTTTTAGCCACAAACATTCGCTTTACAAAAGGATCAAACAAAATGCTTTTATTATTTGATGTTCACTACACAGTTAAAAATGTCGGAGTATAATAGTCGCCACCATTTTCGATGTTGAGGAAAACTGAATGAATTTTTAAAAACAGAACTGTAAATTTTGCGCAAAAACTGATATATAATTCACAAAATATCAAATCTTCAAAAGAATTTGTGTGAATATATAACTAAAAATGTGCTGATTTTTTAAATGAAATGCTTCTGCAATCAAGCGTTTAAATTGATTTTATTGCTGGAGAAAATACAGAGTTTAGAAAAAATTATGGAAAACTTTTAAACTAACTAATTTTCTTATATTTCTCAAGAAATACTCGAATATAATAGTGGTTTTGAGCATGTTCTAATGTAGAAAAAAAAATTACAGTAATAAGCTTGTATCATATGAGCCGCTAGAGAAGCCAATGCGGTTAAGTCCATTTTTTGATATTTTCTGATTTTTGGAAATTTTGATGAAATAAATAATAATCTTCTTAGTTATTAAAGGATTTACTCGTTGGTTACTTTTTTCTAGGCCAGACAGCAATTTTTTTAATAGCTTCTGAATATATTATATAATAATTTCAGAAGCCATTGTGAATAAGTCCACCTTTTATCAATATTTTGTTACATAAACTTTGAAATAAAAATTAAATTCTTCTTCTTCTTTCGATCTTTGTTGGTAACACTGAAAAACAAGAAATTCATGGTAACTCAGGGTTGCCAGACGTAGTATTTTTAATACTACGGTAGTATTTTTTCACCAAAAAAAGGGGTATGATATTTTTTGTAGTATTTTTTTAAAATGTGGTATTTTCTTATTTTTTTAAAAAAATTTTTTCATTTCCTAAAACAAAGAAAAGTGCCACTTTTGTTTTGAAGTAAAAAACAATTTTTGAAATAATCCAACAGTTTATTTTCTATTAGTCACTGTATCTAGTGATGATTGAGAAAAATAAAAGTTCGTTTATACTAGTAGACATAAATTTCTTATCTTTTTCAGCTGCCAAAAGGTATAAGTCCTAAAATTTTTAAGATGCTGTCATTATTTCAATAAATACTTACGTTTTTATTTACACATCCTGTACATATCTTGNAGTTAATGATATTAATTTTTAACAACTATTTTTATTACAGGTATTCCAGGTACATCCAAAAATTATAATGATGAGAGAATAGTTAATGATATTAATTTTTAACAACTATTTTTATTACAGGTATTCCAGGTACATCCAAAAATTATAATGATGAGAGATTCCTCACTTCATTGAAAAAAAAGAAAAGAAGGAAAGAAAATTTGAATGATATTGATACAACAAACCAAATCTTAAAAAAATTTCAGCAGAACGAGGATGACAGTTTTTGTGAACTCTTAAAATATTACCTGAAGAATATAAAAAAAGAAAAAAAAATGAATATTTTTTTAGACATTTTAAATTTAGTGAAGGACGAGTTGTAGTTTACAATTTAATTATCTTTTGTGAATCCTTGTGCTAAGGAATGTGTGTTTCTAAAATGTTTGTCTTTTTACAATTTATATTTAAGAGACATATGACTGTATAGTCTCACTTTCCTCATTGATAAAGATTGTAATGCAAATTGTATTCCACTTTTTAAGAAAAGAATAACTCAAAATAAATAAAAGTTGAAAACAATATTATGTAGTTCAAGTCTCTTTCTTTTATATTATTAAATGTTTATTGATTTAATGTTTATCATCATTATAATTGCATTTAAGATCCTTTAATTTTCTATTATATTAACCTAGTAATAACATTTATTAACTACGCCAACTCCGTCTACTACGCCAATGCTTACAAGTAAGATAAAATATACTTTACTTCAGTTGTAAAGTGCTGTTAGATACTTGTTATTACCTTAAAAATGTCTTTATGTAATATTTTACGTTAGAAAAATAAAAACGTGCTCCGAATTAATATTGCAAAAATTACAAAATTTCTATTTTTCAAATGGAGAATTAATAAACATATTACTGCCATGTTACTGTAAGATTTAAATTAAAATTTCCGTTTTTTTCTTTTTATAAAAAAGAAGAAATTTTTAAGACATATCGTTGGTTCAAAGTTAAAACTACACTTTTGCACTCACTATATATTATATATTATATTATATTATATTACATTATATTACATTATATTACATTATATTACATTATATTACATTACATTACATTACATTATATTATATTTTATAACCGTCGTCGAACACTTCAACCAATTTTGAGTTTAGGTCAAGCTGTCTATCCTTTGAGCCACCATGGCTTATCGGAGTTTGATTTTTTTTTATAACCATCGTTGAGCAGCCGATTTTTGAGTTTATAACTGTTCAACTTCGTAGCCTTGTAAGTTTAACTCAAACCAAGATCTTTAGCCCTGAACCAAGATAGGGGAGCTCCAGGACCAAGTATTGGGAGAAAGTTTGCGTTCGCGGAGGACTTTTTTAAGGAACTAAACAGCATTTATGTTACAGGGAGAGGAAAATCTCGAAAACATTCCATGGTTTGCTTGAAGGCAAGGGGACTCTAAACCATGATCGGTCTACCATTGAGGATAGTCTTACGTCAACATTTTATTTTATTTTATTTTATAACCATTTGAACCCACGTCATATCATTTGAATTCAAGCTCTCTATCCTTTGAGCCACCATGGCTTATCGGAGTTTGATTTTTTTTTATAACCATCGTTGAGCAGCCGATTTTTGAGTTTATGACTGGTAATATTCAACTACATAGTCTTGAAATCTAGAACCGAATCCAGAAGACAAGGCATCTCCTGGATCAAGTAGGGGAGAGTTGGACAAAACGGGATACCATTATTGTTTTTATTTACTATGGAATATCTGTTAAGGCAAACCATACATTAATTTTTTTGTAGCTATAGCATTTATTGAAGCACAAAAAAAACATATTTTAAACTAATTTTAATGACTGTGAAATAGAAATTTTTTTTTATTTCCGAACGGGATAGGGCTTACAATGTTTAATTTTTTGCATAAAACTAAGTGAAAAGCATAATTAACCGACAGAGAACTGCAAAGCAAAATTTCTATAAACTATATATTCATGGGATTTTACTGTTCTAACACTTTTATATAGATTGTTGTTTTATAAGTAAGTACACAAAAAATATGATGCTACATTTGTTTTTAAAGACTATAAGTTTTCAAACATGAAGGCTTATTTCCGCAATTTCCGTTGTCGAGATGTGCCTTGTGCTTTTAATAGAGATTTCTTAGCAGCCTTTTCTTCAATTCTCTTGGTTCTTTTTTTGTAGTTTAATAATCCTTTCCTTTTCCTCCATTTCTAATTCACTTTTATTTCTATTTCACTCAATTGATGTCGTAAGATCCCTGAAAGACTCTTTAATAATCAAGTATTTAAATTCTTCAGTAAACAAAGAGAAGAATTCTTTTTAGAATTGAATGTAGATTGAATTGAGCAACCCAGAAAATTAAGAAGTTTATATATAAAAAAGCTGAAGTCTTCATCAGAGAAATACATTACAATTAGTTCTAAAGAAAGATGCGAAATCCTAGAGTCGAAAATAAAATGCTTAATAATGAACGTTAATAAACAAATTTTGCATTACTATATAAGGAGACTAAATTTTTCAAAAATATATATAGCTAATATAAGTAAGATGTTCAAAAAGCCTAGGCCTACATTAACATATGACTATTTTAAAGGTAATAATCCAACAAATAAATAGGTGGATAAAACGGGACATAAAAATCTCTATCCCGTTTTATCCAACTCATAAGTGTCCCGTTTTGTCCGACTCCGATACTTTTTGAAACAAACATGGCTGCTGCCTAAATGTGAAAAGAAAATAAGATAGACTACACATAAAAATATTGGTAATTAAATGGTTAATCAAATTTAATACTCACCGGAATTTTATTCTCATATATATAGGCCGTACAATGTAAAAAACAACGTACGAAAATGTAGAAAATGGCCAGAAAATAGAATAAAAAAGTTCTGAGACCTACAACTTTTTATCAAATTGTAATCTCGAGGCGGGACGCACCGAGAATGATATAATCACGGTCGAATAACACGTTTCTGTCGTTGTCCACTAGATAGCTGCAATAGTCTGGTCCCTAGGCGACGTATCCCGTTTTGTCCGACTATCCCGTTTTATCCAACTCTCTCCTATTAGGAGAATTTTGCCTTCGTTTGGGACTTTTTGATGGAACTAACCTGCATTTGCGGTACATGGAGAGGAAAACCTCCCACGGTAAGCCTGATGGCAAAGGAACTCTTACCCATGATCCGTCAACCACTGAGGGGATATTTTGCGTCAGCACTGTATTCGGTGTGAGCTGGGTGCGGAATTCGCATCCACCAGCCACCGTTGGGATTGGAACCCGGTTCACCTCATTGGAAGGCGAATGCTCGATCCCCTGAGCCTTTGCGGCTCATTGGAGCTTGCTTGCAATTATTAAAATCGAAAATTATTTAAGATAACCATTTTATTTTCACTGTGGTTTAAAAGAACAAACTACCATCTAAAATAGTAGCATCATCTATCTTCATAAATAACATTTAATTACCTATAGAAAAGTTTTTCTATGTCAGAAAACTGAAAAGAAAAAAAAAACAACTTTTGATAGCGGACTTTCAGAAACCAACCCGAACAGTTTCTGAACCGAAAGTAACAAACAGAATACTACAAAAAGATATAAATTATAAACAACTTTTCCCAACTTTTTCGCCAAAATAATTTTCCCATCAACATTCTTGGCTGAAAAAGTCTTTTTGTGATCTATGAACACAGTCCAGTCACGCTCGCTTTCGAAGAAACCTGTTTGAGTCTAAAAAATACTTCATCTTAAGGCAGTATGTTATTAAAAGTGATGTATAATGCATTTCATTATACATTACTACGTGGTGTATATAAATTAATCGCACGATTGCTATCATATGAAGGCATTGAGTTAGGGGGTTAAAAATAATTACTCATACCTGACAAATAGCGCAGTGATAATTTGAGGAATTCGATGTCTGTAAATAGGCATTGTGGAGAAATATAGTTAGAATAAGGATGTCATTAGAACCAACGCACGCGTTAATAACCCCTCTAAATAGTAGATTGTTTGGTAACACCCACAATGTACTTAAGAAAGCAGATATCGGGCGTTCATCTGTCATTTTAAGAAGTACATAAGCAGTTTGGATGAAATGTTAAGTAGATAGAAAGAAGTGCATTAATATGAAAATTATGGAGAAAGAAAATATTGTCTTTTGATTTTATGCTAATATTTGTAATATATACAGCGTACAATGAGAAACTTTTAGTGTATTAATTGCCACCATTTCTGATGTTGAGAAAAATTCAAAAAAATTTTACATTGCATGTAGTCACTAATTTTTATTTTTTTATTTTCATTTTTGAAGTTATACTTCTTATGCGACTTCCAACAAGGTTGCGTTAAACGTTTAACGCTGCATTTTTATTGGCCGGGAAATAACGTGGTAGGATCCAGTTTTCCCTCATTCATTTCCATATTGTTTTGGTTCCCACTAGCATAAAAGTAATTAAAGTCATAAAAGTATTGTTTTTCTATAAATATTTTTTTAGTTTGTTTTGATACACATATAATTTAACAGGGTAGTATTTTTTATTTTCAAATTTAGTGGATAACAATTGTAAAAAATGAGTGAAAACAATCCCACGAACAGTGCGACGGATTTCAGGTTATGTCAAGGTACGTCTCTTGTAAATATCAATTGATTGTTAGGTTTTCTCTTCTGAAATTACATTATGACGCATTCGCATGCATTATTAATGCAAATACATTTTCCAGGGCGAGGCGATCAGGCAAACACAAGCACTTCCACTGGTTCAAGAGGTCCACGAGGGAAAAATGCACAATATTACCGTGATTACAGAGCACGGAATCGAGCGGGGCAGGAAAAAGAGTCGTTGAGTAGAACTAGTGATCCTTCTACGACTGCTGATTCTTCTACAATTAACGTCGCAGGTTGCGAAGTTTAACTTCTTCCGCGTGGAGGGATTCCACGCACAATTTTTTTTCTCTGTTATAGTTTTATTTATTTATTCATTTTTTATTTGATTTTTAGCTCACCATACATATTTTTAAGCATTAGAGTTAATTTAGTGGCTAGCACATTCTTAGTAAGATATTCGCGCTAATTCTTTTAACAGTTGTTATTTTGTCAGTTTTATGTAATGTTTTGCATTTCGGTCATCTGCTTAAAAATAAAATAACAATTTCTACATTCTAGCAACAACAATATCTATGAGGTAGAAAATTTTGGTGTACAAATGTATACTTTTTTGGTGTCATGGTAAACCAAATGCATTTTTAAGTGAATAATTAAAGTTATCGTGGAAAAAATTACATAAAATTGACAAAACAGCAATTGTTTTAAAGAGTTAGTGCTAATATCTTATTAAAAATGTGCTTTTTTTTTAAAAACGAAGCGTTTTTGCAATGAAGCCATTAAATTGATTCTGATACATGAAGATATAAGTTGTGAGTAAACAATTAAACAAAAAAGGAAATAAATAAATAAATGATAATATAACGGGGAAAAAGTAAACGAAAAGTAAACAAAACATTTGACTACAAGTACAATAAAAAAATTTAGTTTATCTCCATGTAGCATTTCTGCACCAAAATTTTTTGCAGATATTGTAATTTTTATAAAATGATATTTTATAAGTTCTCTTATAAAACATACATGTATACGATTTTTTAGAAGAACCTGAAATATTTTTTGATTATTAACTGCTTTGATTCATAAAAGGCTAATTTTTTTTTTAATAAAATATTTCACAAATATTTATCTTTAATAAATATTTCATAAAATATTTATTTAAGATGTTTCTTGGTTTTTGAAAGGCCAATGCTAAAAAAAATATATTTTAAGTGTAAAATTTTCAATAGAGCACCCTAAATAAATATTTTATGAAACTTATATTAAAGATATTTTATTACTTTTAAAAGGCTTGTATTCAAAAAGGGTGACTTCCTTTTACAAAATATTTCGAGAGTACAATTTTCAATGTAGCCTATATTAATAAACATTTTAAAAATGCAAATGTTTAAGTTTTTCCTCTGTTTTTGAAGTGCCTTGAAGGGTCTCTTTTGTGAAAAATATAATTTTGTGACAACAGCAACAATCATATGTTAAAGTAAAATCTTTAAAAAAAATTGTTCGATTTTATTTATTTACTTTTTTATTTACTTATTTATTATTATTATTTTTGTTGGCTTTGTTAGAATTTTCCTGTTTTGGGCTGCGGGTTAACATTAAAGTTCATCAGTTTAGAGCCAAAGTAAGACATATTGCCAATTAAAAGTTTTCAGCCTAAACTTATTGATTTTGAAGCAGGTGGGCTTGAATTTCAAGCAGCTGGAGTTAATATTAACCCTAAAGAGATAATTATTGTCATTTGATCAAATAGACCCGTAAATGATTCTAAATGGAATAAACTTAACTACCCACTACTACTAAAATAATTAAACTACCCACTGTATAATTCTGATTACCATTAACCCTGAAGAAGTGAACTCATTAGCAGATTTTCTATAATCTCCATAATTTCTTTAATGAATTGATGCTAAATTAAACAAAATGAATGTATACCAATGCTTCATTCTTTATTTTATGGACATTGTGGGGGAAAAAAATTAGAATTTTTTGAAGCAAATTTTCTTTTTGACAATCTTTTAATAAGTAAAAATATTAAATGTTATAAAAAGGGGGGGGTGTTTAAATGTTACGTAAGGTAAAAGGATTTGGGATTTTCTTATTTTGCTGGAGGATGAGTATGAGCAATGCTTACGCACGATCCAAAATCACCTTATTTTAATTCTTCAATGCAAAAAACATATAGAAATAAATTTAAAAGAAAAAAAAACTACTCTAGGTTCTTTTAAAAAAATTGAAATAAAAGTTTAATTTGGGGAAAGAAAAAAGTTGAAAAAAATAATAAATAAACTTTCTTTCACGTAAACTTACATCTTATAATGGAATTTTATTCTAAAATTTTTAGAATTAGATTACTACAGTGAAAGTTAGAGTTAAAGTAAAAACAAAGGGAAAATGATGTTATTACTTACTTACATAAGCATGGAGGAGGGGTTTATATTTCGCTAATTTTTGTTGACAATTGCCAAAAACATGCTCACGCAATATTTGAGCGGCCTATCTGTTGTCGAAGTATTATAGTAAATAAGTGAATTTATAGTTACTACAGTTAAAAAAAAGAAAGGCATTTTGTTCATTTTAAAATCTTTTATATACTAATTTTAATTCCAATTTTAATTGCTTTTCTTGTGATTTTTCTTCTCATTCTAAATTGAAAATATTACAGCAAATAAAAAAAGAAAGAAAAGAACATCAGACGACTTTTGATACAACTCAAAACCTAATCTCTTTTAAATTTTCTTCCTTTTGATTACCCAATCAACATGAAGTAAAAAAATAAAAAGAGTTGTCGTCACTTTGACGTAAGTTTAGTATGCGGGACAGAGGGGTGGAGATTATCAGATAAAGTGGGACAAAAATGTCCCGCTCTTCATTATATGTTAATCTTCTACCTTGTGCTGATAGATTACTTTATAAAAGAACGAATTCCAAATAAGCTGGGACTTATAACTTCATCGTGGTCGCTTTGGACATGTAGTAAAGGTAATAACACAAAGGGGGCGGCTTTAAATTGGGGTAAGGGGGGTCAGAATACTTTCTCTTTCATTCACACGCCGTAATGAAACCATGCAACTGCCCCCTCCCCCACCTCCCTTCCGTAACCCCTGGAAACCAGCTTCGAAAATTTATTTTATAAAACCCAACTGCTAAGAAATAAAACAAAACAAAAAAATTTTTGAAAGAGAATGGTATTAAAATTCTAATAATACGAGTGTGGGGTATATTTGTGTGTGTAGAAAAGGGACGTTGGGGGTCGGCGGTTCAGATCAAAGGGGACGTGTTCGAAGAGGGCGGTGGTCGGCTCAGATTACACAGTGCAAAGGGGTGGTTGTAATTTTGAAATACTCTCTTTTCACAATTGCGTGAACATTGCTCCGCGATTGTGTGTATTAGGTGTTAGGGACTGTGAAGGGATGAATTTTTTAAATGTGTTGAACAGTGGTGTAAGTTAGTCGAAGCTAGGTTCCTTTGTTTAAAGGGACCTTTTTTTTAAAAAATACATAAAAAAGTAACAATAAAAGAAATTGTTTGTATTGCTGCAATATTAGATGTTTGGAAGTGTATTTGAACCATAATGTCCTTCAAATTTGTTGTAACCTTAATATGGGTGCTATGGTGAAACTTATTATTATACTTTTTAAACGGGATTACATGATAGTATGTTTCATCTGAAATAGATACATTCAATTTAGTTGAATTTGACACCTTATTAAAGTTAAGGCATCATATTATGGTTCAAGATAACGATATTGTGGTTCAAATTTGAATGAATTTTTCCAAGAATGCACTGCAATAGCAAACGATATTATTTATTTTTTGAAAGACTTCCAATAAGAGTAAAAGAATACAAAATATTTAATTTTATAATAACAGAACTTTCTTTGAAAGAAACTCGCAAAGAAGCAGAATTTTCAAAAGAAAAATTAATTGAATCAAAGAAGAAAACAATGAAAATAAAAATATATGGCCACCGAAGGCGACGTCTTCAGGGGGAACCAGCTCTGGAAGCCATAGAACAAAACCTTTTCTATTGAATTTGCTGTTTGACCAGTTTACCGTGAGTTTTTGTGTTTTCATTTTTGTATTATATTCTTAAGATTTTGTTTGAAATTTCTCTTCTGATTAGATTTTATGCATTTCTTGTGTTTTTCCTGGACTTTTTTCAAAACCTTCAGGGTACTGAGAGAGCAAATTTTGACATTTGTCTGGCTCTCTCAATAGAAAAGGTTTTGTTCTATGGCTTCCGGAGCTGGTACTCCCTGAAGACGTCGGCTTCGGTGGCCATATATTTTTATTTTCATTGTTTTCTTTTTTCTTTATTGCTTCAACTTCCACTAAGATTTTTTCGCAAAATGTGTTGAAACTTTATATAAATGCGAAGGGGTATAAAAAGTAAGGGTGTTTTAAATGAAAAAAATCGTTTCACATAATTCATAGAAACGAACCATAATAGTTAAAATATTTATTCTTATGAAAAAAATCGTTTCACATAATTCATAGAAACGAACCATAATAGTTAAAATTCTAACATCGGCCCCACTTTTCTTCCATTCACTAAAAAAAAAAAAAAAATTGCTTTAGGTTAGATGCAAAGCAACTATAGATTTTTTTCATTTTTATAGGGCATGGTGGTGACTCTTCCATGGGCCTGACTAATTATAATTTAATGGAGCTAAATCAGGACTATACAGAGGATGGTCAAGAATATTCACTTGAAATCCTGCAGTCGCCTATGGGCTTCCTAAATCTAATTATGTCCCTCACCTCCTCGATACGATGTGCTCTCTTCAAGATCAAGAATTTAATATTTTATTCAAAGAAGAATTTAATATTTTATTTATTTACTTGGTATTAGTTTTAAAACCAATGTCAATTTAAAAGTGCACTAATTTTGATAACATCACAGACAACTTAAAATCAAGCTGCATTTCGAAGGAAAAATAAAAGCAATTATTTTCCATCCTTCTGTTATTAATAATTAAATTAAAAAAATGAATCATATATTTGTCTTACAAATAATATGTCTTCAAAAACTTTTCAAAAGACAAACATTTAAGATCAAAATACATTAAAATAGGTTGAAAATTCTGTTAATTGAAATAGTAGAAAAGGAATAGAAGAAAAAAAAAAGATTTAATTGAATTCTGAGATATTTTGCAAAAAGATTGACTGAGAGTGCGAATTGTGTTGCGTTGAGTAGTTGGAAACTGGAAGGAAAAACTAAAAAAAGAGATATGATTTTTATTTTTTTTAAATGACACAAAAGAATTTTGGTATATTTAGTTAGAAGATACTGAAAGTCTGAAATGAGTTACGTAGAATAAATAACTACGAAATTTGAGGCATTTAGTTGAAAGATTTAATGAGGTTTAAATGAGTCATTACAGACACATAGCAATAGCATCAAAAAATGCTATAAATTTTTTTTTCCATTATAGTATTACATGAAGTGAACTTTCCAAACTATTAAAATAGACAAAATAAGTAAATAAATAAATAAAAAGAGAAGGAAAAACTTCGGCTATTTAACTGAAGAATCGTCCCCTTAAACCGTCACTGGAACTAATAATTCCTTTAAATTATGCTAATTTTGATAATGAAATATAGTTTTTATTCCCGAATAATTTTCTTTTAAAATTAAGTAATGAATATTTTTATGTTAAAATACAGTATATTTTTAAAAAAAAATTGTTAATGTATCCACTAAATATAAATTTGTAATAAAAACTCATAATTTTTTAAAATTTTTTCTCCGTTCATTTCTTTTTTCTATTTATTTAATATCATTCCTATCTGCCAAAATTTGTGACAGTATGATTTAATTTTAATTATTGTTTAAATATTGATTAGTATACCTTTATTTAAATATATATATATATATATATCTATANTATATATATATATATATTGGTGGTAATAAAGTTTTAATGAAAAAATATGACGCCCGTAAATAAGACGTAAATAATAACTTATCAGAGAATTCCAAAGTAGAAAAAATACTTAACAATGTAAACATAGTTTTTGTTATCGTAAACTCAGTATAACTCAGCAATTCTTACTTTTTCGTACGAAACAACATATGTTATCCATTGATTCCAATATTCTATTTTATAAATTTGATTATTTAACCTCTCCCAATGAGCTTTGTACTAGTTTAATGTCTTCTATCTAAGTTTTATAAACAAAATAAATTTACAGGATTCAAAAAAAATTTATGACGCAAATGTTGTGGTTTAGATATCTATTTAAAAATTAATAATAAACACCATAAGTCGGTTTTGTTCTATTAATCAATCATCTATTTGCTCTTAAATCCCTCAACGAATTTCTAGAATTGATGTACCAATTTTAATAATCTTGTGAAAAGAGAGACAAAGTGAATTATTTGCACTGGACACGATTCCCTAGATGAACATTTCTTTGGATTTAGCATCTTTTCGTTCCTTTATTGTGTATTATGCAAGACTGTTATGGACGCATTTCATCTTAAATAATGCCTTGAAGTGTCTGGACATTTATAAGATAGATACTGGTCGGCAAGAGAGAAATTTTAATGTCTCTAGACTGGTCGCCATGTATTGATTAGTAACACGTTTTAATTTTACATTCTGGTATTTCATGCTGTCTTATCTTACATAATGTCTTAAGGTATTCAAGACATTTGTAAGATAGATATTTGTAAGATAGATTTGTGAGATAGATCTCGACAATTTTAAGATGAATACTGGTCAGCGAGAGAGAAATTTTAAGATCTCGGGACTGATTGACATGTATTGCCTATTTAATTTGTTCTTATTTTGCATTCGGATATTTCATGCTGTTTCATCTTAAAGAATGTATTGAGGTGTCTTGACATGAGATAGATACTGGTAGGCAAGAGAGAAATCTCCAGTCTGGTTGGCATGCATTGACTATTAACATGTTTTAATTTTGCTTCATGATAATTCAATCTCATTTCCTACTTCATCGGTTAGTGTTGTGTGTGTTTGCCGTGCACTAGTAAATGAATGTATAGTTCAAGTGCCATTGTCATAAAAAAAAGAAAAAAAAAAGAAATTGATCATCATAATGTCAATTTTCTTCTTCTCCAAATACTCCATAACGTACTACAAGACCGTCTCAGTAAGCTTTTTCCAACGGACATTATCAGACAGCATTACCCACCAAGGATTGATTCATCCATCTAATGCAAGGTCTTCCCCCTTTTTTAGTAGCCTGTATACTTTAGTAGCCAGTATTTCAACTCTATGGTACTCTTGCAAAGGTAACCTTTTTCACACGTTTCGAGTCGTCAGATCTAAAAATATGCCACAGCTTTCTGATACGATAAGATTTGATGACTCTGGCAATATCAGGTTGTTAGTATTTTTTATAGACTTCATGATTAAACAGAATTCACTCCTGTTCTGTGAGTTCCAGGAAACACCTAGGAATACAAAGAATGTATATTTTGTTCTGTATATTCCTGGAAATATTTAGGATTGCAAAGAATACAGCTCTGTTCTGTTGTTCCAGGAAACATGTAGGAATACGAATATTTCTAGTATGTTTTGTATGTTCCTCAAAATATATTGAATACCAAGATTTCACGTCTGTTTTGTATATCCCACTCGGAAACATATAGGATAACAAATTGCATACATTGTTCTGTATATTCCGGGGAACATATAAAAGTGCAAAGAATACAGCTCTGTTCTGTATGTTTCCGGAAGCATATACAGATACAAAAATTACGGCTATGTTTTGAGTGTTCCTGGAAATATATAGGAATACAAAGAACACTGCTCTGTTCTGTATGTTCCTAAGAAGATATAAGACAACATTCTTCGTTTAATAATATAGTATATGGCATTACAAAATACGCTTTCTGTTCTTCTGTAACTTGCACCACTAATGTACTGAAGATGATATTTGAAAAAAGGAAACTGAAGAATCTTCTTTGGCTACTCCAGTACAGGACACTCTCTGAAATTGGCTGATCCTTCCTTCTTCTTGCTCCCGAGTACACCCACTAGTCCCCTCCTCCACCACACCTCTGCCAGCCCTCAAACAAAGTTATACAATATATTTTCTTTCTTGTGTTTTTTTACTTCTCGCCTTGGGGGAGGGAACACCTTTTGGGCAGTCCACTGCAACTGTTCAGAAGCACAATTCCGGCTTTAGAATTCGGCCAAACGAACAGTCTAATACCATTTCGTTTAATTTGCAGTTTCTTTCAAAAATTTTTTTTGTTTCTTTCATTCCGACTCTAAATCCGTTGTTATCTGAGGCTGAAGAATGTAGTGCTTTATATCAAAAAGTTGAGTTGTTTCGGTATTTTTTTTTTTTTTCGAAGTAAAAAAAAAATGTAGGAAATTCCATTTTATGCTGAATTTTTTTCTTTTGGCATTACTGGGTTTAAAGGAAATAGTTTTTCGTTTTTTCCTCATAGGACTTTTGATAGAACAAGAGAAAAATTGAAATACTTATGATCCAACACAAAATTTTATTTTTGAAAGAAATCCAAAAAGATAAGAAGGTTTCCAAAATATATATTTGTAGTTTAAGAAATACTATTATCCAAACTTTTTGAAGAACCTAATAACTTTAATATTATATATCTATATATATATTTGTGAAGTTTTTCGGCAAAAGTTTCCAAGTTTTAAAATTGAAAATGTATTAGATAAAAGAAATACACTTCTTACGGAAAAGTAAAGTTAAAAAGCTTACCATTCGTAATTTTGTTTGCGATAAAGAATTCTAAGAACATAATTTGCTTTTCCTTTTAATGAAGATATAGATCTCTAAAATAAAAGTATAAGTTTAGTTGCGCCAATTTAAATTTATTGACGAAGGAAGCACAAAATTTAAGTTAAGGCTCAAGGCCCAATTTATTCATAGTCCCTAGATATGTTATTAATAGCTTTTGGAGAAAAATTGAGAACATGTTTATTTTTATATAATTAATTTAAATCAAACCTCATCTTGTTAAAAAGTGGCACCCATGATAAAATAGAATTCTTCTCGCTAATATTTTTCCTCAATCTTAATTATTTTCACACAGCTTGGGACGCTATTTTATGTTATATTACTCCCCTTGTTTATTAAATCTTCTAAATTAAGAGTTCATTAGTATAAAGAACGACCCAAAGCACCAAAATAAAGAGCATTTTCTTCTTTTTCTGCATATATTTCGCTGTACAAAATGCTTTATAAGCATTAGATCCAATCTTCGCTAACAAGTCTACTGAAAACAAATGACGAGTCCCATATCTTCAACCAAGTTGCGCGACATTTGACATGGCCTCCCTTTTAACAGAAGATAAATGTACCCCAAAATAAAGACATCACTGTGTCTGCACATCGGGACTCAGTTCTGTAAAGAACTACTCAGCCTATGTGTAAACATGGGGACTAATATGTGTCGCTGATACGACACATGGAAGTGATTATGGACCCTTAGCCATTTTAGTTAAGCGAGAATGAATGCCTTGTATTTTAGATCTCTTTTGACACTTTGCGAGTGTTTATGATCAGAGGAGAGCGACTTTACGAATGCAGAATCGTTTTTTAGGTTTGGAGGAATATAAATAAAGCATTTCTTTTTCTTACTTTTTTTTTTCTGGATTGGTTTATGTTGTTTGGTTGTTTAGAATATAATTTTGAGACTAATGAGTTGAGAAAGTTTTTTTTTCTGCATTGTTCTCTTTTTTCTTCTATTTTTTTAATTGATTGATTAATTTTCGAGCAATTATTTAATCACGCTTAATTGTTGAATAATGATTTTAAATATCAAACTACATATTAAAATCTAATGAAGATGTCGCAGTTTTCCATTCTTGTGGGTGCGTTGTTATTGGGAGGAAAATCACATGGTAAGACTCAGTTTTCCCACATTAATTGGGTATTTGCAACTCGAGAAGAAGAATACCGCTGGAATTAAATGGTTGTGACTAATCATGCACGGCGTCTTAACGTTATAGTTATTATACTTGGTTTATTATCCCGCTGAATCAATTTTCAGACCTGCAAGTGACGTCACGTGTCGAACCTGATTGACTGCTGAATCCTGGCATAAAGAAATGACATGATAGTGTGAAAGAACATCATATAAGCACCAAATGAAGCTATCATGTGCACTTTAAAAGGTGTATAAGAGCTTTAAACACCTAAAATACAAAAAGGTTACACCAAGATCACGCACATTTGCACCATAAGTTAAATATTTTCGTATGTGAAATCTTGTTGGCACTTTTTGATTTTCTTCTGTAAATGTTCTACATCTCACTATCACTAGTTGGAGGGGAGGTGTTTGTTGATATTTCAAATGGTGACAGCAAGGCATGTGTAGTGTGCAGGGCACGTGTAGTGTGAAGTGTGCAAGGCATGTGTAGGGGGCATTGTGCAGTGTATTTTAGTGTTAAGAGCCACGAACATTATTTACAGTGCACACGTTTAAACTTAAATGTTTTTTTTTTTAAATATTACTACGTAAATATATTTATGCTCCCTAATAGATCTTAAGAGGTTGAAATTTTTTTAGATATTTTACGAATTTTCCTCAAAACTTCAAAGTAATAAAATGGTGTAATTTGTGGTTATTGAGGTTGGTGTCCGGGTTAATTTCTTAGTATTACAATATAATCTATTATTATTATTATTACAATAATTTTTAAATTATTAGATCCTTCTTAATATTTCCGTAGAGAGCCGTCGAATGCCTGCGATGGTTGGTCGATACGAATTCTGCATCCAGTTTGCACCGACCACAGTGCTGACGTAAAATATCCTCAGTGGTAGACGGATCATAGGTTAAAGTTCCCTTGCCACCAGGCAAACCATGGGAGGTTTTCGTGGTTTTCCTCTCCATGTCACGCAATTGCGGGTTAGTTCCATCGAAAGTTCTCCACGAAGGGAAATATCTCCCAATACTTGATCCAGGAGTTCCCTTGTCTTCTGAACTGGGTTCAAAATTACAAAGCTGCGGAATTGAACATTAGTAGTCGTAATCCCAACAACAACAATGGTTACAAAATATTTCAGTAATATTTAAAAATAAGAATTAATTTAAAAATATTATTTAGTTCTTTTGAGAAAAGAAATTCTTACCTAAATTTAGGAAATAGAATTTTTAATTATTGATACGTTATTAGAAAAATTTTAGGATGGACATGAATATAAGAAAAAAAGTGCTTTTTGGTAATTGGTGCTATGAACGGGAAACTAATGAATATGAAGTCACTGAAATAAAAATTGTAATGATCTACTTGGATGGAATCGAATAGTAATTTTTGATTTCTATTCATTAGAAAAATTGAATAATGCTAGTGACTAATAGATTTAGAATATCAAACTGGTTTTTAATGTCTTAAATCTAAATTTACCTTGAAATCTACTTATTGCATTAATTTTGGATTAATCGTTATAGACCTATGGTGATTATTAATTACAACAAAGCGACAAAGATTACAAAAGATTATTGCGACAAAGATTACAAAAATATAGGATAAGAGCAGTCTTTAGACAACACCGATATATTCATGAACTGAAGACTGTATTTAATGAATCTATTGATCTAATTGTTTGCTTTTGTTGATAATTATTCAATGTAATTATTTAAATCTGATCCATTCATATTAGTTCTGACATTTGAGGCCTATCAAATGTTTAAGCATCAACTATATTGCCAGGCACTTATGAAATATAAACTACAAACCAAATTATTCAGTTTTAACTCAGGTAGGCATTAAAAAGGTTCTAAAACGAATGAAGGGTTAAAGTTATCTTTTCCCATCTGTTTAATAATTAAAAGTGAATCCAATAACAGTTTGATTGATATATTTTTAACTTGAGCAGTATAATAACAAAGGAAGAAATAATACTGCAATATGATTAAATTTAGGGCTTTTTTTTTTTAACCTTAGGAATGTTTGCTTAACATGCATTATTTTTACAACAGTATTAATTTACTCATTCATTCGATATGGAGAATTCAACAGGACTTGGTGTAATTAAATATTTATTCGAATGAAATATTTTTTTCTTCCTTTTTTTTCAAAAATTCAAATGAAATTCAAGGACTAGTTTAAAGTTAACGAAAATTAACTTTTCATTCTATTGAACTAAAAGATTAGGACACTTTAGCAGCTTTTAAGATTTCTTATATAGCAAATTCCAATAATTTCACTTATCTTATTTTACAGTAATATAATAAATATCAAAAAAAAAGATTTTTTTTCTGAAAATTTTCAAAAAAAATAAATAAATAAATAAAAATTTTATTAAAATGAAACACTCCATCATTTTGGCTAATTTTAACTTATCCCAAAATTAAGCCCTTAGAGGATAATTATTAACAATACATAATATATAATACATTATATATAATAGAAAATTTAAAATTAAAATATGTATATTAAACTTCATACATTAATTTTTTATAAATGTATATTGATTTTATTTGAATGTATACTGATTATATTAAATTATTACATTAAATCAGGACTTTATGGCCCTAAAGAAATCAGTTGTTAAATTCATATTGTTTAATAAATATATAAATTCATTTTCATATTGCATACATTTTTTTTCGAGTAGTTTACTAGTTCATTTTTTTTCACATGGGATTTGCCTTATTTGTATATGAGTAACCTCAGTAGAGAATTATAATTGCATAACAGAGAAATATAATGTGGGTCAAAACTGTATTAATATAATTAAAATATAATGAAATTCGGTAGCAAGAATAGGTTATAATCAGGCGAAACAATACAAAGGTACAAACAAGCTCTAAATTGAGCTTTATTATAATATTTATTCATCCGTGAATATTTTTGTAATCACGGATGTTTTGTTAATCAGTACATATGTCAACTTATGCACAGAAATTACGCAACTTTCATAAAAATAAAAACTATTATTAATTGTTTGACACAAATGTCAAATAATGATTTAATTATTATCAGAGCCAAACTTAAAATCGATCTAATGAATAGAATGAACCTCTTAACTTCGATCCTCTTATTTCTTTCTGTCTTTTACTTTCTTTTTTTTACTATTCATGTAAATAAAGAAATTTCAATTTGGTCATTTAAATTTGTTTATTTAATTGAAAAAAAATTTTTTTTCAACTACTTTTTTAGCTAACGGATGTTTTGTGGAAATCGGAATCAGATCAAAATATTCTCCCATTTTTAAAATCTGTCTAATGAATAGAATGGACCTCTTAACTTCGATCCTCTTATTTCTTTCTGTCTTTTACTTTCTTTTTTTTACTATTCATGTAAATAATCAAATTTTAATTTAGTCATTTGAATTTGTTTATTTACTTGAATTTTTTTTTTCAAATACTTTTTTAACTAACAGATGTTTCGTGGAAATCGGAATCAGATCAAAATATTCTCCCGTTTTTAAAATCTGTCTAATGAATAGAATGGACCTCTTAATTTCAATCCTCTTATTTCTTTCTGTCTTTTACTTTCTTTTTCTTACTATTCATGTAAATAAACAAATTTTAATTTCGTCATTTAAATTTGTTTATTTACTATATTTTTTTTCTCAAATACTTTTTTAACTAACAGATGTTTTGTGGAAATCGGAATTAGATCAAAATACTCTCTGGAATTTATTATCAATATTATCAAGTATATTGACTTAAACTTACAAAGAGAGTAGCGGGCCTCTAAAATAAACATGTCGGGTCACATACTTAGCATGCCTAAGCATAAATCAAGGCTTTTATTAACTCTAAAAAGCATTTTTCTTAAAAACAATTAACTCCCGTTTTTTGACATTTGCTGTTCTATTAAGGTGAAAATAATTTGATGTCATAATTGCGTCCTTCTAGTGTTGAGAAGAATTTGAAATTAAAAAAATATGTATTCCATAAAAATGTGAAAAAGAGATGCTTTTTGAGGGTTCGGGTTCTCCGCAGCTGCGGTTGCAGTGACTGGGTTATTTGGCGTCGGTGACAGACCGTGTCGGCGGCTTCATTAACTTCCTAAAAACCGCCGACTGACTTCCCCACACCTCATCATCCTTCTTCTATAGAGGGAGAACAGTTAAATTCTATTTGCATCGTTTGAAGCCCCCTATTCTAGAAAGAAAAAAAAAAAAAAAAAAAAGAAAAATTTTACGATTNTTTTTTTCATGTATATAAAAAAAAAAAAAAAAAAAAAAAGAGTAAAATTTTACGATTGATCTTTAAATTAATTGAAAACGTTGATTCATAGAGTTTGTCAAGTTATTCCATTTTGGTAGAAGAGTTGAGAGAGATTTTGTTAATTAATTAAAGTAAGAGACTTAATTAAAGTCTGAGATTTTTTTAATTAATTAAAGTTAGAGATTTTGCTAATTAATTAAAGTTAGAGACTTGATTAAAGTTAGAGATTTTGTTAATTTATGTTAGAGACTTAATTAAATTTCGAGATTTTGTTAATTAAAGTTAGAGACTTAATTAAAGTTAAAGAATTTTGTTAATTAGTTAAAGATTTTCCTCGATTATAAACTGAAGTACAGAGTGGAAGAAAATTTTAAATGACATTTTAATGAACTTGTGTAAATGAGTTTTAAGGCTTTTTTTTTTTCAATATATCGCGAAGCTTTTCGCATCAGGAAATATTGTGTTTTATTGAATAGTTCACTACTTCTATTACTGCTGTGAGTTGGCAACAATTATGAATATGGTGCAAAAGAATCAGAACATGGGGCAAAAGAACCTGAACCTGGTGAAAAACGTCAATATGAAGAAAAGCCACAGTTTTGTGAAAAATAAGATCTAATATTGCTAATGTAATCGAATATTTAAGAAGAAAAAAAAAAGACTGACATTTTATGATTGATCTTTAAATTAATTGAAAATGTTGATTCATAGAGTTTGTGAAGTTATTTTATTTTGGTAGAAGAGTTGAGAGAGAAGGAGAGAGATTTTGCTAAAGTTAGAGACTTTCCCCGATTAGTACCGAGTGGATGAAAAGTTTAAGTGACATTTTAATGAACTTGTGTAAATGAGCTTTAAGGCTCTTTTTAATCAATATATCCGCGAAGCTTTTCGTATCAGAAAATATTGTGTTTTATTGAATAGTTTACAACTTCTATTACTGCTGTGAGTTGGCAACAATTATGAATATGGTGCAAAAGAATCTGAACTTGATGAAAAACGTCAATATGAAGAAAAGACACAGTTTTGCGAAAAATAAGATCTAATATCGCTAATGTGATCGAATATTTAAAAAAAAAAAGAACATTTAAAAAGTTCCTTTATTACTGCATCACTCATTAAAATTTGCACAAATTGGTGGAAGAACTACCTTAATTTGTGCTATTTGAGGTGGTTTTGGCAGTGATTGGCAAAATTGGTGTTTTTTTTTTTTTTTTTNTTTTTTGTTTTTTTTTTTTTTTTTTTTAAATTATACAACATTTAGTATATTTAACTTATTTGTCCGTTCTGAAACCTAACTAAGGGCAGGTGGTAAGATGGTATATGCAGAGTGTCCCGAAACGACCGCATAAACTCTGCACAGTTAGATTCCTCGTTGGGAGTACATAAAAACTGCCCACAGAAGCGTTCCTGTACGATCCATAGTTTACGAGAAAAATACGAAAAACAAAGTATGACGTCACTGCCGGTGCAAGAAAAAAAAACACTTTATTGGACAAATTCACGGCGTGCTCAAGCCTGCCTTTACATGCACGGTGGACACTTTGAACATCTGCTTTAAATTGTGCATAATATACTGCTGTTGATATGTTCAATAAAGTGTTTTTTCCTGCACCGGCAGTGACGTCATACTTTGTTTTTCGTATTTTTCTCGTAAACTATGCATCGTACAGGAACGCTTCTTTGGGCAGTTTTTATGTACTCAAAACGAGGAATCTAGTTGTGCAGAGTATATGCGGTCGTTTCGGGACACCCTGTATAGTCAGTTTTGTCACCGATAGAACTGGGGTTCGATTCCCTGCTTTTACAATACGATATTTCAACACATAAAGAGTTCCAGACATAAAGAGTATATAGACATACAACACATAAGGAGTTGTATCCTGCACTCCCCAATGTCCATTATCCTAACTTAAAGCTAAGCTCCTAGTTCCTGGTGAATTTCTTTTTAGTGGTTTTGAAACCATGCTACTTATAAAAGGTTACAAATCCATTAATTTTGTATTCATGGTTTTATAGCTATACCAGTTGTAAATGATTTCAAAACCGAAAAGGTAAATAATGTTCTTTACCGTAAATTTTAAGGTAAATCGGATGGACAGACTGCTGTTGATTATTTTACCATAATTTTAGAATGAAAATTCTAAAAGTGTGTATGAAATGTAATTGTTTGAATGTCTGAGTTTTAAACTGTTTAATATTAGTTAATGATAGTCCGAAAAAATACTTTATTCAGTATTTAATTTTATTTTATCACCGTGTGAAAGCACCGAACTCGTCTTTTTGTGTAATCACTGCTTAGTGGAATATGCTGCCTGCTTATTAAAACCGATTTTCCAAGAAGGGAGTAATTTATACTAGATAATATTAATATTTCTTCGCTTATCAGACTGCTAACCGCCTGGTATGAGAATCGAAATTATACACAATTAATCATTAAAATTTATAATGAATAAAAGTGATATAGAAAAAGTTGAGTGATATTTCATATTTGACATTTTATTAAGTATATATATTAGGCAAATTATTTAAAAAGCGAGCTAAGTCGTAGCATGCTTTCAGATTTCGTGCAAACGAGGAAAAAAAAAGAAAGAACGAAAAGAACAACCTCCCCCCCCCCCNAACAACCCCCCCCCCCCCCCAAAAAAAGGAACGGACAGAAAGCACCGGGAAAAAGCACCACTTTAATAATTAATTGAATTCAATGCCTGATTTGATTCGGAAGGTTGTTCTCGAATTCAATATAAGTAAAAAAAATTTTGTATTGAAAAACTAGACATGTTTCTTAAAAATTACTTAATGTTCAAGGATTAATTTAAGGTTCAAAGATAAGGACTTTTTGCACAGGATACTATTTAACAAATTGCTTAGAACTCTAAGGCAGATTCAAAATATTTCTAAATTCCAATAATTATTGGGATATAAAATGTGAGCTTTTTTCAATTCGGGATTTTTTGAAAAATTTTATATTAAAAATGTATAATATTATTTTTTAAAAATTTTTTTATAAATTTCTTATCACAAAATGTTAATGTTAACTTATCACAAAATTAGCCTTTTGGAAAATAATACGCTATTATATATGTTATATACAGTTATTATAAATAATTAACAAATTATATACAATAAAATAATGCTTAATATTTAATGTTTGTTTCCACAAATTTAAAACTAATATCTTAAAAACTTATATAATAACTAATATTATATTAATTAAAATTTAAAAAAGTATGTATCTATTTATATTCGAATACATTTTTAAATACATCAATTTCATGTTCCGTTCCACTTATTTTATTATTATGCTTAAGCGAGAAAATAAACTTTATGAAAATCTTACGAATAAATGTTTCGGAATGCGAAACTGAAAAATTCAAAACTTGTTCGATTGCCGGAGCTGTTGATAGGAGATCGCTAAAAAAAAACTTGTAAGTTTTATCAGGCAATCAAACTGGTTATTATTTTTTAATACTGATTGCCTCACTAGCAATTCAACAGTGTCTTGTTTTTTCTTTGTTTTTTTTTTAAATTTTATTCCTACTTAAATAGCAATTCGTATGTGTTCGCCTTTAAATTTAATTTTTAACAAGAATTTTAAAAATTCAAAAACAGTTTCTATTGAATTGCCTGCCACTTTGTATCTTTTTTACCTTAAAATTCGATCCATGCATTCTTTAAGTGACTCCCTTAATAATAGCTTACGAAAAGTCAACTCTCGATGTCAACCTAAATATGACTTAACTTACAAGAAGTCAAAAAGAAAACATATCGGCACTGAGCTTAAAGCTAAGAAAAACAGGAAGAAAAGTGGATATCTTTTCTCCAAAACATTCCTTCTAAATACTTTCCAGAGAACCGCTAACTACCCTCACTTTTTTTTTTTTTCTTCCCTCAAAAGGATCTTTCGAACATTTGACGCGACTCTTGAAAAGTGAATGTGTCGGCAAATATGTCGTGTGTTTGAGCCCATCTTCATCCGTTTTGAGGCCAAAAGGTTCTTAAAAACATCCCTTTGAGGGCTCCTTCAACCCCTCTTGCTAATTCTGAAGAAGCAAAATAGGGGGTGGCAAGTTTTGACATCAAAGGCTCAAGCCGTATCATCCCATATGATCTTTCTTTCCCTATGTTCTTTTTGTTGGAGAGGTTTGAGATTATTTTGCGGTTCTGATCTTGTTAGTGATGGCTCCTTTGATGGGCTCAATTGACGAAAGAAACCGAAACCATTTATTTCCTATACGCCTTTTTCCGTTGAATGTCAACTTGCTATTCGGATTTCTTCATCAAAAGTAATGAGTAGTCAGTCAAAATAAAAGAAGCATTTTAGTTTGCGGTTCAAAATAAAATTGTCAAGATTTTGTATTTGGATAGATTTTTTATTTTAAAAAGACTAATGAACTACAAAAGCAGTAAAATCAACTTCATATTTCCCTGTAAATGCTAATTTGTTATTCAGATTTCTGCATCAAATGTAAGAAGCGGTCAATCAAAATAAAATTAGCATTTTATTTGGAGATTTAAGGTAAACTATTACAAAATCAGTTTAGTGATTTTTCTGAATAAATTAGTATAAAAGGAATAAAATCAGGTCCACATTTTTTTATCAGAAAGTCGACTTATTTAGATTTCTTCATTAAATGTATGAAATAGTCCTAAATTAAAAAATGGCAGTTTTCAAAAATTTCTGAAAGATTGTGAGGTTATAAAAAAATAAAAAAGTAGAAAATCAAGAAAAAAAAAATCCTCTAGTACTTTTATGTGGCAGGAGATAAACTTTTTCTCCCAGAGTGCTAAGTTTTAATTCAAGGATTTTACAATTGATGGCGCTGCAGATAGTAAACCTATAAATCAAAAGAAATACAATTTACATCACAATATTTCGAAATCCTTTTGAGAATGAAAAATACATTGAAGTATTATCGAAATTTACACCAGTAGCCACAATCGCTTGCTATCTATATCATATGACAAGTTTGTTTTCTTTGATTAAAAGGTTTATTGCTTACAAAAAGAAGTCTAGGAACAACATTTTGAACTAAAACCAGAAACACCTGGAGGAAAAATTCACGCCATTTCGCATAAATTTACTGAAATATATTTTTTATTTCTTTTTTACCACTTTCTCGTTATTAAGTTTTTAAAAATTAATTTTGTCTCTTAATAGAACTGATAATTTGTCACTCAAGAGAATTGATACTTCATGGGTTTGGCTTACTTGAAATAGAATGGAAAGAGCAGTTGCTGAAGTAAACAAAATCCGCGTACCAAAAACCAATCACGGCCCACACTACGTCACCTGCTGATAACCCATTCAATGCATAAAAAATTAAATGAATTTATGAGATAATGTAGAAAGCTCAAAGGGTTAAAAATGTTCAACGCAATAATGAGTGCTGAAACGGTGCTGAGAACTATCTCTGACTCAAAAATAAGAAGTAGAACGAGATACAAAACAAAAGGAGGAAGGATGGCTTTGGCAATTTAAGATCATGGATCCGTTTTGAAAGTGCAGAAGATAAGCGTAAGTGCATAAGGACGTGTGTGATGGTGGTTCTAAATGACTTCATTCAGATTTTAATAGTTTTGCTAATCACTAGATAGTTTCAAAATTAAAAACAACAAATGAGTAGTAACAAGGATTTTCAAGTAATGGCAGTAGAATTTTTTTACAATGAAGTCTCCTTGCAGCTAGTTTCTGATATGATATTTTTAATCGACATGGTTAATAGTATTCTAAATATTTTCCATATAATAAAATGGTTGTCTTCCTATAGCGAATGTTTCACATACATTCATCATTTTTGATTTCTATCATTTTTGAAATTTTTCAGATTTTTATCTTTTGATTTTCGTTATTTTTGAAGAAAGTTGCAATTGAATGTTGCAGAGCCCTGATGGCTCAATGTTATAGAGAGTTAGTCTCCCAATAAGGTGACCCAGGATCGAATCCCAGTGGTGGTTGGTTGATACAAACTCTGTTCCCGGTTCGCTCCGACCACAATGCTGATGTAAAATGTCTTTAGTGGTAGATGAATTATGAGTTAGAATCCCCTTTCCGTCGAGTTACCGGTAGAAGATTTTCGCGGTTTTCCTCTTCATACAGCGCAAAAATGGGTTAATTCTATCAAAAAGACATCCACGAATGCTGGTTTGTTCCATTGCTTGACCCAAGATTTTCTTTGTCTTCTGGATTATCTATACATAATAATAAAGGCGGCTGTGTGTCTGTTTGTCTGTCTGTAATCACAATATATCTCCCCAGAAGCCGCGCCCAGGCACGAAACTCGGCACATAGTAATTGTGTTTTGACATAATGAAGAAGTATTTTTCTTTCTTATTCAAAAATTTGGATTAGTTTTTTAGTTATCAGTCATTTTGTAAGAAAATCTATGCTTTTTCGTCTTTAAAGAGCCATATTCAAAAAACTATTAAAAAATGCATATACTTTTCTCCACTCTTATAAATGTATGCTAATGCGAACCTTACAATTGAAATATTAATTTTCGACAACTTAAACCAATAATATACGAAGGAATTAATAATTTAATTGTAAGGTTCGCATTAGTTTACATTTATCAAAGTGGAGAAAAGTTTAACTTTTGTATTAAAAATGTGGCAACATATTCGATACGTAAATAGAACGCTTCGCATTGATATATTTGTCGCTGTTCATCTGGATATGAAGACAAAATTGCAGGACAGGAACACTTTAATTGTCCACTAATCTTCAGATTTCCTGCTATGTTTTAAAAGACTTTACTTGTGAAAACCTTTAGCGTGGCGGACAGCTGGCCGCCTTAGGCGGCTAGTGTTCAATATTACAAGTCTACGGAGTTTATCTTTGATAGTTGTAAACTCATAATTGGATCAGCTGTTCAACGCCGGGTATAAAATGAAATAAAAATTGAGTTTTGGAATTTTATGTTCTACCAATTCACTTTCATACATGCTTGTTTCTGTATCTATTCACAATATTTTTCCAGCTATAATGCGAAGTAACCGATTTCTATGTGGGGAAAATAAAACTTATTTTATACTATTCTTAATTACTTAAATTAACTGCGCTTTTTTTCCGCATTATTACCGCATTATATCACTATAGTTAGAAATAATAGTCACGATATTTTCGTTTTTGGTGGGTAATTAAAATCAATTAATTGTGACCAATTCATATAAGAACAATTGGTGCCGGCGCATAGAGTAGTATTATATTCTTTTATATATAAGTCTCATAACTATATTCTTTTTAACTTATCACATAAACCAAAAAATTTATAATATCGATTTAAATGACTAAAAAAGATATTTACTTATTTTATAACGAAATTTTCTCTACAACGAACTTTTCAACTGGCGCCAATCAATTTCGTTATTGGGAGACCCCACAATTTTATGAGAATTAAATTTTCCACCATATAATTCGAATGAATTTCATAATAATAGATAATAGAATTTTAAATTTTTTTCCTCCAAATTTCAATGAAATTTCTATTTTTCTTCTATCATGTTTTTAAATTTAACAAATAATTAATTATAATTTGGGCTATAATATATTACTACTCTATGCGCCGGCGCCAATTGCTCTTATATGAATTGGTCCCAATCAATTGATTTTAATTACCCACCAAAAACGAAAATATCGTGACTATTATTTCTAACTATAGTGATATAATGCGATAATATTGCGATCATTGTCAATGACATATCAAAAAGATAAGAGCCCGAATATTATACATAACGATATTTATGGATTACAATATTATGAATATTTGACAAATTTTATTTGAGTAATGAAAATATAGACCGATGTAAAAGTAATATAAATCAGTTAAATTGAAAAAAAAAATCGATATTTTTAGAAATACACTGTTATTATTATTTCTTAACAATAGTGATATAATGCAATAATATCGTGATCTTTGTCAATAATGTCTCAAAAAGATAAAATCGCGAATATTATACATAACGATATTTATGGATTACGATATTATGAATATTTGATAAATTTTATTTAAGTAATGAAAATATAGACCGATGTAAAAGTAATATAAATCAGTTAAATTGAAAAAAAAAAATCGATATTTTTAAAAATACACAATGATTATTATTTCCTACAATAGTGATATAATACGATAATATCGCGATCTTTGTCAATAATATCTCAAAAAGATGAGATCGCGAATATTACACATAACGATATTTATGGATTGGTGTAATAAGTATTTGAAAATTTTATTTGAGTAATGAAAATTTTGACCTATATAAAAATAATATAAATCAAATTTAAAAAAAATTGGATATTTTTAAAAATATATCATGGTATTAAAATTTGTTACAGGGAGCAATGTTCTGTATTAGTGACAATTTAAAAAAGCAGTTACTAACACACAGTACCTAAAAAAATATATTTTTCTAAGTACCTAAAGTACTATAAGTACCTAAAAAAATATAATTTTCTAAGTACCTAAAGTATTATAAGTACCTAAAAAAATGTAATTTTCTAAGTACCTAAAGTACTATAAGTACCTAAAAAAATATAATTTTCTAAGTACCTAAAGTATTATAAATACCTAAAAAAATATAATTTTCTATCTAAAATTTATTAAAAAAATTAAGCAACATTGTGACTTATTTATTGTTAAGTATGTAAATTTATAACAAAATGATAAATTTGTTCCATCATTAATAAATTTACGTAATGACTTTATTTGGGTAAATTTTTATCAATTTACGAAATCTCATCAGATTAGCTACGTGTATTCAAAGACAATAACTTGGGGAAATATTTGTGGTCGTCGAAACACGAGGTTGACAAACCGCATAACCGAAGTCCCACGAGATGAAACATAGTTGAATAGCTTTCCCTTCAAATCGGATTTTATCATCTTTATCCGGTCCCGATTAGACAGAATGATGCTCGTCCAAGGCATAATGAAGTTGAAGCGTGACCAAACATCCAGCCATCTCGACGCCATGAGGAGAGAAATGGGTTTCTAAGTCAGCAGCGCCATCTATCGAAATGATCAGATACTTTTCGAGAGGAAAGATAAAATAAGCACAGGGGAATGAATGACAAGGAGGTGGACATTTCTTTCTCTTGAGAAATGAATGGGACAATGATTTAAATTATGTTAACAATGCTTGAAAAAAGACATTTTGGTTTAAAGGCTTTTATTTATTCTAAATGTTTCTTTTTTGTTGAAAGCGTAAAATAGTTAAATCAGATTATTCAGGAAGAAAAAAAGTAGTCTAGATATAATCATTGATTTTTTTTTTTGTGGTAAGCATAAGATATTTAAAAAAAAAAACATAAGGATAAATATTGAAATGATAAAGGATAAAAAATATTTCAGTTTTTTTATTTGGAATTTGGTTTTTCAAAAAGAAAGAAAAGAAATAGTCAGGGTTATAATTGATTTAAAAATTCTAACTAATATCATTGTTTACCCTCTAACGGCGATTTGGTGTAAGTATTTCAATATTTTATTTTACAATTTTATAACCGTCGTTGAACAGCCGACCCAATTAAGGGGCTTACGACTATCAGTGTTCAACTCCGTACCCTTGTAATTTTGAACCCAATCCAGAAGACAAGGGAATTCCTAGATCAAGTATTGGGAGAAATTTGCCTTCGTGTAGAACCTTTGATGGAATTAACTCGCATTTGCGTTACATAGAGAAGAAAACCAGGAATACCTCCCTCAGTTAGCCTGGCGGCAAGGGGACTCCAACCCATGATCCGTCTACCACCGAGGATATTTTACGTCAACACTGTGGCTAGGTTGAGCTGGGGGAGGAATTAGTATAAACCAGCCATCTCTGAGATTTGAGCCTGGGTCACCTCATTGAGAGGCGAGCGCTCTATCCCCTGAGCCACCATGGTTCAAGCAATTGCTTATGAAAATTTCAGATGAAAAAAAATTACCCTTTTTCTTATATATAATTTTATTAATTAAAAAAAAAATATTCAGTTCTTTTTCTCGCCATCGCATTTCTGTTCATTTTTGTTTTTTTTCTTCTCACTTATTAAGCCCAAAGTTATAATTAGATACAAAGCAACAGCGAGCACTTTTTTAAAATTTTAAATATAAGTTAACTGAAAGTACTTGAAAAAATGTGTTATTGTATTTTAGATTTAGTTGATTTTCAAAGCTAAAATCGTATATAAATAATAAAAACATAAAATAATTTGAAAATATGTATACTTTCATTAGTTGGTCATGAACATTTATTTGTAAGAAATTTTGGAAAACACTGAGTTTACTTGGTATTATGAGCATAGTTCTTTAGACAAAGATTAATACTAAATGGCAAGGACTTTATTATCGATATTTTGATTACGACAGCTAAAATAATAATAATAATAATAATAATAATAATTATAAAATAAAATAAATAAATAAAGAAAGTAAAATAATTGAATGAGGATTTTCATGCAGTAAAATAAATAAATAAAAATTAAGAATCATTTTAAAATAAAGTAAGAATGAAACAATTTTCAGAATAAGGATAAAAGTTAATTAAAATTAATTATCAAAAGGAAAAAATATCATCAATAATTAGAAAAAATTGCGTGTGTTAATAATTTGTTGAAAAAATAAATTACAATAATAATCTTTTTACTGTGAGAAGTCTTTATAAAATATAATGCTAACTTGAGAAAATAAATGGGTTAAAAATTTAAGTTGATTGCTACTAGATAGTTTTAAAAACAAAACTTTTTAAGTGCAGCAATATATTATTTTATACTACACATTATACTACATAATATATATTATATAATATACTTACTATTATATATATTAGAGTTAGCTATGGATTTAGTAATCTACGGATCCTTTAATGTATTTACCTTTTTAACTTAATTTTTGACTTCGACGAGGATCCCTAAAATGGAGATTAAAGACGTTTATTACATTTTGAAGTGCTAATAACAACATGCAACTGTTATATCAGATATTATTTGCGCTTTTTCACGTAGTTTTACGTTCGAAATATTCGATTAGAATATTTATGATGTACATGCGTGTTAACGCGTTATAATTTGAGCAAATAAAGATGACCTTTTCAAGAATAATAATTACAAAATTGTTAAATGGGTGATAGTCCAAAGCAACCTGTCACCTATCAATGTAAGTTCTAAAAACGAATAATTGATATTAACCATAACCTGTTGTTGCACCACTCAAGTGAAATGTGGGGTTACTTCAGAAAAATTGATATATAGTTGTACCCTAAGATCAAAATTTATGTTAAAACCTTATCTTCAACAACTCATGACTATTAATATCGTCGAATACAATGTGAATCTGCTGCTACAGCCTTCTAAACATCCGAAACATCCATGAATACAAATCCGCTGCTACAGCCTTCTACACTTCGCAAAGCATGAACATGCAGTTCTCACCCTAATATTGAGATGTGTACTCCCTTCATTAATTTACTGACAACTAGCTAGATGGCTACAGATCTTAAAGCACTCAATGGAAACATACACTGCCTTTGTGCTCAATAAAGCACCTTCTTCATTGTCGAACAAGAAGAAATGTTGTTTATAAGCATGAACATGGAGTTCTCACAAATATTGTGTTGTGCGTGCCATTTTGAATTATATGAATAAATGATAGATCTTTTTCATTGCTGAGCTGTAAGAAAGGTTGCTTATGAGCATAAACAAGGAGTTCTCATTGAAATACTGTGTTGTCTTTGGGAATTACATGATTTAATGATGGATCTTTTTCATTGCTGAGCTGTAAGAAAGGTTGCTTATGAGCATAAACATGGAGTTCTCATTGAAATACTGTGTTGTCTTTGTCATTGGGAATTATATGATTTAATGATGGATTCTTTTCATTGCTGAGCTGGAAGAAAGGTTGCTTATGAGCACAAACATGGAGTTCTCACTGAAATATTGAGATGTGTGTCAAAGGAAATGGTATGATTAAATGACGGATTTTGTCGAACTTGAAGGTGGATTGGCAACAAGCATAAACATGGAATTCTCCCATTAATATGTTATTGTGTGCGCCATAAATATATCTAAGAATGATATGAAATGATGCACTTTCTTCAGTGTCGAATCTAAAGGTGTATTGCTTACTGGCATAAGTTCTCACCTAATGTGCTATGTATGTTATTGATTCACTGAGGAATGATATTAAATGATAGACCTTCTTCAATGTCGAAATTGAAGAAGGAAGCTTGACAACAAGTATACAAAAAGCGTTTTCCTAATATTGTATTGTGTGCACGCCAGATTTACCAATGATTTCTAGAAAATGATGCACCATTTTCAGTGTTCAAGTTGAATTATTGTACCGTGCGTGCGATAGAAAAATAAGGAATGAATTTTATTAAATGAATCATTTTTTCTGTGTCAAACTCGAAAATGCTTTATTACTATATCAGAACAATCGCATGTCTGTTCTATTCGATATTTTTCGTACTTTCTCCTATTTTTAAAATTTAATTAATTTATTTATGAGTGCTGCACTGATATGCTGCAAGTCCTCACAACGTTACGTTCGTATTGAAGTAAAGGTGCAAAAGAAAATGAGATTTTTCTTGCATAGTATTTTAATTTTTAAATATTTTGAATATTCCAGAATGTCAGAAATTTTCACACGTGCTGACGCATTATAATTTCAGCAAATAGAGATGAACTTTTCGTGATTAATGATATCAAAATTGTTAAAAAGGGTGATATCCAAAAGAAACCCAGTCAACAAAACTCAGCAGCGAACAGTCGATATTAATCCCAGCTGGTAGTCATTCGTATAAAATGAGTGATTACTTCGGAAAAATTGGTAGATAGGGGGTGCCTTAAGATCACATTTATCTTCTGCTACTCACGGGGAAAACTCTTTAAAAGAAAATTCAACAAAACCGTCACAACCTCTTACACTTCGCCGAACATGCTTGCCAACAAGCATAAACATGGAGTTCTCACCCTAATATTGTGTTGTGTGCGCCATAGATTTGCCGATGAATGATATTACGTACGCGATATGAAAAAAATAAAAAAAGAAATGTGGGGTGCTGTGAGCCCCCCGCTGGGGCCCGCCTCTTTTGTGTGGCCCGTGAAAGTAGCTGTCCACGGGGTCAAATGCACGAAATGTGGCCTGTCGTTGCTATTTGCAGTGCGGGGCCCATCCAAGCTTTTGTGGTAAGGGTTGTAGCATGCCTCGTTTGTTAAACCGCCAAGTATCATCGCCATCGTGATTGTTATCAGAGATATGCTCGATCAGAGCAATCAGAATTTACTTCTGATGCTAATCTTATCAGGATGGCGCATCAAACAGTCCTGAATTTTGAAGGGTTAAAAATATTTTACAAGTTTATTTCGAGAATGGATTTAGAATACATTTTCTAAATATAGTAATAGTAAAAAACATAAATATACTAATATATCCTATCATTATATAATAAGTCAGAATAAATTCTAGTAATGACGAGTAACCCAATTAGCTACTTTTTAAATTATTTTTAATTCTTTTTCAAAGAACTGTGAATAGCTGACCTATTTACAATATCGTAATTTGAATTTTTTATTTATTTATTTATATTTTTTTTTAGACAAAAATAGAGTTTATTAGTGGTTATTATTATTGTGTGAATGCTCATTAGTAGTTTCAAACAATCTTCTTTGTGAGGCAAGAAAAAAAACTTTTTCAATCTCTGATGACCATTATCGAGATTGATCAAAGCAAAAGAGTCAAAAGAACTTTAATGTCATTAAAAGCAAGTTTATAAGTTGAGAAAACTAAAAGAAAAAAAAAAGTGTCTAACGAAAGCCAGAGGCAAATCTTCTTTTCAGTTTATGAATTTTGTAAGACAAATATACTGGATGTAAATTTGATTTACATAAGTTTGATGATTTTAATCCCTCTCCTGCTCTGAGTGAACTCAGGGTTGATTCGTCACGACTTGATAGTGCTTGTGTGTATATTTTTTTAAGCTGAAATATTAATTTTTGAATCCTAATGTATAGATTATTTTACATAACTTATAACAAATATTCTAAAAGTAGATATTAAGGAGAGTTATTGCAAAACATGTGCAAAAAAAAAAAAAATAGATTGTATGTACAAAAGTTCGTACAAAATGTTAGTACGCACAAAAGTATGTACAGATCGTTGGCTGACAAAATAATATAAACCTTTTGCGTACTGTCGGTAAAACCAGAAGTAAAATTACCGACTTTAATATGCTAAACGGTCCAAATGTAAATGGTTAAGACTGCTATGTTAACTTATGAGAATAGTATTTCCCTTTAAGTCAAATGTGTCAGAATTTTTATATCGTACTGAGAACTTTTGTTTATTCCTTTTTATTTGTTCTAAATAGGGTGTTACTTTAATATTGTTCCTTTTTTTGGCGTATCCCAAATATTTATTTTTCTTTTCTTTGTTATTTTTGTTCTAAATAGAGTCACTTTTAAATCGTTCCTTTTTTGCGCTTAACAAAAATTTGTTTTTCTTTATTTGTTCCTTTTGTTCAAATACTGTATGCTACCTTAATATTGTGTGTTACTGTGATACATTATTTTGCGTAATGCCAAAATTTTTGCTTTTCCTTCTTTGTTTCTCTTGTTCGAAATAGTGTTACTTTAACACTGTTCCTTTTTTACGTTTTGCAAAAATTTGTTTTTCTTCATTTGTTTCTTTTGTTTTAATGCTGTGTTACTTTAATACTGTTAATATTTTTTACATATTCAATAAACTTTTTTTTTTTTAATATTTGTTCCATATGTTCAAAATACTGTGTCATTTCAATACTGCTTAGTTTTTTGCGTTTCGCAAACATTTGTTATTCCTTCTTTGTTTGTTCTATGCAGTGTTACTATAACACTGTTCCTTTTCCTGCGTTATATCAAAAGTTTTATGATGAAACTCTTTTTTTAAATATGTTCTCTCAATCTTTTTAATGTATTACTATATAAAATTTTGTTTGTTTGTGTTTTGTTCTTATTTCCTCCTATTCCTTCATGAATATACATTTTTTTTTGTTCTAATACATTTTTTTTTTGTTCTAAGTTTTGCTTCTTTTTTGTTACCACGAAAAATTTCTTCAAAGTACCATCTCTTTTATCAAAATTTCAAAGGTTTTTGAACGTGTTCCAGCTATAAAATTTTGACTTTTACATCAAAAATATTCGATAAACAGCCAAAATTGGCTTCTGAATATTCGCACCTTGAAAAGCCGCAACAAATGGCTCTAGTTCTGCTATTTTATTCTCGTCTTTTCATAAGTGCCGCGAGACAGGAGAGGAAAAAAAAAAGCTACAATCATTTGAATGGTAAACTTCGCTTATTGACAAGAAGCTATCAGAAGGGGTCCACCTTTTGATAATCCCCGTCCTTTTCATATACAATATTCCAGATGCTCCCCTCAATTCCCTCCCCCCCCCTTTTTTTTTTACACTCTAGTTCTTTTATATCGTTCCTTTTTAAAGTATGAAGAAAATGGGGAATAACCATAACTTAAATAAATTGGCTAATATAAAACATTTATTTTGCATATTTGGTTGGTTTGAACATCAGTATGTATTTAAAGAGCCGGATAATGATTCAAAATGTTGTGATAAAAAATATTTACGTTAAGTATTTTATTTATTTATTTCTCTTTAAATTTGTGCAAAAAAAAAGAAAACTTAATAAAAGAGTACTATTTGAATACTGAACGCTATCTTTTTTTACACTGTCATCGAATGTTTTTTAATTTTTATTTTAACCAATATTGGAAAAAGATGAAAATGTTTCGAACGTAACAAAGGAAACTTAGGATTTGCAAGACTGTGAAGATTTTTTATTACTGAACAATAATTTTCTTTTGTATACGAATTAGCAAGAATTTTAAGATTTTCAATCATTGAATACTTTTTTTTTTTTTTTTTTTTTTTTTTTTTTTTTTTTTTTTTTTTTTTTTTTTTNTTTTTTTTTTTTTTGATTTTATATTTTGACCAATAATGGGGAAAACATTATTATTATTTTTTTTTAAGCATAACATAGGAAATATAGAATATTTCTTGCATAACGTCGGAGATTTAGGATTTGCAGGATTGTGAAGATTTTAATTTATTGAACACGGATTTTTTTTTCTATTGTAACCAATAATGGGGGAAAATATCAAAAATTTCACGTTTCTTACAGAACATAGGAAATTTAGGATTTGCCAGATTGTGAAGATTTTCAATTATTGAACAATGAATTTTTTTTTTTTTCCTATGTATTTTAACCAATATTGAGGAAAACATCAAAAAAATTTTTTTAACATAACATAGGAAATTTAGGATTTGCAAGATAGTTAAGATTTTAAATTACTGAGTAATATTTTTTTTTTGCATATTAACTAATAATGGGGAAAATATCAAAATATTTCCTACGTAACATAGGAAATGTAGAATTTACAAGATAAGGAAGATTTTCAATTGTTAAATACAGATTTTTTTTTTATTTTTTTTTTTTTTNTTTTTTTTTTTTTTTTTTTTTTTTTTTTTTTTTTTTTTTTTTTTTTGGAATTTGAACCAATAATGAGGAAAACATTCAATTTTTTTTTTAAACATAGCATAGTAAATCTGGAATTTGCAAGAGTGTGAAGATTTTCAATAACTGAACATTGATTTTTTTTAAATTTTGACCAATAAGGGGGCAAATATCCAATTTTTTCTCCTAACATAGCACATAACATAGGAAATCTGGAATTTGCGCGATTGTGAAGATTTTCAATTATTGAACATTGATTTTTTTTCAATTATAACCAATAATGGGGGAAAATAATAAAATATTTCACGTTTCCTACATAACATAGAAAATTTAGGATTTGCAAGATTCTGAAGATTTTCAATTACTGATCATTGAATGATTTGTATTTTAACAATAATAACTTAGAATTAGCCAAATTAAGAAATTTTTCAACTATAAATATGCATAGGTAACTAACTACAACTAATTAATACGATTAATACAACTAATGCAATAAGATAATAATACATTTAGTACAAACGTATTACAAAGGTATCGTTTGTATTAATACATTCTACTAATGCGAATGAGCTGTAAAATATTGAAGCCATATTATTGTCATTTGTTAGACGAGATCGAAAAACAAATTTTTTTTTCCTCATATAAAAGTGTGGAAAGGTTGTTTTGAATATGGAAAGGAAATATGATGCCCAATTTTTTGGAATCAAAATATTCTTTCAAACAAACAACGATCTAATTTTTATTAATTATTTACTATTAATACGTAGCTTAATAAATGTTTTGTAGCGTTAGAAAAATACTTACAAAAATAAATCTGTGATTCCTTTTTAATATTTGTCTTTGGAGTACTGTAGTTAAATATTTCTCCCAATCCACCTAACTTTTTACCATTTTTTTTCTTCATTTTACTATACACGGTATAAAATTCTAAGCTTATTTTTGCTAAAATAATTCAGCTTTCAAGCAAAGAAAAAAGTCCGTAAAACTGCCATTTTCACCTAATTGTAAAGGCCTGTTTATACGATCTATGTTCTTGGATCAAGATTGATTAAATTGATGGAAACTTGTTCTGCTTGGAGCCTGTATCGTAAATGACCATCCAAGTTCTTGGTCCAAGTCTTTGGATAATAGTAGAGCATGTTCTATTTTCCAGCCAAGTTTTTCCTCCTTTAACCAATCAGCTTCTAAAGTTTTGTGACGTCAGTAATCAGGCATCTGGCTACGTCATTTTGTTGTCCGCTTTCATATATTTTAAACCAAATAAATTAATCTGCTAGAGTCTATTTGAGTTATTAAATTTTTGTTTAAATTTATTTTGCAATTTTGAACTCATATAAGTAGGATTTTATAATGCTGGATATGAACAATGCGCATGCGCAAGTTTTTCGTCTGACCAATCAAGTGACAATCAAGAACTTGGATAGTGTTGACGAATCATCCAATTTTTTGGAAAGAGAAATTCCTCCAAGTTTTCGGATTCAAGAACTTGCACCGTATAATAGGTCTTGAGAGATAAAAATTATTTTTATTCATAACATTTTTGGATAAAATTCCCTAACGGTTATATGGCCATATGATTTTCCCCTTGGCCAAAGTTTTCGCCAAGGTTTTCCCTATATGAGGGAAAACCACTTTGACCATTTTCAGGCTGTCTTTGTGAGCATTTGAGAGCAGAGGAAGATCGTTTCCCTTTATCTATCGTTTGGATTTTCGGCCTGTCCCAATTTTATAATACGCTGTATGAATTGACAAAAATACTTTACATATAGCAAATGTAGGAAATAAAACTTACCTTTGCAAGTGTAGTGGGTTCCAGATAAAGCTGAGGACCTTGCTCAAGATGGATGGATTGTGTAGAGATGGAACTAAAGGCCTTAAAGATCTATCGTTTACGAACCATAGCGTCTCATAGAGGAAGTTCGGTGAGACAACCTTGGCCTGTTGTAGGCTGTAGTACACTTGAAGATGAAGCCATAGAATTTTGATAAAAGCTATTTATGCGTGATAACGACACTGTTTAGAGCACGTAACTTTAATTGATTTCTATTGAATAATTATTCTGATTGGTTCTTGGACATCAGAGAGGAGTCACCGTAAGAAGCAGTTAGAACAACAACATATCAATCAATCAAGAATCAATTTTCAATTAAACATTTCTTTTGTTTTAAACACAAACTTAAATAAAACATTAGTTAAAATAACATTGAAACAAAATGTAGAACTTCTAATTATGTGTTTTCTAGATAAAATGAAAATGTTTAATTTAAGCTTCACTTACCTTGTGTAGATCATGCATCACAAATAATAAGACCACTCCATTAGATGGAAAGACCCACGAAATGTTGGAGCAAATCACCCTGTAAACACGATAACTCGAGATATTATTATAAACCTAATTTTATTTAGGCAATAGAAACTTTTAGATTTATGGAGAATTATTTATAGTATGTATCTTCATTTTATTTTTCTGTGATTTAAACATTTTCATGTTTACTTAACTACCCTAACATTTCAGTGTCTCAAAATATTCTAATTCTTTAAATGGCAGTGGAAAGTATACTTCCTACCAAATTAATTAATTTTTAAATACAGATGGGAAGCTATTTGGCCCCTTAAGATTTGTGCGACTATCTGTTGATAACTTAAAAAAATAATAATAAGAAAACAGGGTTTTGTTTACATAAATATGGGTTACAGTAAAGGCTAGCATGGGTCCAAAAAGAGAGACTGACATTGGGGGGTTATTTTCTCTTGCGCGTTATGCATTGGTTTATTTGATCATTTCTCATCAAGTTTATTTGTATTAAAAAACACAGAATTTATAAAATTGGTTATATGAGCACTAAAGTTCAAGTTTATAGTAGATTCTTTACAGTTGGCAAAACCTATAAAAATCCCCACTTAATTTGTCATTAAAAATGTTTTTAGAAGTCAAATTAGTTTTAGGTAATGAGCGAAGTAAATTTCTTTTTATAAATTAATTTCAATTCTTAAATTTAATTAACATAACATTATAGGGAAAAAATGGCCTGATAAAGGGTTTTAACTAGTGATGAAATAACATTTAAGGCTGCTTTTTGAAGGCTCAGTCGTAATATGAAATTATGCTTTTTTGCGAATAATATGCTATTTTTGTAACTGCTGTGATTTTGCCTCTGTTACTCATGACTGTTACGTTCGGTCAAGTTTAGCCTATCTAAAACCAGCTATGCCTACGCTTATTTTGAAAATGGCGCAAAACTTCAATATGGAATTGAGTCACAGTTTTCTGAAAATGAAAAGTGTTGTGATCTAATTTTTTTAATATTTAAAAACTTACTCCTATGTTTCATCATTTGGGCTCATAAAATTACTTTTATAAAAATGCATTTTGAATAAGCTGAAACAATTTTTAAATACCTAAATACCTTTTTTCTAGGATCATTTTTCCGTACCTTTTTTACTGGGACCTTCTCTATAGGGGCTTTTTTACTCACATTTTTTACTTATCAGAACTTAGTTTAGCAATCCTCCGTTAGGTACCGAATTATATTAAACCTGCAACTTGTTGGCATGGATATGAAAAACGCACCACTAAACAGTTGAGCATTATTTATATTTTTATCCACACTAATTTGTATGTATTACAATATGCCTTGCTAACAGGTTGATGTGAAACAAGCGTAACGACTATTTACATTTGCCTTTTGCATATATTTTTTTTCAATTATTGCAAGAGAAACAACAAAATTCACCTGCATTTAATGAAAGATGAGATATCACTGGCATGCTAAACAATATATTTAATGACATGAGTATTAAGGGTTTGAAAGGCATTTTACTGAAGTCCTCAAATAAATATTCATGCAGCCGCCGCACCTATTTTTTCGTCACCCGCCATCTTTAAACTTGTCACTTTAAAAGCTATGATTACTTCATCATTTCTAGCGCGTCGTAACTCACGCAAATTAATTGATTCCATCAAAGATTTTGGATAAAAACAATTATTGTGCACACAGGTGTTTGACGATAAGTTTTTGATCAAGATTTTGGCTATTGTCTCAATTAGTTGCTAAAGTGTTGCTTCTATTTTGGAAACTTATGATTGGCGTTAATTTTTCCAGATATCATGATCTCGCTTTGTAAAAAGCATAGGTTATTATTCTTTATTATTCTGCGCTCACACGGAAGGTGTTTGACTATAGGTTTTTTCAATCATAGTTATGGTAATTGTCTCAATTAGTCGTCAAAGTGTTGCTTCTGTGTTGAAAACTTATGATTGGTATTAATTTCGATATGATGATCTCGTTTTGTAAAAGATATAGGTTATGATTGGTTATTATTGGTTACTAGCCGCCTAAGGCGGCCAGCAGTCCGCCACGCTAAAGGTTTTCACAAATAAAGTTTTTTAAAACATAGTAACACTTTTAATCTGTAACAAAATTTGCAATGAATTTGTATAAATATAAAAAAAAAAGTTTCCGAAAAACAATGCTTATCGATTCACGCTTTTCTTTACTGATTATTCTATAGTTGAGGTAAACGTCATTTGCAGTGATAAGTTGCCAAATCTTGTAGCTCTTCATTATTGATGGAAAAGCTTTTGCTCCGAAATGAATGATAAGTCGGCCTCTCTAATTTAGGGGCTACTCNATAAATGTAAACTAATGCGAACCTTACAATTAAATTATTAATTCCTTCGTATATTATTGGTTTAAGTTGTCGAAAATTAATATTTCAATTGTAAGGTTCGCATTAGCATACATTTATAAGAGTGGAGAAAAGTATATGCATTTTTTAATAGTTTTTTGAATATGGCTCTTTGAAGACGAAAAAGCATAGATTTTCTTACAAAATGACTGATAACTAAAAAACTAATCCAAATTTTTGAAAAAGAAAAAAAAATTACTTCTTCATTATGTCAAAACACAATTATGTGCCGAGTTTCGTGCCTGGGCTAGGCTTCTGGGCCATATATTGTGATTGCAGACAGACAGACAGACAGACAAAAAGACACACACACACAGCCGCGTTCATTATTATGTATAGATTATTGTGTACTCACAAGTAAAGTGTTAGACAATAATTTTTTGATCAAGGTTTTGGCAATTATCTCAATAAGTTGCCAAAGTGTTGCTTCTGTGTTGGAAACTTATGATTTGTATTAATTTTTCTTGATATGAAGATCTCGCTTTGTAAAAGGTATAGGTTTTGTATACGTCGTTGAACAGCCGAACCAATTTTGGGTTTACGACAACTAATGTTTAACTTCGTAGCCTTGTAATTTTGAACCAATTCAGCAGACAAGGAAACTCCTGGATCGGTAACCCCAGAAGTATTGATTTGTTATGGGAGCATGGAGGACTTTGCGACTCGATAGATTTAACGTGCATTAGTCACCATTTATTTTACCATGACGGGGAGTCTTCGGCCGGCAGGGATTGAACCCACGAACTCTTGGACATGGGCCCAGTGCCGTACGAACCAGGATATCCCGGCCTAAAGGTATAGGTTATTATTTTTTATTATTCTGCACTCAAACGGAAGGTGTTTGACGATAGGTTTTTGATCAAGATTATGGCAATTGTCTGAATTAGTCGCCAAAGTGTTGCTTCTGTGTTGGAAACTTATGATTTGTGATAATTTTTCTCGATATGGTGATCTCGTTTTGTAAAATGTATAGATTATGAATGGTTATTATTGTGCACTTACACGGAAGGTGTTTGACGATAGGTTTCTGATCAAGGTTTTGGAAATTGTCTCAATTAGTGTCTCAAATGCTGCAAACTTATGATTGAAGTTAATTTTTCTCGATATGATGATTTAATTTTGAAAAAGCATATGTTATTGTGCGCACACGTGATAGATGTTTGACTATAGCTTTTTGATAAAGGTTTCGGCAATTGGATACCTGCAAATGCTGTTATCGTAGGTACATCGTAGCATTTGTCGATTCAGAAGCCAACCAGGTTCCACACTCACATGCAACATGTATCCAATTACATCTGTTTTAGTTTACAAGATTAAGCATTATCACTTCCCTTTTTCTCGAGATACAAGTACCCAATTGTCTCAGTTAGAAGCCTAAAATGTTGCTTTTGTTTTGGAAACCTATGATCGACTTGAATTTTTCCCTATGTGATGATTTCATGTTGAAGAAGGTAGAGACATTTATTCTCCTGGTTTCTCCTCTAAAGTGCATAATTGCAAAGAATATTTTAAGAAACAAGATCAGATATGAGAAATTTAGGTTAAAGACCAGTTTCGAATTAATTTTTATGTCTATTTTGAAGACTTTCTCGCATCATGAAATTACTTTTTTTAATGAATTATAGGGTGTTTTTATTTGAGTTGTTCTGATGTATGTTGTGAACTCTGTTGTTGTGTAACTCTTTATTCATGTCTGTTAAGTTTTCATAACCTTAAGTCAGCGTCCTTAATGCTGATTAGGAAAATTACACCAATGTAAAAGTCACAGTTCTGTGGTAATGAATAGTATGGGATACAAGTAGTATAAGATTTGAAATATTTTTGTTATTTAAAAAGTTAACCCTGATGATGCTGCCTGAGCTTATAATTTTTTTTTTCTTTTAAAAAAGCTTATAAATCCCCCCCCCCTCGAAATTCAAGGTATTTGACTCACACTAAAGCCCACACTTAATTTTCTATGCCGAACTTTGATTCTAAAGCACTTAACAGTAGCACCCGTTATTCATTTTATTTTATTTATTTATTTTTTTTGCAAAAGAGCACCTTAAAATACTATACGGGAATACTAAAAACATCTGTATCGACATTTAAATTTTGGCTAATGAGCTTGATGCTTTTGGATAAAAATTATATCAATATGTTTAAACATACTGACGGTTTGTATTTGCCAAATCAGTCTTAAAAATAAAAACAAAATAAGGGATAAAAATAAAGATATAAACTTAAAAGTAAAATAAAATCTAAAATAAAATATCAAATAAAATAAAATATAATAAAAATTAAGATTAAATAAAAAAAATAAGAAAAAAAATAAAAAAAATAAAGCAAAATGAAAGATAAAATAAAATATTCTGTTTGAGCTGGTTTTCATGAGAACAATTCATTTTGGATGAAAATCAAACAGATTCTCAACTTACTTTGTGGTTGAATTTTTCCTCTTCATTTATTATTTGAAAGTTCTAAATATTTAATTATCAAAATTGTTCTCCGAGTTTATTCTCTTTAACAAATCATTAACAAAAAAAGTGGATGCCCTACATTTCTTGCATTCCTTTTATGTACGCACACCCGTATCAGTAGTTAACCGAATTAAAATCATAATCATTTTCCAGTTCAGAAACTAAAAATTTATAATTTTATAATGAAATAATTTAAATCACATAGTTCACTCTTTGAATCTCAGGAGCAAAGAGATAACGCCTTTTGGAATTATTTTACTTAATCAATCTCCAAGAGGAAAGGCATCTCTGCTGGAGACCATTATCTAATGTTTAAAATTCAAAAAATAATAAGATTCTTTGAATGCATAAGATAAATTTTTTCTTCGTCATAATAAAACGAAGATAATTATTCTTATAGGGCCATTATTTTATTTTATAAACTGCGTAAAACAGCTGACCTAATTTTGGGTTTTGGGTTTACGACAACCAATGTTTCAACTACTTAGCCCTGAAATTCTGAACCCAATCCTAAAGACATGGCAACTCCTGGATCAAGTATCGGGAGAAATTTGCCTTCGTGGATAACTTTTTGATGGGACTAACCCGCAGTTGCGTTACATGGAGAGAGAAACCATGAAAACCTTCCACAGTTTGCCTGACAACAAGGGGACTCTAACCCGTGATCCGTCTGTAACTGAGAATATTTTACGTCCTCACTGCAGTCGATGTGAGCCGAGTGCGGAATTCGTATTGACCAGTCATCGCTGGGATTCGAAACCGGATCACTTAAATGGGAGGCGAGTGCTCTATC
>NC_092209.1:30744402-30947093 GCF_043381705.1 Parasteatoda tepidariorum | reverse complement strand
TCGTAAGTATATTTTAGCCTCTTCTGGACTACTGCATTGTTATAAAAAATAAATAAATTGAAATTGAAAACCTTTCCATGCATACGTAGGAAAGTCGCAACACCCCGACTCCTTTTTATTTGCTTAAATTTTTACTTTTACTGTAGTAATCTAATTTTGAGAATTTGATAAAATTCAAATATACGATGTAAATTTTGTTGAAAGAAATTTATTTCATGAAATTTAGAAACTTCCGTGAAAAAATATTTTCCTTCCTCGAAGTTAACTTTTATTTAAATTTGGAAATTCTACCAAACTTAATATTTTTCCATATTTTCTTATGCATTTTGCTTTGGTATTAAATATTAAAAAAAAAAAAAAAAAATCGAAAATAAGAGAACTTTAATGCCTTGCGTAATCATTAAATGAAACTTAAATTTCAAAGATAATGTAAGCACCTTTTTCTACTCAAGTTTTAAATTAAAACAAAAAGTGCTATCTGCTCAAGTTTAGTATTTTAAATGAATATACAGATATTGTATGCAAAAATACTCTAAATTTACCAATGTTAAACCATATGTGTCAACCATAATAAGGTGTTACATTGAACCATATTCTCATTCAAGTTTGACCATAAGAAGAATTCAAATATTCCGTAAACATGCTTTCGGCAATTTTGGACTTTCCCTACCCTCTTGTCAGCAAGTATAAGCAAATCATAAACTCCTCTCCTGTTTAGATACTCATGCAATATTTAGACGGCCCCTATTACTAAAATTGATATAAAAACCATATGAGTTAAATGATCGATATTTTTTTTTAAAATTAATATAAACCTGAAAAAAAAATAGCCTAGTTTTGACACTAAAAACCTTTAGTAAAAGCAAAAGTTTTTGGGTTGAAATTTTTCTTTGCAATTCTAATTTTTTCCAGCAGTAAAAGCATAAATAAACTCTTTAATAAAACATCCCTTTTTTGCTACATTTTAAGTCAAAATACGTTTTATTGTAATTTTTTTCGGTTGCGATTATATTATGACTTTTATTCCAGCAGTTTTCTAAAATGAAAAAATGATGAAGTACAAAATCAATAAATGCCTGTTTGTAACCTTCTTTGCATTAAACATTAAGTAAGAGTCGAATCTGTTGCCATGTAGCTAGCAAAAAGAGAAACTTTTTTATAAATTAGTTTAAATGCCAAGCCTCCTCCCTACGGCAAACAATTTCCGAAAATCCAAATTAAATGTTCCATTTCCTGCTTTTACGTATTTCACTTCCATTTCTCCAATAATCTTGCTTCGCGCATCTATTCAATTTTTCATTTAATGAAACACTTTTCCAATACTTTTATGTTTGTGAGGTTAGTTCGTATGGAGAAATTCTGATCAGACAATTTCTATCAAGAATTCTCTGAAAATTTTATTTGTTTCATCAAACACAGTAAGTTCGTGTAAATGAGATTTCTGCAAACGATTCCGAAACTCCATCTACTGTACTAAGCAGAGATTTGAGTTCCACTGCTATTAATCGTCTGCGTTACAATCGCCAGTTTCCAAACGATACTAATGAAAATCCTTTCAAACTATGTCCTCTCAACTCCAGCTTTTAATGAGGAATTGATGAAAGAGTGTTGCGGATGTGGCAACACCGAATTTAGAGCCAAGTGGGAGGTCTTTTGTTGAATAGTTGTGTTTAAAATGGCGGTTGTTTGGTTGCTACAGGCGTCTATCTGGAATTCCAATATATTTTGCTGCCGCTAAGAGTTAATATCACTTCATTAATCTTGGATCCATTAAAGTTTGGATTAAGTCTCTGGAATTGCTATCCAATTTACTTGTCTAATTGCTTCGGAGTTGAAATGTGGAATTAAACTTATATCCCAGTGACGGGAATTCATTAGGCGCTTAACGCATGGAATTCTTTAACTTGATAAAATAAATTTCGATTTATCGACAAGCGTTCTATTTAAATTAATAACATACATTAAAAAAGTAAAAATAAATTAACTCTTGGGTTATGCAATTAAGTTAGAAATATCAATCTTTTTATATGAATAAAAAGAAATATTAAACTGATACAATTTGCGCTTTTCAAACTAATATATATACTTATAATATACATTATAAATAATCTATAAAAATAGTAAGCAAAAAAATTAATAAATATAGAGCTTACTGAATCACGTTAGTTACTTGGATTTTCATGAATTAAATTCAGATTTCAATTATTTCAGTGATACGCTCTAAATATGTAATAAATTAATTCGCGTGGACACATTGATGCTTTGTTAAATCAAATACCAGTACATTATTTTACAGAATAGGCATATTTTTGCTTTAACTAGTTTTTAAGTCCTTACCATAAGGTTTTAGCAAAAATTGGCAAAATGTGGCCAAAGTAATTTAGTCAGTGAAGTGATTGCAAATTTGGGTCTTTCATGTTGTTACTACATTTCGAGTTTTATGCTATATTTCTAGAAATGATTACGCGAATTAAAAAATTAGTACTCGAAACTATAAACGCTTAGTTTTAATTTTTAAAGTATTGGTTGAAAAACTTGGAATTATTAATTTCAATACCAAAATATAGAAGTCTATTTATATTTTGAAAGTCGATTGAATAAAATCAGAGAAATAAAAAGTCGTAATTTTAATTTTTATTCATGCAAAACTATACAATTGAATTCATTCACACTTTGAATTACTGCGCTAAATATGAATTTGAACAGATTTGAAACATTGTTATTTACATCAAGTTATAAAAAAATATGTATTTTTGGATATGGTGTCCCAAATATTCCAAATATCCCATATATCCCAAATAATTTATCGAAAATAATTTCAAATTCATATTTTAAAAATTATTCCAAAAAATAATATTTCTTGAATCGTTTGCAAAACATAATTAGAATTGTTTGCATGCTAATAAAATTTTATTTGATCGCAACATTTATATAATTATGTTCATTTATCATTATTAATTGTTTTTCAAAAAAAAAAAAAAAATTTAAAGAGAAATTGTTAGTAATTTGTTGAGTAGCAAATTATTCGAAAGCAATAGTTCGTTAATTGTGCAAAGTATTAAAATTATATTTAACGTATTTTTTTAAAATTGAAATTGATTATATTATAACTAGGAAATAATGAGCTAACAGTAACAGTTGTATATAATTATGTAAATAACAGTAACAATTGATAAATCAAATGATTGAAAATTAGCGTACTAAGTGAACAATGAACAAATCACTCCTTTTCTAAGTATTATTTCTTTTCAACAATGTTTCATGATTAATTATAAATTTCGATTGCTGCAATCGAAGTATATCTAAAGCTGGGAAAGCCGCACCATTGCTTTATACCAAGTATCGAACCCCAAATTATCATTTTGAACATCATTGTCATTATCGTCATCAGTTTAACCATCGACTGAGCTTTCGAATTACACTCAGACAATGTTCAGAGATACGTGCGCTTTACATTGCTCATCTTCCATTGACTAGGATATGCACGATAACTCTAGTCTAGGCTCGTTTTGCTAATGATTACTATTACCAAACAATTACAAGACATACTGCAATTACTGTAAGAAAAAAAAATTTTTTTTCTTGGTCACAGGATAGAAGTCGCCGGCTCAGATGAGACAATGCAAAAAAAAAAGAATTTTTTTCTTCTTTTGGGAAGATTGACAGAAAGACGTATTGAAAGATAAAATTAGTAGTATTTCTTTCCAGAAAGGTGGTTATTTCCCTTGCATGCTGAGGAAGGAAGAGATTAAAGCCCTCCCTTCGTGAAAGAGGGGTGTTCGGTGTCACGTGTGGAGGAGGAACGTAACGGTATGGCGGGGATGAGTTGTAATTTAAATTATGAGTAATAGAAATTGAATTTTGCTCCGGTGCTCCACTGGTCTTTGAATAGAATAAGTTCAATTTATTTGGAATTTTTATGCGAATTGATACTAATATAGATGAAGCTACAGAATACTTATTGTTACAATGTTACCAATATAGTTGAAGCTAAACAATGAAGCACAAATAGCATCATAGAGATAGTAAAACTATCGTTTTGGTTGTATGAATCAGCCTCAGTATTGAAATACTGAAACTTATGCAACCTTCTGTGTTTATATATATATANGTTTAACCGATATTTAGTCAACGCCCTCTACGCTAGTTTTGATAGATGGGCGAAATGTCATGATCAATTGGATGATATATATATAAATCCTTTACCTTTATTATTGAGTATTACCTTTTTTCCTTTCATTACTTATGGCATGTTGTGTTTTTTCAATAATATGATTTTGTTGTTTAGTTACCATTCAGTAGTGATTAAATAAAATTTGAAATTTTAAAGTAAAATACCGACTATTCTTGAAATTATGGCGAAAGAAATTGTTTCCAGAGATGAAAAAAAATGATGCAGCTTCTTCATTTTTAATTTTTTTTCACAAAATATATCCTTCATTCAGAATAGATAAGATACAGAAATTAAATCCTTCGTTCATAATAGATAAAATAAAGAGATTAAAACTTTCATTCAGAATAGATTAAAAGAAAAAAAAATTAAATGGATTATATGAAGTAGAAAAATTCTGGAAATCAAACTGTTCAGTCATAATAGACGGATACAGAAACTATAATTCTTAACACAGAATAAAAACAGAATTGAAATTTTTTCTTCCCCTATATTAAATAAAATTCAAAATTTAAATTCTTTATGCGGAGAAAGTTGAGAATTAAAATTAAACTCAACATCCGGAAAAGATAAATATAGTAATTAATTCTTAACACAGGTTAATAGAATGAAAATAGAAATTAAATTCTTTACACACAATCAATAAAGTACAGAATTTAAGTTTCTTATGCGGAAAATATTAAGTGTGAAAATCAAAGTGAATACAGATATTATAATTCTTCATACATACATATAAAATAAAAACAGATATTGTTTTAGTGATAAGGAATAGAGGTACTAATATGAAAATTTGTGAGCAAAGACAGTCAAATTCCCATACAAGCATATTGAACCTGAGTTCTTGAAAATAATTATGATGATAACTGCAACTAACTAATTTAATTTTATGAAATTGAGTTTCAAAATTTTGAAATAATATTTAAAAAAAAATTATCTTAAAAATCATGATTTTAAAGCATTTTTAAGAGCAGTGAGAGGAGAAAAAAAGGGAACACCTTTAATGAATAGTGTTCTCAGGATTTGTGTAAAACGACAAATTAATTTATGCAGACGATATTTTAAGTTTCAAAATTCGACACATATTTTTGGATGTATTTGGATTTTAGACTTTCAAACTATGGGGGGTAGTCGTACTCTGAGAAACATGATCGCACGAGTTTAACGAAAGAGGTTAAAAGCTCGGACTCCTTTATGTAAATTTCTCTTACGTATTTTCGCCATGTCTTCCGAAGTTTTTAAGCAAATCAGAGAAATTTTGCTGGCTAATATCATAATTATTCCAACTATAATAATACGTAATAAATGACGAAAGTAACAGACAATAATATAATAAATCACACAATATGGTTATTCAATATTCCGGCAGATAAAGTATGTTTGATTTCTCATTCATATTGTGTTATAAACTTTTCTGTTAAGACGTTTCGAATTAAAGTATCACGCGATATTATCATACTCACTGATATAAAAGGGAAAAAAAAAATTTTTTTTTTAATATTTCGTTCACTAAAGTTCAACATAATGAAAACTCGGATCTTATTACACCGCACACCGGGTTTGTTGATTAGTGCCCATGTCAATCACCAGCGTTTCTGTTTGGTTTCACAGTACCCCTTTCCCCACCTAAATATATGGTTTTAACCCTATATGAAATTACTTTTTCAACCTGGGTCTGAAGGGATCTTCTTTACTTCCTAAATCCATCCTTTGGATTATTTGTGCCATTCAAACTGGCGCTACTGTCAATCACTTTGTTTGCCGCTTAAGTATACGTTGCCATTCACTGTTTCATAAAATTGCCTGAGAAAAATCAGTTTCCGGAACTTCTAAAACTCGTTTATTTTTATTCTGATAATATGATCACTGTTTCAAATTGCTTCAATTTGTACCTGCTACAACATTTTTTAAAGCAGGCATTTTTTTACAAAATTTCTTGGATATTGCTTAATGCAGGCTTTCAGTGCACTGACAGTGCATAAATTGTTCTTTTAGAATATTTTTCCAAATCTGTTATAAATTACTACAAAATTGACGGATTATGGTGTTGACCTTATAAGAAATTACTTTTTCAACTTGGAATTGATGGAATCTTTTTAACTTCTTATATCCATTCTTGGAATTATTTCTGCCATTCACACTAACGCTACTGCTAATCATTTTGTTTGCTGCCTATGTATGTGCTGCCATTCATTGTTTTGTAAAATTACCCAAGAAAAATCAGTTTCTAGAACTTCTAAAATCCTTTTATTTTAATTCTGATAATATGATCACTGCTTCAAATTATTTCATTTTGTAGCTGCTACAACATTTTCTAACGCAGACATTTTTGAACAGAATTTCTACGTACCGGAGCACGTACCTAAAAATAATCCTTCACCGTATAGTCCACCAATATGACGGCAAGGGTACCCTAATCCACGATCCGTCTACTACTGAGAATATTTTACTTCAGCACTGTGGTCGGTGCGAGCCGAATGCGGTATTCGAATCCATCAGTCATCGTTGGGATTCGAACTCGGGACACCTCATTGGAAGGCAATTACTCCACCCCCTGAGCACCCACTGCTCAAAAAATATCCCTGGTATTGTCAGCGGTATCCCTGCCATTATTAAGATAGCGTCTTAGTGCTTGAAAATCCAATTATTAGATCAGAAGTTATTAAGGAGTTCTTTTTGCTAATATTTTGCACAGGGCCGGGATAGCCTGGTCGGTAGGGCGCTGGGCCCATATCCAAGAGGTCGTGGGTTCGATCCTCGCCGGCCGAAGACTCCCCGCGTAGTAAATGGTGACTGATGCACGTTAAATCTGTCGAGTCTCAAAGTCCTCCATGTTCCCACAACAAATCAATACCTCTGGGGGTACTGATCCAGGAGTTTCCTTGTCTTCTGGATTGGTTCAAAATTACAAGGCTACGGAGTTGAACGTTAGTAGTCGTAAACCCTTGAAATTGGGTCGGCTGTTCAACGACGGTTATAAAATAAAATATAAAATAAAATATTTTGCACACTGCACTTTAAAGCGATGTCTTTATCTACATTCACTGGGGAATGTCAACATTCGCCAGGTTTTGGATATTCTTGCCACAGTTCATGAAAATTATATTTCATTCCAAAGAGCGATGGGGAAAAAAGGAAAGAAAGAAAGGACGAAACAGTTCAGAGAACGATACAGATCAATCATAAATGAAGATTTAAAATTCGTTCTTGTTTCATATACTATTTTTCAACAAAAGTTACAAATGAAAACATTTCTTTATTGCAATGCTTGTTCAGCGATCTATTTTCATGTCAAAACGCGTTAAAGGCATTTATTTTCTGACAAAACAATTTGTTTAATATCAGTCCAAGCTAAAATTTTTGCTTCTTTTCGTTCATCTTCGTACAATAGATCACTCATCACTGCAAATTCAAAAACCGTATCTGTAAACATCTTGTTATTCGGTATATTATCATTGTTGTTTTTTTACCTTGAAACAACGTCGTGAGCAATCGTATTGGCGAAAGGGTTTTCAATTCGAAAATTGCTTTTATTGTTTTGGCGATTTTTAGAGACAATTGAATCTCTATTTTGAATCAGCAAGCGAGACAAGTCCTCATTAACGAAGGAATCAATCAGCAGTGTGTTGAACTTGTGGTTGAACTAAGTTCCGGATGATGACAATCAATGGTAATATTTTTGTTGAAATAATGCTCTCAGCATTTGTTGACCATTCTTTTCACTTTAAAATTATCATTCCGACGTTGGAATGTAATGTTGGGTTCTCATATATGCTTTTGTTACATACTCACGGTATTTAAAAGGCTGCTTTTGGAAACCCTGTTTTCATATGAAATAAAGTTCTTTTTTCAAATGACATGCTATTTTCATAACTGTTGTGAGTTTACAGCACTTATTCATGACTGTTAGACGAAGTTTAACCGATATTTAGTCAACGCCCTCTACGCTAGTTTTGATAGATGGGCGAAATGTCATGATCAATTGGATGAAACGTCACGAGAGATTGGGCAAAACGTTAATATGAAGAAAAGCCACAGTTCTGTTAAAAAGAAAAGTTCTTATGATCTAAGCTTTAAATATTTAAGTTACTCCAACCAAAAATAATTTCATCAGTAAACTTGTTTAAAAATTACATTTATTCCTTCAAAATGCAATGCTCGAGGTAAATATTTAGCCGTAAAAAATTTAATGATAAATATAATTGCGTAAATGCCATTCATAGTTCCTCATAATATTTAAAGTGGTGACGACATAATAATAACTCCACTTTATGGTTACCAATTCCTTTATATTTGTTTTATATTGTATTGTGGAAATCAAAATCATTGTAAATTAAATTTATTATCTTAAAAATAAAGAAATAGAGTGGAAAATTTAATCGCCACTTTAAATATTCTAATATTATCTAATTTAAAAACAGAAAAAGTTGGCCTTTTCGCATGGAGGCCTTGTGGTGTCATTGTCTTCGACTCCCCTTTCAGCATAATTTTGAGTTTTATTTAGAATAAATTTTCTTAGGATAGACCACTTTAAGTATCTCCTATAGCTCACTATCTGGTTTGAAATGGTCTATGCCCAGGGTCTCAAATTTTCAAAAATGCTCTTTGGAAGCAATGGACAGGTGAAAAAAACAGAATTATTATTTACACTTTTTCGTTCTTTTGTTCCAAAATTCCAAACTTTTAATGTCTTTAGGCAGCACCTGGAGGTAATTTAAACACGTACATCAACTCACACATTGTCTTATAATCCCCATGCCCTGCCATGTAAGTTCGCGCATGTGCGTTAATGCAGTTTTGGTGATCATTTCAAAGCAGATGTGCGACGCCAATTGTAAATTGAAAGCTTTTTCGGAAAAAGCCAAACTATAAACCCGAATGTGATTTTGAGTGGGAACCCACTAAACATAGGTTTAGATTCGTCAATTCCAAAACACCAAGACCAATCTAATACGAATGTCGTTAGAGACATTCTAAAAATCGTGAGTATCGTTGTAGCTTTCCTATTGTAAGCAATAATTTTTTTTTATGAACGTATCCGGCATAGGCGGGGTTCTAGGAGTGTAAAAATTCTAACTTCGAAATGCTTAGATTTGAAAAAGAATGGGTGGATTGAAGGTTGGAGATGGACTCCCCCCAATTTTCTGATGACTAGCAGAAATTTTTTTACCATCTCCTCCTTCGCTGGATGTATAAAAATTATATATTTGTCTGATTATTTTATTGTAGTAGTAATTTCAGAGAAGTCTCTAATTTTTTTCTCGTTTGAAATTTCGAAAATTGGTCTATCTTTTCATATTTTGCTCATTCATTTATTTCTTTGTTAAGGACGTTCTTTGTTATTATATTAGGTATAAGTTTCTGTCTAAGCATTAAAATAACCATTAAGAAGAAAAACAACACTTTTGATTATATTTATATCCATTAAACGCACCCATAAAAACTGTTAATGGGTAGATTCATCAAAAACTTAATTTGATGTTTATGTTGTTGCCGTTTTGCAATACGCAGTAATAATTATTACGAAATATTCGCCTTGATAAAAGCAATATCTATTTATTTCCGCATCTAAAGGAAAATTATTGCATTTATAATTCGCAAGGTTGTAAAATTCAGAGCGTTTAATGCATATTTATAACGCCAAACAAACTCTGGGAAAATAAAATTTTCTTTTGTTACTAGCGTTAAAAAAAAGTGAGAGCTTATTTCAACTTTTGGTAACTTTTTCACACTGAATTGTAGGGTTTTTTTCATGTTGAATTGTATAAAAAAATGTTAAATTTTCATTCCTCCAGAGCTACTTGATCATTTAAACTTTGGAATTAGTCATTTAAAATTACCTACTTTAAAATGATTTAAAATGCGCATGCTTTATAATTCAAAAGTTTTTTACTATTTATTAAAATAAATTAAAAAATAATAAATAACTGAAACTTCAGATAAATAAGTCATATAATTGTGTAAAATTATTTGATTATCTTAAACAGTACCAGAGATATGGTGAACTACGTAAGATGGGAAATTGACGTAAAGGGGCCAAAACTTTTGACCACGCTGATGTTTAAATTATTGGGACCAACTTTCAGATAGTCCTTACTCCATATATTTTGAGGATCAAAAATCCAAAAATGGTATGTTATAACATGATTTGTTTCAATGATTCGTTCCAAAATTATTACGTGTTCGCTTTTTTTCTTAATTTGCGCTTTGCTCATTTATCTAAAAGTCCTTAGAGGGAAAATATAAAGTAATCTTTCTTCCTTTTTTTTTCTTTAAATTTCTGAAAATTATTCAATTTAACCAAATTTTACTATTTCCTTTGTGTATATAAAGTGTTGATGAAATAATGGAACCATTATACGAATACATTTCTTAATACTTCTGAAGAAATGCTAAGAGAATCATTTTATAACTTCAGAAGTGATAAGATCATGCGATTTTGTCAATCATATCAATGAAGTTTAAAGAGTTTAGGGCTTGAAAGACCAACAATAAATTACAAACCAAAATAATGCATTTGAACATCCTATACCAGAAAATGTAGCAATAAATTTGTAACTTGTATAAATTATTTTGGTTATTATATGCAATAATCACACGAAGTTTCGTAAGCTTAGCATAAATATTTATGGAGATCTGGACATTTCTGTAAATACAAATTTTTTGTCTTACGTTTTTTTTGCTATAACTTTAAAAATATTCAATAAAATTAAACAAATTTCTTAGAACAATTTTAAATTAATTACGAAATTTTTGCTTAAAAAATTTGAAAAAAATTCGTTCAAAACTGTGCAATATATGATGAACTGAAGTAGTTATACTGCACATGAGCTTAAAAAATTTTAACCTTTTCGTATTCTTTAACTTTTTTTTTTGAATTTATACAACTAAACATTTAAAATGAAGAAAAAAGACATTTTATGCATGACGTTATGACTTATATGATAAACTTTAATATTTTAGATAGGCAGACTACGTGAAAAATAAGTTTCAATTGCATTATTAACTAAATTCAATCATACAAGTTAAAAAGAAAGGAATTAGAAAGGAATGTTGTCCAAGGAGTAAAGTCTAATGGTCTAATGTACAATGTATGGTGCTTTTAGGTACAACGCCGTGTTCTACCTTTGACCAATTTTCTCCTTTTTTTTTCCTCTGAGAGTATGGAATAATTCATTCACTGAGAAAGTTGCTTTATCAGACAAACGCATCATGTATTTCCTACAAAGCTTTTAAGTTATTGTAATTATTAATTTCTGTATAAATAAATAAGTAAATAAAATTGGTCCAAAGTATGATACTCTCCGCTGTTAAGCTTATTGAGGCTCACATAAGAGGCCTCTACCCTCATCATCTTGGATTTTAGGTGAAATTTTTGATTGAATTTTTGATTAGAATTTACTGATTTTCCTTTTGTATCAAACAAAGTATAAATGATACGTTATTATTCAACAGTACAACTTTTCAATAAAGGTAGAAACGAAAGAGGTCGTAAATTAGGAGAAATAGCACTTGATAATTTTAGTATTTCCATGAATTTTTCCTCAAACTTTTAAAGCAATAAAAGTATGTGATTTGTGGTTTTAAGGAAGTAATTTAAAAAACTGTACATTTGACAGTTTTTAGATATGTTATAAATTTTATTTTAGTACAGTTTAAACTGAGGAAAACTTATTTTGATGATGCTAAAAATTCTTATAACGTTAATTACATAAAAATGAAGATACTTTTCATAAATCTAAAAACAGACAATTGCATGCAAGTTAAATACTTTTCAAAAACTGCTGATTCCGAAATTGTATTGTCATAATTTTTTCGGAAAGTTTTTAAAAAAAAGCCTAAAATACCGCACACTTTATATATCTCAAATTCTGATTAGATGTAATTTACAGATATCGAAAGGTACTGCCGAAACCGATAAAATATTCACCACTGTTTTAGTTGTGAGATTTAAATTTAAAGGAATAAAAGTGTACTTAGATTTCTCCTTCCCCGTCTTTACCCTTTCGACTAAATTTGGTTTTTATTTATTTTATATTTTGTTGTTGTTTTGTTGTTGTTCTTTTTCAAATCAAGATTTTGTTTGGCATGTTTCAAACAAATCAATATTTGGGTCAGAAAGGATAGGAAACAATGAAAAAACTTTTTGCTCAGCTTAGAGCTCAAAGCTTGAATTGAAAAAAAACTTTTTTTCATTTATTCGTATCTCGAATTTGTTTCTTCCTTATCATTGTAAATGCCAGTTGTTTCTTTATTGTATTATTATTACATTTCCGTTAGAGTGGGTTTTGGCATGTTTTTTAAACCGAATAATTTGTTTGGGCTTACCGAATGCATGCATTGTGATGCAAAATATTAGTACACTCTTCGAATGTATATATTTTATTGTTGCTAAAAAACGAAAACATTGCATTAGGAACTCCCATTAGAGTTATATAAGCCTGCAGTTTTATAAATATTGTATTAATGCAGTTATGTGAAAAATATTCTAGATATATTTATATTCCTAACCTTTCGCAGTTATCGCAGAATTTCACCAAATTTAAAACAGGGATGGCAAATCCGGGCCCATGCAGGCACGCAAACCCATTCCGAATTGAAAACGAAAAATATTTTTTAGCTTTTCTTCAACTTTTTCCCTTCTTTTTTTAGCTGGCCCCCTTTTCAGCTCAGAAATTGTTGTTTTTTACTTATTGTTACTCAGTAATGAGCTTTGTTAGAAACAAATATTGTTCATTTCTGACTTAACATCATAAAAAACTTAAGGTGCTTTCAACTTCAGCTTTATCACCGAATCTTGTACAATTGTTATTCGTAATAAAGTGTAAGTTTTTAAGTTTTTTTTCCCTGTAAGTTTCTCTCGGTCATTATTCGTTCTTGTAAACTTTCTAATTCAATTTTTAAAAAAAAAATGTCGTTAAAAATGAATTTTCTGTCATTAACAATAAATTTTCTTGGTCATTTGGAATTAATGGTCCAATTTTTTTATTGGTAAATTTAAAGTTCTATAAATATACAGTTTTATTAACAAGAAAATATTAAGCATCGGCGAAGTAAATGCAGAACATTATTATTAGAAAGAAGTATTATTATCAGAATTAGTAAATTTTACTATCAAATGCATGCCCTTCTGCAAGCTACTTTTGCTAATTATTTTCTTATGCATTGCAGTAAACTTTTTTTGAATAAGTATATGCATGATTTGAGAAACAAAAAAGAGTAAGCTAAATAATTTTGTTTATTACCATATTAATTATGCAAAATTTCAATAGCATTTATCTTATAAAGTATGATCGATTTTCTTTCTTTTTTTTCACCCTATTTAGAACACTAAATAAAAGTATGTCAGAAATTTACCGTGTTTCCAGCTCTATGAGAAAAAAAGTTCACCAAAAGGTTCGACCATTTTTTTACCAAAGCATTTTGGTTATGATTTTGGTAAAATTATAACAGTAAAATATGGTTTTAAAAATATGTGTTAAAATTCGGTAATTTTATCATGACACCTTAGAGCATGACTTAAAAATCACTTATTCGGATAAATAAACTTTTCAGTTTTGTATTTGTACTAAATAGCAATAAGGACTATGGTTTTGTAAACAAGAATTTCGGGTGAACCGTTACTATATGAACGGGAAAATTACCTAATGAACGGTTTAAACAACGTATATTTTGATTTTATTAACCAGAATTGTTGTTTTTTTTCTACCTGAAATGTTACAGTATGGTAATTTTACAGAAGTTTTTTCTCTGTGTGCTATCTATACGCCCAGCCCGGCATATGGGCAATTTTTATTAGAATTGGAGGAGTAATTAATTGGTATATTCCGGTATTTCTGACTGTGCATGACCGGCCGGGCACGTAAAGGGTACAATATACATATGTTATCAGAAATTTTGCAAGTCTCAGGCATTGTGGGCAATGATTTTAGAGCTCTTATAAGAAGTGCTGCTAGTTGCAAAAAATTGGCAAAACACAACAATTCAACACCGACCAATATCATTAACAGTGCATACATTACATTAGCAACGCGTCTAAAGCCTGATTTGCGAAAAGTTATTTTTAAGATTAACGTATTTAAAGGTAGTAGTAGTTTACTTACGTCACACTAGAGCTGCACAATGGGCTATTGGCGACGGTCTGGAAAACATTTCCAACTGTGATCCGAAGTCATATCATTGCATTTCTGAACTTCTGAATCCTCATCTGATTTGTAGCCCGACGATCTGCCCTTGAAGTCAAGCACTTCGCAATAGAACAGTTTAACAAGGACTGATTCCCCACCAGCTCGATCCCTACGCAAGCTAATCCAAGTTGCCACCCACCCGCTCATTGACAGCAGTCAGTGATGCTTGATTTCGATGTTCTACTGGGACCAGTGTCTTAACGATCAGTCCATTGAGAGGCGAATATATTTAAAGGTTCAATACACTATATACCATAGTATCGGGTGACTCTGTGAGTAGATATGCATATATTTTATTTTATTTTTTCGTCGTTGAACAGCCGACCCAATTTTTGGGTTCACGACTACTAATGTTCAGCTCCGTAGCCTTGTAATTTTGAACCAATCCAGAATACAAGGAAACTCCTGGATCAGTATTCCCAGAGGTATTGATTTGTTATGGGAACATGGAGGACTTTGTGACTCGATAGATTTAACGTGTACCAGCACCATATACTACACGGGGAGACTTCGGCCGGCGGAGATCGAGCCCACGAGCACTTGGACATGGGTCCAGTGCTCTACGAACCGGGTTATCCCGGCCTTAGATATGCATATAGATGAGTTCCCCTCCCCCTCAACAATTTCTTTATGGCAATAGGACAATGGTCGAAAAGTGGAGATATGTGCTTACCATCGAGCCAGGCAACACAAAAGCACCAAAATAATATTCTCCTTCATTTTATTAAATTCTAGTAACATTAAGTATAGCATAGATAATAGTGTAATTCTATTTTCTAAGTGTTATGTAGGATACAAGTCAAAACGAGGATCAAACTCTAATTTTAGATGCTTGTCTGCAATCACGCGTCTTCAGATTGCTATTTATGATGCAATACACTCCAAAGTACCGTTTGGGAGATTATGAGCAGTGCCAATCTCCTCAAGAAGTTTCTGTATTGCTGTAACGCATAATACAGCGTCCTATTCAGATTAAAGAGAATAAAAGAAAAGTTCTTGAACCAACAAGAGTTAGTGGTGATTTTGAGAAAAATGTTGAATAGAAAATTTAGAATTTTTTTTTTTTAAATCATAAGTATGAAATGTGATCCGCTTAAATTAGCGTTTAATTCTGACAAACATCATCCCAGTGTATAAAGAAGAAAAATAATAATAATATTTTAAAAAACTACGTTTTTGTAGTGGAGAATAATAATTAAAAAACCAAAATTCGAAAAACGAAAAACATGGGGCACATGAAATACATAACAGTAACAGCATGTGTGTTCATGAGAATATGTGCATGTATATCTGTAATTGTATCTGAATGTGGATGTGCGTGTGGTTGTGCATGTGTATGAGTTAGAAAATGTGTATATGTATGTGTATATATTACTATATTTCATGTGCCCCACGTTTTTCGTTTTTCAAATTTTTGCTTTTTAATTATTATTCTCCACTACAAAAACGTGGTTTTTAAAAATATTATTTTGATTTTTATTGTTTTTTGTACTCACTTCCAAAATCTCAATTTTTTCACTCACTATACACAAAACTTTTCAACTGACATGTGATACTAATTTGAAATAATCGAATCGACAACAAAAGACAATCGCGAAAATATAAATTTTTCTTTAATTTTAATTTTATTTTACTTTGTATGTTTTTTTTTCTCTTCATTTTCATGCATTGTCATCCAATTCTGAACTATGTGCCAAATTTGAAGTCTGTAGCTAGTCGGGAAGTTAGTTTAAAATCGATTACAAAATTCCACCCGAACAGACATACACGAAGGCAAGTTGATATAAACGTGGTAAAATTGCCTAGTTACGACTCTGTTAGTTGCAAATCTCATTCTGTATGGAAAAAAAGTCGAATTTCTTTCTATACCATTCGAAATAAGCAGCATTTTCATTAAAGCAGATTCACTGATTCTTAATATCCTGTTTAATTTTACGAAAATTTAGGTTCATCTTCTCCCCAATCTCATTTTACGAAATAAAATCGTACATCATTCTTCTAGACTAATTAAGAGTAACGCATTCGCATCTTCAGCATAGTATTGTTGCAAAAGATGAATATTAAAATTGTGTAAAGAAAATTTATAAAAATTTATAGATATTAGAGATTTTGGCATAGTGCAAAAGAGGGTATCAATAACCATGCAATGCACTCTTATTTTTAACACTATCTTTACTTTCTTGAATGATCAATAATGTTTTAGAGAGATTTTATTTTTATTAGGGCATATACAACTAAAAATCATACGCTTTAATTCGAACAGTATGCACATTACTATAAGTGTTATAGAAATATTTTAAAGGAATCGATCAGTCTTATGTTAAACGAAATTTGATAAGTAAAAACTGAATTTAAATGTGCAATTCAAGTTTAACTGAGCATCTTATACTTTATTTAAAATAACTTATTTAACATACAACCATAACTCAGTACTGCCTGAAATCATACTGTGAACTAAATGCATTGCTGAGCTAATTGAAATTTAAGATGTAGTTGTTTATTTTTAACAGGAGATCTTAAATAGCTAAAAATGTCACTTAACTAAATGTCATTTAACACACGTCATTTCATTTTACTAAGAAATTTTCACAAAAAATTTCTTCTTACCCGAAATAGAACTGATAACATCGGAAGAAGACAAAATCGGGTTGCGATTCACAAAATAATGCATACAATAATGAAATTATTTTTAAACAAAGCACATCTGTCGAGATGCTCGAATGTTCACATCAACCACAGTGTTCAATTAAACTGGGGTCTAATTGGCCGAGTAGCATCAATGTTAAGCGTGGAGATAGCGGGTTCGAACTCCACAGTGACCTTGGATGTATCTTTGTGCAGTTCCTATCTAATTTGTGTCCTACAGTCGACTGATCGTTAAGACCCGGTTCCCAGCAGATCACCGAATTCAAGCATCACTGGCTGTGGTCAGTGTGAGGGTGGTTGACCACTTAGGTTAGTCTGCGTAAGGACCGAGGGTGTGCGGTATTGGTCCTCGTTAAACTGTTCTATCGTAAAGTGCTCGACTTTGCGTGCAGGTCATCGGGCTACCGAATCGGGGGTGACATCCCCACTGCTGAGGATCAAAATTGTGATGGTGTGTCTTCGGATCATCCTCAGGGATGCTTCCCAGACAGTCGCCAATACCCTATTGTGCAGTTCAAGTGCGATGTAAAATAACTACATTAACCTTAACCTTTCTAATTTGTGTTATCTCTTAACTTGACAAGGGCTTATAAGCCATTTGATGTATTTATTGATACGCCTACATGCAGACTCGTGTACGCAATTAAAAGAATAAGCTTTAATAAGCATAATCTTGTAAGCCTTTGTCAAGTAGAATATAACAAAGTATTAGACTTATAGGGTAACGGTGGGATTTGAACCCTCTACCTCCACGTTGCAGAGCGTTTGGAATGCAATACGGCTGATGGGAAAGCCCATTAGCCGTTCGAAGCCATTTCAGCACGCAAATCAGCACATGTATGTTTAACAATAAATAAACGAGCAGTTTCTCAGTCCCGTCCAACAGTCTGTTGCGCGGAGGTAGCAGGTTCAAATCCCACCGTAACTTTGGATAAATCTTTGAGATGTCATTCTTGAACTTATACAATCTGTTTTTTTAATTTGACAAGGTCTTAAAAGTCTTTCTTTGTAACAAGCACACAAACCTGACGCAAGACAGTAAATAAATAAACTAAACTAATCTCGAGAGAGCGGAAAGACAAGGGTGACTGGCTGTGAGTAGGAAGACAACTGGTTTGAGCCTCGAAATCACTGATGAATCTTCGGTACTTACAAGAGACTATCATACAAGCGCTCAATTGAATTATAACTATCCTCATAGTAACTATAAATGACTTAACTTAAAAATTGAAATCCCAAATACATTGAGACAAAAGAAAAAGAACTGAACTGTCTTTTTTCTATAATGACTATGAGTCATCACACCTTATCGCTGCTTACATCATACCAAGGTAGATTGCTGTAGAAAAATAGTATAAACTACAGCATACTCTTGTGTATTGCCATAACATTTCAATTGCAACTGCTGTTCGCCTGCATCTAAATACCAATCGGTGTGGTGGGTTCAATCTTTATCATCATGGCTCGTGCCAGCACGATTCTCCTTGCTGAAGGTTAATTATCTGGTCGAATTGCACTTCCACAGACTGTGTCTTAAGTGGTCCAGAATCCAAACAAATGTAGAGTCCTCGGTGGTTTTAGTGCCAGCAAAGTGCCAGAATTACTGGATAGACAGGGAGTATTTCGAGATGGATACTAGTACCAACATCTACCCTACGATCCATATGGTGACCGCGTGGTGTGCATATGTGCCAGTATTGATTTCTGATCGTCATTGAAGATGAATTCCAAAACCCGAGTTGTGACTCTAGTACGACGTTAACATATATTTGTTGTATCATAACCCCGTTTCGAAATTCAAACGACAGTGTCTTGGTGTTGTAAAGTGGTTGTGGGATGAAAGATGGCCACTTACCTTCAACCTGGTGGAAACCTCGTTAGTCGGTGGAGTTAAGATTTTGATCCCCAGGCAACACTATACATGAATCACAAATTTGTTCAAATTCATCAACTTAGAACACATAGATATACTGTGGATATTAGCGCTAAAAATAAAAGGACGATTTGTAAAGTGGCTGTGGGACAAAAGATGACCATTTACTGTTAACCTGGAGGAAACTTGTGGAGTTAAGGTTTGGATCCCCCAAGCGATACGATATATAAATCACAAAGTTGTTCAACTTCATCAATTTAGAACACATAGATGTACTGTGGATATTAACTTATAAAAAGGACGATTTAAGCACGTATTACTCTGTACTATAATATTTTACGCTGACAAAACAATCTAAAGGGGAAAAAAACTAGCAATTCCAAAATGCCTTCAATTTCGGGTTTAAATTTTTTTCTTAAACTTCGTATATTATTAATTTACATACAAATTTAATCCTTTATACTGACACAGAGGCCGTTCAAGTGTTGTGTAAGCCCCCAAAGAGATTTTTGATCTGATAATTTTTGTTTCACCTCTTATTGCCAAATTTTTTTTAAATGAAAATAAAGTAAGGAAAATTTTAAATTTAAAGAAAAAGCTGCATTTGTCGAAAAAAATTGTAAGAGAATTTCTTCGAAGATTTTCACAAGTCAGTTTTGATGTTAGAGAAAAAGATTCTAAAAAAAAACATTTTGTTTAAAGTTTCATAAAATAAATCGAAGCGTAGCATTACGTGTAGTTACATTTTTTTATTGGAATTAAATCTTTAAATTAGATTGCAGTCGGGAACATGTTATAGCCAAGAGGGCTAATCTGTCAATCTCATGACCGACAGAACGGAGGTTCGAATCCCAGCGTTGACAATAGAATATTTACTCCATTTCTTCAACACATGAAGAGTTTCTAATGTCCATGCACTTTCCAATTTGTGACCCTGGACTATTAGAATATGATACTCATATTAACGTATAAATAGCTGCTTCATAAAGCTGCTAAACACAAAAAAGTCTAGTATTTCCCATCTTTTACGATAGGTAAAGCAACTGGCCAAACTAATTCAACCACGGTTCAACGGTAATATTGATAAAACACAACTCAACCACAACTTAACTCCAATGCCCATTACATAACGAATCACCGAACTTCAAACCTAGCAAGTTAAGTCAGTTTTCATTTAATGCTAAATTTGCGGTTAATTGGATAGACAGACTGCACCCGCAGTTTTTCTTTTTTTTACCTTAATTAAGGAATTTAATTCTAACAATGCATAGTTTTTCGTATTTTAAAAACGATTTTATCTCAATTAATATAAATAAATGCATAAAATATGTTTCGTACTTTCGTATTTTGTATAAGAAAAATATTTTTCAAATTTTTTTGACGTTCTAAAATGTTTTTAAACAATTCAACTAAAAAGTTATTGCTTTTTTTTCCTGATTTTTATTTTAATTACATAAAATAATTTTTTTAAGATTGCTCATAAATGCGGGAGTAGTTTTCTTCCTTCAAATTTTGCTTATTTTCTAAAAGCTTCATATAAAATAATACAAATATTAAAAATGTGTTTCTTATTTTAAGCTTGAAAGAAAAAAAAATTGAAAAAGTATTTTATACTTCTTAAAACCTTTTTAACCGATCTCGGTTTTAATTTATCAGTTTCCTTTTATCAATGTCCTTTTTTTTCCCTTTAATCCTGCTCATGAGATTAGAGGTAGTTCTCCTCCAGTAGTTTTCTCTGTCTTCAAAAGGTTTTTTTTTTCTTGAAAATTACGAATATATAAATTCTTTTTATTTTATTTTAATGGCGGACACTTGGAACTATTGTCCATTGGCCACAGAAAGTGCCAGAACTGCTAACTCTCTTTTCCTTACCCAGTGGGCACATGTGGCGAAGCCACGGCGGTGGAGCAGCGTCGCCCACGTCACACTACCACATCCCGTTTTAGCGTTATTTATCAAAAAAAAAAAACAAAAAAAAACGCAATAAGGTAAGAGAAATATTATTTTAAGAATTCTCAATTTCAACTTATTTGCTTAAGAAGTATTTTCGAATGAATTTGTTTTTACTTGAAATTTATTTTATCAGTTACATAATTTTTTTTAATAACGTAAAATTATCATCGTGAGTACGGATGCAATTTTTCTCCTCTATATTTTGCGTTCCTCTAATATATCGAATAATGCAAATAAGTTTTTTATTTTAGCTTCATCTTTATTTCGATTTTATTTAGCTATATTATACATTTTTTATTTATATTTTATATCTCTGAACAAGAAATCATTTAAATTACAGACTTCTTGAAACTGCAAACAAATAAAAACTTTAATTGTCCGATAAGAGCTTTATCAGCATCTTTGTCGAACGTATGTTTTAAATACATAAAGTTAACTTGAGAAATATCAAATAAAATTTTTTAATTTGTAAGTCTATCAAAATTGTAAATTTTTATTTTAGAATTTAAAAAATAATCTCTTTCTAAGCAAATTAAATAAAATGAAATGCAGAATCGGACAAATCCAAACTTTTTGAAACATTATAATTAAAATTTCTTATATTTTCATAATACTATTTGAAAATATTAAATGCATCACCTCAGTTGTTTTCATTATTCGATTCTCGCCAAACTGCTCTTTCTTCTCCAACTAATGACGAACTTTTGATAGCTCAATCATTTCTGAAAATCTAATTTATGCTGAAAGCTCTATCATTTTTCTAAGAGCAAATAGTTATGATAGATATTTTTGAAAACAGATTTTGTTGTCTATTATTCTGCATAAAATTTTAGAATAAAGGAGAAAAAAAATCCCTTTTAAAAAAACTTTTTTGCCACAATTTGGCATCTAACTATGGGGAAATTACTGGTCGAAACAAATCTTTCTTGTTATTGAAGAATAATAAAGGCGAAAAATAAAAATAAGGCGTTAGTTTAAAATTTTTGCTACTGCATTTTTGGCGATCAAAATTACAGGTTGGCGATCAAAATTACATCTTTTGAAAGGAATTCATAATAAAGAAATTTAAATTTCTTAAAACGTTGCAGCACAAACGACAAAAACTTGTTATCTAAGTTTTGAATAAGCTTTTGATTTAATTCCCTATCTTTTAACAATTCATAAACAATATTATTAACTGCATATAGTATATGATATTTAAACGCGCTATAACAATACGCAAATTATGTTATTCTTCACAAACGTTTCATTGCAGAACGATATACAATTTAGTTCATTTTTTTTTAAAAAATTAATAACGAAAGGAGCAGTTTTAAAAAGTTTAATATACCAGTCAAATAAGATTCGAAAATTTTGAAAATTAAATTATTGAAATGGTATCTTATAATTTTAAACTTGTATATAAAAATAAAAATGATAAATTAAGTGCTACATTTTTTTTCTTCAAATTTCTGAAATAATAAACAGTTTCGTATTCATTGTTTTTAACCTGAAGTTAAATACATCAGGGGAGCATTCAAATAATTTATGAGTATGTTTTTGAAAACTTTAAACTTTCCATCTCCTTGGCAGCAAAAATAAGCAAATTATAAACCAAAGAATATACATAGGTAAAGAAGGCTAGCTTACATAGACATAATGCAAACCATTCCCCCAAACTTTGTTTCGGTTCCTGTATATGAAGGTAAAAACAACATTTAGGGGCAGAGTAGCAGAGGTTCTTGAAACTGGTTTACACCCTCCCCCCCCCCAACCTCCACTGGGGTTGGGAAGGAGAAGAAGAATTTTCTCTTTTAATTCATAGTTGGTTTTTCTGCATTTTTACACTATTGATAATCAGTACTGTATTATTAATTAATATATTTTTGAGAATACATTTATATCCTCCATGTTGACTAAATCTGCTAACAAATTTTGACATAGAAAGAAAGAATAAATTGGTGGATGCCTGGAGGCAGCGTACCCACATGTAGAGTTATACATGTAGAGTATATACAAGTAGAGTTATACATGTACAGCTACATGCATGTAGAGTTATCCTATAACCGATTCTCAGGAAACGTACCTCCTGACTGCCAGTACATCTTTACTAAATCTGAGTATGTTGCTCACCCTGTAAGTTGTTTTTCTGATATAGCAAGCATATCGCACCGAACAGTTTTCTGCGTTAGTTGCGTTTTCGAAGAACTGGGCTTCTCCTTTCTATTTTCTTTGTTATAAACCTCCTCCCATGCTAACGCAAGAAAGTTGTCGCACATCCCTTCTCCTTGATTTTTGCTTGAACTTTGACCTTTACTGACGTATTCTAATTTATAATAAATTGGGGTTAAATTCCTATAACCCTTTGGCGCAAATGGTACGCGGATGTCCCTATTTATCATTGTTCTGACGCTCTAATTACTAGCCAATATACATTTTGAAATTCTTTAATTATAAAAAACTGTCCATTAGTTTCTAAAAAAAATCCGTTAGATTATCGGAATTATATTTGTACTAAATTATAGTATAACTCTTTGACGTATAACCCTTTGACGCAAATGGTACACGGATGTCCCTATTTATCATTGTTCTGACGCTCCAATTACTAGCAAATATACATTTTGGAATTCTTTAATTATAAAAAACTGTCTACTAGGTACTAAAAAAAATCCGTTAGATTATCGGAATTATATTTGTACTAAAATATAGTATAACCCTCTGCCGCAAACGATACACGGATGTCCCTATTTATCATTGTTCTGACGCTCCAATTACTAGCAGAAATATGTTTTGGAATTTGTAATTATAAAAAAAACTGTCCTGTAAATTATAAAAATTATAAAAATATTTTTATAAACTGTAAAATTATAAAAATAGCTATTAAAACAAAATCTGTTACATTATCGGAATTATATTTGTACTAAAATATAAAATCCGAAATAAGTCGTTTGAAAAAGTTTTTTTTTTTCATTCAAGTTTAAAAAATATATCAATAATTAATTTTGCAAAGTAAAGAAATTTCAATAATGAATAACTGTTTCTCTTAGATCTAAATAACTTTAAATAAGCGCAAATGTGAAAAAATTATTGCTCGTAAGTGAGCTATGTTTGAAAGATTTTACTTTTAACGCTGAAGAAAGCACCGGTATTTCATGCTGTATTTCATAATCATAAATTATTAAAATGCTGAAAATAATGTATATTTTTTTATTTTGACCTAAATTAATACAAAATAATAAAAGAAGTTGGAAAAATATGTTTAGTAAGATTCTGAGCTAAGAATCTTACTAAAGATTCTTAGTAGTAAGATTCTTACTAAAGATTCTTAGTAGTAAGATTCTTACTAAAGATTCTTAGTAGTAATTATAAGTAGTAAGTAATTACTCTTAGATAATTACTTACTACGTTTAAGAGTATTAAAATTATAAAATATGCAACTTTGCATAAATTAAAATTTACGTTTAATATCTTGATTTTTTTTTTTTTTTAAATACTCTTCCAGCTTTTTTCTTTTCATTCAAATTTTTTTGTTGCATCGAATGTTTTCTATAAAATGTGCAATGTTCCACTTAAAAGTATATAAAAAATATAAAGATGGAAAATTTAAAGTGTAACGCAAGCAACGCTCATACCCCACTAATGCAATACTAAGGTTCTTATTTGAACCACCCCTTAGTTTCTTATGAAATCAAGTAACATCATTATTCTGACTTAAACATAAATTAATCGCAAATACGAAGCAAAATATGTATTTCAGATATATATATATATTAAAAATTATCACAGTATAATATAAAAAAAATTGAGTTTATTTTAATGTGATTCGTTAAATCAAAAAGTAAGTAATGATGATTTTTTCAAAAAAGAAAATAATGTCTTTTGATTTCATAATTATAAATAAGTATCATCCTTAAGTTCTTCTTTTTTTTAATAGAAAATATAAAATTTCAGATTAAGAATATGACACGGAAGTTATTTTATACTAACGTAACTTTTGATTAAAAAACATATATATTTTTTTAATTCTTCTCCTTCTTTCAAACTAATGATTAGGTTTAACAAAATGACGTTACTGCAAATCAAAGTCCTTCAATTTCACAAAAACAACTAACATAAAAATTTATTTTATAAGTGCGCAAATTTATCTTATAATTGTGCACATTTATTTTATAAGTGCGCAAAGTTTTTTATAAGTGTGCAAATTTCTTTTATATGAGCGCCAATATTGTGTTTGTCGTAACGTTGTTTTTCGATTAAGCTTTTCTCAATTTAAAACTTCACTTAAATTAATGTTTTTATACTGTCCCTTTTTCTGAAATCTATTTTCCCCCTCCCCTCTAATTTAAAAATTTATTAACCACTATATTTCTTCAATATGTTCATGTTAGAAAAATTCTTTATTTTATTATTTTTCAGTTTCATGCGATTTTAGGTAGTTTAAAATATGTTTTGGTTTAGTACCATAACTAATTTTTACGACTAGAAAACTTAGTTTTTTCTTTCCTTTTTCTTTTTTTAATCGTGATTTCTATTCAATTTAGTAAAACAATATTTTTAAATGTCAATTTGAGAAATATTGATATAATATTTCCTTGATATAAGATACTTTGCACGTAAGCTTATCTTTTTGATATTATTCATGTGTGAATAAATATATATTCAAATATTTTCAATGCATTTAATCAGCCAATTTTTGCATTCAAAGTTTAGCTTCTATTATTTTCTTAACAATATTACAGTTAGATATATTATTGTAAAATGTTTCTGTTATGCTTTTTTTCCACTAACTAATTGTTATGCTAATATTTTATTTTAACAGAAGGTAAAAGGAAAAACTTTAACAAGTCAGAAATAAAAATTAATAAATAAATGAAATTAGAAAAAAAAAACATTTTTTAAAATTCTATTATGTTTTTTATTTCAACATTTTTTTAGCTGATTTATTTCAACATGTTAGAAACTAATTTAAAGTAAGACCCGTTTTTGTTATAATTGCTGTTATTGTTCTTTCACTTTAAATACCGATTAAGGTAAAAATTGAAATAAAATGAGGTTATGCATATTAGACTCACAATAAATAATACGTTAAGAAATGTTAATAAATTTCCTTTGTGTTTCCTTAATACAATTTTTTGCATTTATTTTATTTTATTTTATACTTTTTATTTCGTATGTTTTTATTATCTATTTGTTTTGTTTTTTTTACTTATTTCTCATATTTTTATTGATTATTGATTTTTTCTTTGTATTTCAAAACGTTTTAAAATTAAAACTCTTTTTTGTAAACTCTAATATAATTATAATTATTTTTTAACCAATTATTATTAAAATTTACTAAGTTTTATTAAAAAAAGGGAATGCAATTTTTTGCATTCTTTTATGCTTTTTATTCCAACAAATATCAAATTTTAGAAAATTTTCAATTTAAAAAAAAAAAAAAGATTTATGGTAATGAAGAGATTCTATGTAACCAATCAGGATGACTTTTACTTTTAAAGGCAAGTTTAACCCACCGGTTTTAAATTTATGACTATCATACATTTAGAACCTGTTTATGACAGATAGCATAAATTTAATAGATGACATAAATTTGAAACTGATTTACAGAATAAGAAAAAGTTTTGGATTTATGACTAATTTTAAGAATAATAAAGTTCAGCGTAATTTTGTTGAATTTTAACACTTGAAATGAATCTTGTTGAAATTTAAAACTGTTTTACGGAATTAGAAACAGTTTTAGATTTATGACTAATTTCAAGAAAAATATAGTTCAGCATAATCTTGTTGAATTTTAACTTTAAAAAGCAAACCGAACATTTTCAATGTCTTCTTTTTGTTAAAAATATTTTTTAACTACATATGTTCTAGCTAATTATAGTTATGAGATGCTTCACTCTCGTTATTTACAATATTGAATAGTTTTTTTAAAATCTATTTTACTTGAAATGCATGTAAATCGTATTATATATACAATTTATACGCCGTACCATGTTTGTGGCTCTATGGGAACGCCAATAAGTTCGGTAATTTTTATCGAAACATTTGTATTTTTTTTCCCTTTAAATATTATAAATAAGATAAAAAACTATAATTTTGGTAACAAGAGCTATAATTTCGAAAACCAAAATTTCAGGTAAACTATAACCATATCAACGGAAAAAATTTCAAACGAATGGTGGAAATAGTACCGGCACTCAGAGTACCAGTACTTTTTACTGTATTACTTATTTTTACCGTAACATTATTCAGAGCAAAAAAATCTGATAAACCGTAATTTTTACAGTAATATTTATCTTAATTTTTACAGTAATATTTAATTTTTACAGTAATATCTACAGTACAATCACTGATACAGTAATATTTATCTTAATTTTTGCAGTAATATTTAATTTTTACAATAATATTTACAGTAAAATCACTGATATTATAACTATTTATCTTAATTTTTACAGTAATATTTAATTTTTACAATAATATTTACAGTAAAATCACTGAACTGCTGTAATTAAATAAATATTACTGTAAAAATTACGGTTTACAGTAATATTTATCGTAATTTTTACAGTAATATTTAATTTTTACAATAATATTTACAGTAAAATCACTGATACAGTACTATTTATCTTAATTTTTACAGTTATTTAATTTTTACAATAATATTTGCAGTAAAATCACTGAACTACTGTAATTAAATAAATATTACTGTAAAAATTACGGTATAAAATTTTACGGTAAAAATGGATTTGGTGAATACTACACTTAGGGGGTCGGTACCTAATCCCACAATTTGATCTGGTATTTTTTACAGTGAGCGCTCCCCCAAAATTTTTTAAAAGAGAATTTATCTTTAATTTTTATTTAAATTTACGACTATTACAATGGGAAATTTTATTCACCCAAATTTCTCTCATATCTTTTTCCCTAAATATTAATTCAAAAGCAACATTTCATTAAAGATTCGATTCGAAATATTGTTTACAAAAGATCAAAGGAATCTTTGACCGCCCAGGAAGAATTTTTTTTCTTCTTCATTATCTTTCATCAACGGGTAAAAGAGACTCCTCTTCACGGCTGAAGGAGCCACCTGCTCCGAAGGCGGGTTACCCGTCCACTGTCCAACCCCCGCATCCGTGAAAAGACGATATTCCCGTACACCCGTAATATCACTCTACGTTGGAAGAAAATGCTATATTATTAAACCAACTAAAAACTATTACAATGGGACGAATACAACAAAAGAAATTCTATTCATTATTATTTTTGCATCACTTTTTTTCTCTTTCCGGAAAAAGAACTTTTTTTACTTTTTTTTAACGATCTTCTATTGTCGATGGAGGTTTTAAAATATATTTCTTTTAAATGGAGGATTTATTTGGAGACAGGCGGTCGATGTGAGAAAAAGTCTCTAAAAATTCCCTTTAAACTTTTTTATTTATTTATTTATTTTAAGTTTGTCTTAAGCGACGCAAGAACAAATTATTATGTAAGTATTTCTATTGTTAGTTTTTTTTAAACTCGTTTTTGTAGTATTTGCGTCTCCAAAATGTTCAATTAATTGATAAAGTTGTTAGATTTGAAGTTTTTTAGTTATGTGAAACTTTAATTATAGGCGCCGTATAGTCGGGTTTCAATCACAGGAGCAAAATCTATAAAAACTATGTACGACTGACACAGTATAATAGCATTAGTCAACGATTCTCAAATGGTGTTTTGCGGAACCCTAAGGCTCTATGGAAGAATAAGAAGGGTTCCGCGAGCAAGGACTTTTTTTTACCTCACAGTGATGATTTTTGAAACCTTGTTTATATTTTGAACGAACTAATAGTCTATTATTTATTTAATATTTCGATTGTTTTAATGAAATTATTTTTAAAAAAAGAAATAGAATTTTTTTATTTAAATGTTACTTTTTTATCCAATATTTCAAATATATTATGAAAATATTGTTTCAATATTTTGAATATATTATGAAAAGGACCTGCTTTTATGAAAAATTGTATTAATATTTCCCATCGCGCTTTGCAAATCAGCATAAATTCGTTAATAACTCAATTCATTAATAAAGAAATACGTTTCCCTGGTAACCAGTTTCAACATTTATAACAATTCTTTTAGCTTTCGTTCCAACAAAAATTCGACTTATTTGTTTTCATTTTCACTTATGTATATCCCAAAAACACATTTAAAACTGAATAAGATATAGTTCCAGGAGTATGAATTCAACCGTTGAATATAAAATTAATTTAAGATAATGAATGAAAAAATTTCCTTCCTCTTATGTAATATTTTCAAACTAAAGTAGTCTTCTATTGGTTAACACGGTCACTATTGTTTTTATATACGTTATTATTTATAAAGTCAGGGTTCCACCAAAAACAGTTCAATCATTTCGGGTTCCATAGCTGAAAAAATTGGGAACAGCTGTTATATGTTATACCATGGCACATATTTGAAGCAAATTTTAATTTCCCACTTTTTCCAAAATGTCCACTTGATTTTCAAATTGTGAGACTTGTAGTTTTTTAGTTGTCTTTAATCTTTTATTATCGACGGCGTTGTGTCAGAATTCAAACACAATAGAAAGATCTTTTATTTTTACTGATTTATTTTTACTATTTTACTTACTATTTTTTTAAAGAGTTATATGACTGAACATATAACATGATATTTTATACTAATCGAACACTTTTTAAATAAATTTTAATGTTTTTTTTTTATTTTTTTATTTTTTTTAAATTATTTAGTTGATTTTTAAAATGTGAAAATAGAGTTTTTTAGTTGTCTTTTTTATTATCGGCACCGATATGTCGCAGTTCTAAGGCAACTGATAAATTTTTTGTTTTTTAATTTACTTTTATTTTAAAGGGTTATATATCGGAAAATATAACATTATATATTATACTAAGTCACACATTTGAGAATTTTTTTTATTTTTCCTTTTTTTCAAAACGTTTAGTTAATTTCTTAAATTGTGAAACTTGTAGTTTTATTTATTTATTTATTTATTTTTATTTATTTAATTTTATAGTTATTTTAACCTTTTATCATCAGCTCCGTTATGTCAGAGTTCAAACACAATAGAAAGATCTTTAATAAGAAATTTTTTAGTTCACTTTTTCTGAAAATTCTGAAAACTGAACATGTAACATGTTCCTGAAAACTGAACACGTAACATGTTATTTTATACTAATGGCACAAAAGCGAAGCAAGTTTTTTCCCCTCATTTTTCAAAAATGTTTAGTTAATTGTAACAATAGCTAGTTTTGTAGTTCCTTAGTCGTGCCACTCTTTGATTACAGGTGTTGTTGAGTTGGAGTTTAAACAAAAGTAAGATATTTTTCATTAACTAAGCTCCTTAGGAAAAACTTTATAGAATATATAGATATAACATAACATATGCCATGCTATGTTCTACTAAAACACACTTCCAGGATAATTATTTGATTCTTGCATTTCTAAAATGTTCAATTAACTCTTAAAATAGCTTGATATAAAATTTTAATTATTCTAACTAAAAACAACTGCAGATTTTTACTGAATTTCTTTAAAAAAACTTTTATATGACTGATACATAATATGATATAGCTCATATCCAAAATTAGCATTAAACTTTTACTTTTTCAAAATAATTAGCTATTACAAGGGTTGTAGTCCATTATTGTTTAAATTTTTTAATTTAGGCACCACTTTGTCTTTTCCTTGTTGTTTTTTCTATTACAGACACCATGACATAAAATCATTTATTCTGAAAATATACTTTTCAGTTTCGTATTTTTTACTTAATGTGTGATAAGCATTATTATTTTGAAAACCAGAATTTCTGACAAACCATTACCATATGAAAGAAAAATTACCAAATGAATGGTTTAAATACCGTATATGAATGGTTGAAATGAATGGTTTAAATACCGTTAATATCAAAATTAGGCTGTTGCTGTTTTTTATTAGAAATGTTATATCATACAGTACCGTAATTCTTCTAGTTTTCTTTTTGTAGCGTGTAGAACCATATCATTCATTCATTCAAATATTTTAAGAGATTGTTATATTATATGATGAAACACTGTTTAATTTAATACTTTATTAAAGATGCACCATATTATTCTTTGATGTACCGGTATTATGATTCAATGTTAATCCGATTTTTCTGTGGGAAATGTCTTAAATTCCTGAAAACTCAATTCAGGAATAACATGGGACCATAATAATATAGTTAAAACTTCTTAAACTATTTAAACTAACTCGTTACTCGTAATATGGCTACTAAAACCATTTATTTGCAATTTAAAAAAAAGTTTTCCGATTTCTTTTTGTTTAAAAATATTAGTTTTAAAATTCAACAATGAATAACTTTATACTTAAGAAAATTAATTATAAAATTTTATTTCTATCTTATAATTCTGAGCTATATTAATTCTATTCTTTGTATCAATTCTATTTTCTATATCTTAAAATATTAACCGGTTAAATGTCATAAATTAATGAACTTTTTGAATTTCACACAATGATAAAATTCTGGAAAAATTACCATACTTCATGGTAATGATATTTATCTTTTAAAAAAACTGTAAATCTGGTAATAGAACCAAAATTTAAGGTATTAATAAAACATTCATTTGCTAGTTTTCCCATTTATATGGTAACGGTTTTCCAAAAATTCTGGATTTTAAAATTACAGTTCTTATTACCAACCATTTGGTTAAAAATACAAAACTGAAAATTAATTTAACCGAATAAATAGTTTTTATCCTATACTCTAAGGAAACATGAGAAAATTATCAAATTTTGCCACATTTACCAAATTTTATCATATATTATAAGTCTTTATTTTATGGTTAACTTAACCAGAACCATAACCTAAGTGCTTCTGTAAAAATTACCGAGTTTTTTTTTGGTGTTCACATAGTGCCAGAAACACAGTAAATTTAGTCATATTCTAGTAGTTTTGATAGTATTTTTTGTCTCAGTTCAAATTTAAAAAAAGAAAAGATTCAACTCGTTTAGTTGATTTTCAGAAAGAAGACTTATTCGAATTTCGATTTAATAAAGAGTATAGCAAACAAAAAATTTGTATTAAATTTGTATAATTTGTAATTCAGTACAGTCATTTAACCAAAAAGTATCTGAGATTATTAGGGTAAAGATTTTGTCACACATAAATGCTTCTCATAAATTTTATCAAGCGAATAAGTTTTTGCAAGAAATAATTGTTTACATAAATTATATCAAAAACTGATTAAAGATAGTGCAATCATAAACAACATTATGGATTAAAGTACGAATGTCATGTGTAGTTCCTTTTCCAACTTCTTACCAATTTTGCCAAGAGTGTTTGAGAGACAAATGAAAAAATAATATTTAATACATTTTATTTTTTATTTAATTAATTATGCTGCGATTGAGAGGAAGACTAAAATGTAATGTCTCTTAAATTTATTGCGAAATACTCCCATGTATTATTTGTAACTAAAATTATTTGACATTGATTTATAAGAGAAGAAATAAATTACACTTGATTTGATATATGTATATTATAGTACCATATAATCATATTTAAAGAGGGTATTCAAGGTCGGCATATTAGTCTCCCAGTGTGCTTTATTTTTTATTAAGGGTTGAGTTTAAAAACAAAATGAAAATAAATTCTGAAATTTTCTATTTTATTTACAATACAAAATTTTAAAATTGTCTGAACAGTAAATGGGAAGTGTTTTTTGTTTTTGTTTTTTCTAAAAATTAAGTTTGTATTAATTACATGAAATAATTGTTTTTAAATATCTGCACTGAGAAAAAATGATCAAAACAACCAGAGTGTGTTAAAACCATGTTTCTGGCTCTAGGGGAACACTAAAAATTTTGTTAATTTTTACCGAAGTGCTTTGTTATTGATTTTGGTAAAATTAATAATAAAATATCGTTTTACAATAAATTATAAAATTTGGTAACTGTGACAAAATTCGGTAATTATGGCATGAACTTTTAGCATTTAAAAAAATTTTATATTGTTAATTATGGATTTAAATTTCTTTTATGAAATTTTAATATCATAAAAGTAAACTATGTCTGATTTCTGCTCTTGATTCTTGATTTTTTTGACATCTAGATAGATAGACAAGTGTTTTTTTTTTCTTCTGATATAATCATGATTGTTCTTTTAAAATTCTTAAGCGAATTCTTAAGCTAATAATTCTTTTGAAATTCTTCAGATTGTTCTTTTGAAGAATTTTAATCTTTGTAAGAAATGCTATGCTTAAAATATTCCTGGTATTAAAATATTCTTTCGAAATTCTAATTACGATATTCCAATATTGTACAAGTAAACTATGTTTAAAATATTTTTGGTTCCTGACATTCTACTCATTAACAAATTTCAAAACTTAAATATTAAATATCTATAATAATTTATAGTATGTTTTTTTTTTATTTGCAATTTTATGTATTATATTTAATATATTTTTTAAAAAATTCAATCTCAATCTTCAAAGTTAAAAAAAAAATTTAAATAACGAGTACACGAAATAGAAAGGAAACAAAGACCACACACTGATTTGTATTATTTTATCTTTATTTATACGTTTTTTGTAATACGGTATTAATTAAACTCAATTGACTAATCCAATGGCTAGAAAAAAAATCCCACCGGCTAAAACTGTTTCTTTTACGGCAGCATATCAACAATCTCCGTCGAAAAACTTAGTCGCAAAATACGTCGAGCATGAACCGGTTTCTTACTTTTCCTTTTATTTCTCAAAATGTTTTTATTTTTTTTATAAAAAAAAGAAGGAAAAAATAGCATTTTTAGAGGAAAATAAATTACAAGTTTAGGAATTTAATGACATATGCACACTAATGTTATTCCCCCAACCCTCTATACGAACCAAACACGAGAAAATTAATTACGTAAGAAGTCAACCGTATAATGAAACAACAAAATCATTTTAATGAAAATAAATAGATATTTTATGTAAATTTTCACCATCAAAGGCAGTTAAAGCTGGATCGTAAAAGATAAACATTAGATTTGTCCTTTAATTAATTTTATTATTAAAGCGTGATTTACGTATTTTTTTAAAAATTTTTTTTACATTGCATTTATTTTTAATATAGTTTTGTCTTTAATGGATTAAAATAATATTCTGTATTGTTACTTCAAAATCAAATTTCAAATTTTATAAGGCAATTTCGGATGTTTTATTATTTAAAATAAATGAAAAGCTTTATTTTATAACAGCAATTTAATTTATGGAAAGCTTTGAAAATAATCATATCGATTCTAATTAAAATAAAGAAATTTTTTGTTTAGCAATAATAAGTAATAAAGTACGGTTTCTTAACAATACTTGTACATTATTCTTTCTAGTTAAATAATTGTACAGAAATTGTATGGATAGTACTAAAATAAAAATAAAAATAAAAATAAAGCTTTTTAAAGTAAGTTAAATTACAATGCAAAACATTCTTTTTTTAAATTTATAACTGCAAATTTTATTGATCAAAAACATTTAAAAATTAATCCTTTTTAAACTTAAAACAATTTTGTCTTTTGTCTTTGGGCATAAATCTCTTTGAGTTAAATATCTAATTAATAATTTTATGTCTAATAAAAATATACTTTCTTTACAATAATAAGTTATATTATGATTCGAAAACAGAATATATGCATGATAGCAATTTTATGAACCTTATTGCAAAAATTGCTTGCCATCAACTAATAAATATAAAATATGTGTAAGTCCTAAATGTAATATGTATATATCTTCTGTATCACTTTCATCACCAGTAAAAGCATTTTTCCTTTAAAACGCTTTGCAATTTCTGACTGTGCAGTTTGAAGCCTAAAGCAATATCATGTTTTTTAATGTAGTAAACAATATTTTTTATCATCATTGAGTACATTTTTGTACGTTTTGGGATTAAAATAGTTTTCTAAAAAAAATGTTGCTCTAATTGATGAGTCACGAAGTGATTTTAAAAAATATCTAGTTACTGTATTTATCACCTTGTATTACTTTCATTACCAATTAAAGTATTTATCTTTCAAAATGTACTGCAATTTTTGATTCTACACTTCAGGAAGACAGATTTACTCTTGATTGAGAAAACTACTAACAATTTTTCATAGCAATTTTAAATAAATAGGAAAGTATTAATATCACATTAAGGAATAATACGAATAAAAAACTATTTTGAATGATAAACTGTCTGTAGTTAAAATAAAATATAAAATAAATAAAACATATATAGTTAAAATAAAATATAAAATAAATAAATTATAAGGGTTTTCAATTGGATTCATTTATTAAAAGAATATTACTTAAGCAATTTATAGTTCGATAATGTTTGGTAATATAATAGTAGTAGAAATAATTTATAATAATGTCATTTTAATGCGTAAAGATATCATATAACTAATGTTTCTCATTAATTAATGAAAATAATGTGCAAAACTTATAAATTTGCTTTCTGGATTTATTATTTGCATTAAACTAACAAAAGCACTGGGGTTTACATTTAATATTAGTTACAATATACTTCTAATTATATTTAACATAAGTTATGTATTATTTTTTTGAAGTGTCGAGGTATGGATGTTGGCTGCCATTAAAAGATTTAAGCAGTAGAAGTTATATTATCAATTTAGCAGTAAAACGTCTGAATTGAAATTAATAAGTAAGTTCCGCTCATAAATTTGCTTAACAGATTCATTATGTGCATTAAACTAACAAAAGATACAGGGGTTTATATTTAAAATTATAGTTCCATTATACTTCTAATTATTCGTTATAAACTTCTTTTTAGATTTAATTACATATTATTTTACATATTATACATATTATTTTACATATTATACAAATTATTTTACATATTATACATATTATTTTACATATTATACATATTATTTTATAGATAAGTTACATACTATTTTTAGGATAGTCATGATATAGATCTTGGATGCCGACAGCCATTAAAAGATTAAATTGGTAAAAGATACATTATTTTACTTCCGAACTGAAATTAGTCAATTTCGCTCATAAATTGGCTTTGCAAATTCATTATTTCCATTAAATTAAAGGAAGACATTAGAGTTTATATTTAATATTAGCTGCATAGCACTTCTAATTATTAGCTATTTTAAACTTTTAATTAGATTTAATTTAAGTTACATATAATTTTTAGGAGCGTCATAATATAGACCTAGATGCTGACGGCCATTAAAAGATTAAAAGGGCAGATGATATATCATTTTACTTCTGAACTGAAATTATTCAGTTCCACTCATAAATTTGCTTTGCAGTAATCATTTAATAGTAATTATTTCCATTAAATTAGCAAAAGACAATGAGATTTACATTTATTATTAGCTACATTACACTTCTAATTATTCGTTATATTAAACTTCTAATTACATTTAATTTAAGTTACATATTATTCTTAGGAGCGTCATAAAAACTTTGATGCTGAGTGCCATTAAAGGATTAAAGTAGTAGAAGATATATTATTTTACTTTTAAATTTAAATTAATCAGTTCCGCTCATAAATTTTCTGTACAGATTCATTATTTGCATTTATTGCAGCAAATTAACAAATTAATTCCTATATATAGTGTAAAAACTATTTTCAATAAATAGTAACTTTCATTTTTTGCCACTAAAGAACGTGTGCTATTAAGTTTGTTTTTCGTCTACATACATTACATCGATTGAAAGTTAAACAAGAATTACTATTCAATTGTGAAAATACATTAATTTCGCATGATTCTGTTCAATTTTGAGAAGGAAATTATTCGCGTTGATCAATATGATTACATTTATCATGCTGACATTGGTATTGTAATTATATAGTTTATCTTAATATACATCCGAAAATTCGTCTATGACATGTTTATCATCATTAATATAAACTTACACCTACAGTTTATTTGTTTTTTAATGTTTATTACAAATATGAAAGGAAGTAACAAAGAATATCTAAAACAGTATCTATAAATTAATAAATATGAAGAAAAAAAAATTCACCTACCCAGCTTTCACTTTTTTTTTATTAACAAATTTTTTCAATGCCTATAAACATGTTAACAAAATTGAATTATCGATAAAGGCTAAAGAATAACAAATATTATACAATATCAATTGATTCATTGAGATTAGCTAAAATTTGACATTCTTACTTTACCAATATTCAAATAAATTGGGATTTGGTTACATTTTAAAAAGCCGTAGATTGTTTGTTGTATTTCGTTCAACCTGTTAGATTTTGCGTGTTTAATTGGTTTACTTATTTTATGTTAGATTTTTTCCAATAAAAGTAATTATTTTCAGAACTGGAAGAAACGCAATATTATTTTGTATGATATGCTTTTATCCAATAAATAAGACAAACAAACGAAAATAAATTAAATTTATTTAATCGTTAGATTAAGTTGTATTCATAATTTATTTTAGCATTTGCAAATAAATCTTTTGAATTTATTAAAATGATTAAGTTACCATGTCAATTTAATTTTACAACAAAAGAAATCGAATATCATTTAAAATGTTTGTTTTTTTGTCAAAGATATCTAAACATTTAGTAAATTATTAAATATTCAGTTTAAAATATCCAAGTTCGTATTGACCAATAAAACCCTTATCTCTCAGGTCTATACATCATTTCTCATTATAAACCAATCATTTTTTGAATTGGATATTAGTTTTTTTTATACTATGTCTTTCGAAGATAATATATCAGAAAATCGTTTTTATCACATATTGATCAAAAAAACTAGTAGACCTATTCAGGCAAAAATGTGAAAACCTAATAATTTCAGAGTTGTTATAATTAAACGTTTTTTCATTATATTGAACCTTCATATATATATATATATATATATATATATACATAAATTACTACATAAAATTATGTAAGTATCTACTTAGATATTCCATCACTGGCTATCATAAATCAAGTACTAAATTCTCATTGCAGGTCTAAGTTACTCCATTTTAGGGGGGTAATTAAAACAAATTTGCTTTTAATTTCTTTAAAATGTAGTCCCGCAGTGAACTGATCATTAAGACACTGCTCCCAGCAGATCCCCGAAGTCAAGCACCACTGGCTGCTGTCAGTGGGCGGGTGGGTGACCACTTGTATAAATCTTCATACGGACCGAGGGTGTGCGGTATTGGTCCTCGTTAAACTGTTCTACCGTAAAGTGCTCAGCTTCGCTTACAGGTCGTCGGGCTACCGAAGCGGGGGTGCCATCCCTGATGGCATGTCTTCGGATCATCCTCAGGGATGCTTCCCAGACCGTCGCCAATAGCCCATTGTGCAGCTCTAGTGCGACGTGATTGAACTTCAACAACAATATCTTTAAAATATATGCTATACAAAACTTTTATGCGACTAAGCATATAAGGAAACTATAGATCCAATTTTTAGAATATTTTGCTAATCTCGAATATAAATGCTCTTAAATTGACAAAGGATTTTAATTAAAAAGTCGCTTAAATTCGATTTACGGTATCAAAGACACATCATTAAATATTTTATTACATTTAAATGTTCGCAGAAGGAAACTATAAATTAAAAAAATTATGTTTTACACTAATTAATCTGTCTCTAAATAATGGATAAATGGATAAAATGGATAAAATAAATGGATAAATGCTCATAAATGGATAAAAGCATTAAATCGAAAAGCAGTTTAAGTAACTTCGTATGACGGTATCAAAGGCATAACATTAAATTTTATATCACAATTAAATGTTGAAAATGTCACAGAACATGCTGATGTATAAATTTTTATTATTTGATGATAACTCTTAACTAAAATTTTTATATTTGTGCTGACAACTATCATACTTTTAAATATAATTTTTGACAATCTATCAGATTTCAGAGTAAAACATTAGAGCCAACAATAGTCTTTAATTGAATACAAATTTGTCTTGGTGTTAACTAAGAAATGCATATTTGAGGAAGACGCTCCAAGTAATTGTGCAAATTCAGCAGGTTGTTAATTCAATTAACCAAGTTTGGAAACAATAAAAAGTTACCCCTCGACAACTCACCCGGGTGTCAAATCAGAATATCATTATCTTCTGAAAATCTGTAAAAGTCACTCAAAATTATAACTCGTCAGGGTAATAATCCAAAAAATCATAGTTCCAAAATGTGGAAAAATTCATCAGGGTGTTAATTAAAATAATAATCTTTAAATAAGTAGAAAATCTAATACGATTGAAAACATCAGGATGTTAATTTAGACAATCCTACTAATAATCCTGTCCTTTAAAATCGCAGAAAAATAACCAAAATAAACTAGTCAGGGTGTTAATTCAGAGTTAGCCAAGATTCAGAGCATCATTGGACTTTATAAACGTATGAGTCTCCCAAATTCAACTGATCAGGGTAATAATCCAGAAAATCACAGTTCAAAAATGTGGAAAAACCTTTCCAAGAAAAACTCATCAAGATGTTAATCAAAATAATAATCTTATTATAAGTAGAGAATCCAATGCGAGTGAATTCATCAAAGTGTTAATTTAGATAATCCTACTAATAATCCTGTACTTTAAAATCACAGAAAGATTACCTTATGTTAACTTGTCAGGGTGTTAATTCAGAATATCATAACACTTTAAAAACATATGAAAATTATCCACAAAACAACTGGTCAGGGTGATAATTCAGAAAATCAAAACTCAAAAATGTGAAAAAGTTTTCCGAGGAATCAGGATATTAATTTAAAAAAGTATCTTTGTGAAAAATCAATCCCGTAAGAATTCCTCAGGTATTTTTTATACAGATAATTCCACTTTAAAAACGTAGAATAATTACAAGAAGTTAACTCATCAGTGTTTTTATTCTGAACACTATATTTTAAAAATGCTGAAAATCATTCCGCAAGAAACTAATTTACTATTGATTTAAAACATTAGAAATGTGTATAAATAACAGTGTATGTGTAAAAATAAAGTCCTATTTTTTACACATAACCTTATATTTTGAAAGCTATAAATTATAAAAGTGAATAAGAAATAATGTTGAAACAGAACAGAAGGAACTGGCGCATCTTTAATTATTTTTCTCTCGTTAAGAAATAGAAAATTATCACGTGAAAAAAATCTCTTAAGAAATTGCTGGTTTACAGTACGACTACTGTGCAATTTATATCGTCCCCAAGGTAAATCTTAACTGCGTGGTGGCAAGTTTAGAGTATTAGCCATATTATTATACATGAGTCGTATTCTTAATTATAGGAAATGTATAACTACACTTGAATTATTCACCCGTGATGTGATAGTATTATCTGAATGTTCTTATTTTGCAATGTTAATTATTTAAGTACAACCTTTGAGCTAATTGGAGGAGAAAAAAACTGTTCAAACTGTTAATTTTAGAAAAGCAAATTATTATTTAAAAGAAAATTACAGTAACTCGTAGTGTTAATTTTATTCGAAATGCTAATAAGTCTGAATGAAATATTAAAATTACTAGAATTAGTAAAAAGTAATGTAAACTTACATGGAATATTAATTACAGTGTAACATTTCTGAATTTTTAAACTAAAAACTGGTTTTAAACTTATAGTAAATTAGTATTTCCATTACCGAGTATACCGCAACTGAAACCAACCGTAAACCAAAGTAAGCGGTATTTTCCGTTCATACGGTAACGGTTTACCGGAAATTTTCGATTCCAAAACTATAGTCCTTATTACCACACTTTTAGTAAAAAAATACAAAAGTTCAAAATAAATTGATCCGAATAAATAGTTTTTACGCGATACTCTTAGGTATCATGATAAATATAACAAATTTTACCACATTTATCAAATTTTACCACAGTCAACAAATTTCATCACATATTATAAGAAAATATATTTTTGTTTTTTTTTTAACATAATCATTACTAAAGCACTATGGTAAAAATATACTTCGCTTTTTGATGTTCCCATAAATCCTGAAAAACAATAAATTTTACCATATTCTGGTAGTTTTGAACATGTTTTTTTTTTTTTTTTCGAAGTGTGATATCATTTGAACTTGCTGCAACCTCAATACGATTGTGAAATCATAATATCATTCTAAAAAAACTTGGTCACACGATTCGATGATACAATTTAACGTCTAATTAGCACCATGTAAGGAGAGAAAAGTCAGTTCAACGTTGAACCAACTTTTCAATTCATCTCAACACCATATTAAGCTGCGTCTATAATATGGTTCAACATGCTGAAAACTTTTATAAAACTTGCAAATAAAATAAAATAATAAGTTGCATAAAAAATTGAAAAACTGCATCAAGAAAATCTACCAGTGCACATTTCTGAAAAATTTCATGAAAAAAAAAACACTTAATATTATAGATGCAGTATAAATACTGTATTCTACACTGAGAAAATAATATGGTCAAAACTGCTAGAATACGGTAAAATTTACCGTGTTTTTGCATCTATAGGAAGACAAAGAGCTCGATAACTTTTCCCAAAGCACTTTGGATAAGTTATAAATAAAATATAATTTTATAATATGCAATAAAATTTGTTAAATGTGGTAAAATTTGGTAATTACTTTTCAGTTTTGTACTTTTTACTAAACGTGTGGTAATAAGAACTATAATTTTCCAGTAAACAACAACCATATAGACGGAAAAATTGCCAATGAATGGTTTAAATACCATATATAATGATTTCTATTACCAGAAATATGTTTGTTTTTTTTACCAGAAATGCCATTACCATACAGTACGGTCATTTCACCAAAATTTTCCCCCTTGTAGCATTAATCATTTTAAAACTATGTAACGCTGAAAAAAATAGTTGCAAACTGATGTAATTAAAATCAGCATTTTTGGATGTTTCCTAAGATTTAGAAAACACGTTATTTGTATAAAAAAATCTTTATAAACTAAAAAAACAAAATTTTACATTAAAATAAATTACGGTTTTTCTTGAATTCAATTTTATCAACGCAACATCTTCTAATCCCGCCATGGATGGAAAAAAAAAATTTTTTTTTCTTGCACAATAATAGGATGCGCTGTGTTTACAATGGCCTCGGTCTTGTTTACCCATTCAGATAACTATAACGGAAATAGGGCAAGAGTTAATTTATTTAAAATTACAGTCATCAAAGCATCGCGTGTGGTCAGTAATTTGAGGGTGGCTAGACCGCCGGACAAGAGAAAACGGTCACTTGACCCTTTTTCTCCCATCAACTTTCTCATAAGAGACTTCTCAAGCTTATGTTCGACTTTTACTTTTTTCAGAAGAAAAAAAAAATTATAAATTCAAGGCTATCGACTATTGCTGATAGCTGCCTTATTGATTTATGAAGTAGTTTTCGTTTGAATAAATTATTTTGATACAACAGATAAAAAATTTTATTACAAGAATATCAAATGCATTTTAAACTACATTATTTCAAATGGTATTAAAAATGTATATAATATTCCATTATTCCTATAGTTTTTAAAGCATAAATATTATTTTAAAATAACATTGTTAACAATGAATTTTATATAGTTTTTATCCTAAGTCCGACAGCTAGCTCATTGTCTTATTCTTTTTAAGAATAGAATAGTTTATTTATAATAGTTAAAACAGAGAAGTTATCATTTAAACAAACAATTTTTTCTTATGCGTTCGTTAATAGACAAAGATTACAGTTTTTATTATAAGATAAAAATATTTTATGTAATATTAAAATGCATAATTTCAATTATTTATTGTAATTATTTATTGTAATTATTTATGTGTGATACACATTCTATTAATCCAAAGTAGCTTTTACTATTAAACATATTTAATACATAATATATATTAAATATGGTTTTTACAGATTTTGTTCTCGGTTCGATAGCTGACTCGTTAATTTTTTGAAAAGTTTTCGTACGAATAATCAATTGTTTCTTATTCTTTTGTTAGTAGTTAATATTTAGTAAGATAGAGTACATTTTTTTTTACTTCTTAGTCCATGATGAACAGTCCATACATCTAAAGTAATTTTTATGATTAAATATGGTTTATTTGTAACGATTCATATAGTTTCTGTTTGCACCTGGAAAAATTTGTAATAAATTATAATTTGCTTTTTATTATTTAAATATCATGAAGCTAAAAAATTCCGAGGGCATCTTAAATGTTAATCATCTCATAAATCTAAACTTTCTTTTTAGTGTTTGTGCAAATAATAGGATTCAAATAATAATTTGTTCAAATATTATTCAAATACAATATGAAATAGAATCAACATAAAGTAGAGACGAATAAGAATTCTGTGTAAGGCTGGATTTGCTAGTGATGATCAACTTATCGGCATACAAGGTAAAGCTCTTTGTTCAGATAATCATATTCAAATAATAATTTGTTCAACTAATATTCATATTCAATATAAAGTAAGATTAGTGTAAAATAGGGACGGATAAGTATGCAATGTAATGTTGGATGTGTTAGGGATAACCAATTTAATCGGTATACGAAGTAAGGCTTGACTATTCGTGCAGATCTTCATCAGTATACAATAAAAAGTAGGATTAATATAAAGTAGTTGTAGATAAATGTTTTAAGTAAAACTAGATCAGTATACAAAGCAATACTGGATTTATATATAAACTGTGGAGTGACAGAATAACCGCTAAAAAATACATTCGTACTTAAAATATCTTTAAAATCAACCATTGTTACGTGAAATTACTCATTACCAAACTTGCAAATTTGTTGTACAAAGAGAAAACCTCGAAAGAATTTTAATATTAAAGAGAGGGCTAAAGAGTTCAGTCTACTCATATCAAATTTATTCATAGTAGAGGGGTAGAGAATCGAGCCCGAACCGGCTATAAAAATCGATATTCAAACGTTAAACTTGAGGCAATGAGCATACTTTGAACTAAAATGAAGTTCAAAGTTTCAGAATTGATCAAAACTTAAACTACGTTTTATAATAATGCTCAGAATTCTTCAAGCTTTTTAATACATTTCCATGTTACATGTTTATTGTTTAAAATGTTTAACATATGACAAGTTTCTTGAAGATGAATCATCAACTAATCTTTTTACATGACTTTTGAGCATTCCATCTCTAATCTCTTACTTCAAGTGTATCAATTTCATTTTACATACTTATAATTTAAAATATTTGACAAGAGGCAAGTTTAAACCATTTCTTGATGATGAATCATCAGCTGATCTTTATCCCTGATTTCTGACTTTATCTTGACTTGTGATCTTTATTCCTGACTTGACCCTATTCCTTCTATAATCTCTCACTTCAAACGCATCCATTTCATTTTACATGTTTATAATTTAAAATAGTTAACAAGTTACAAATTTAAACCATTTCTTGAAGATCATTATCCCTGACCTCTGAGCATTCCATCTCTAATCTCTTACTTCAAGTCATCAATTGCAATTTACATGTTTATAATTTCAAATATTTGACAAGTGACAAATTTAAAACACTTCTTGAAGATGAATCATCAACTGATCCTTATCCCCGATATCTGAATGTTCCATCTTTAACCTCGTACTTCAAGCGCATCTGTTTCATTTTACATATTTATAATTTAAAATTTTTGACAAGTGACAAGTTTAAAACATTTCATGAAGATGTATCATCAACTGATCTTTATCCCTGACTTCTGAGTATTCCATCTCTAATCTCTTACTTCAAGCGCATCAACTAACTCAACGAATCGACAGACTTCGGGTAACTAGTAATGACTTTTAAAAGCAATTTACGAACGGAATGATTGAAGTGAAAACAATCCAGGATGCGAGGCCACTAAACCATCAATTTATGATTTTCGGATTTATGTGCGAACGCTTATAAACCAGATATTAAGTTAAATGGACCGATACTGCCTTCAGATTATCTCAGTCCCTTAACACGAAAAAAATTAATAAAAATAAAAATAAATCATGCAAAAAAATAAGAAGGTCACAATCGAAAAATGCCATTTTCTTTGCATCAGCACCTTGAGTCTAAATCGTGACTTTCTGATTTCGTGTTCTTGACTTTGATTGGTTAAAACATTGACGAGTGGGCGGAGTTGAAATGATATTTTCAACTTAGTTTTTTACTACTTGACTAGACCATATGACGACTGAACATCCGGGTATTCAAGGACAACAGTCTAGAGACATGACCATTCTTCCAAGAAGATGCTGGAAGAAGAAAAAAAATTCCTTATGATTTTTTTTTTTTTTTAAGAAAATGTAAGTAAATTGCAGATGAATTGCTCCAGCCTTTTTGATGGGAAAATAATTTGCAAGCCAAAATTACTACGATTTAATTGAAGGTAATTTTGAGACTCAGAATTTTATTTGAGTATCTAACGGTCTATCCTTTGATCTTTCGTCTTTGGAAAATAAATAAGAATGTTAAAAGAAAATAAGATATCACTCAAGATTTGCTCCCGGATTTCTCAAAATAATATTCCCATTTGAATGACAAAAGGAAAATTTTTCAGGCGTTGTAAGTTAAATCTTGTTAAATAAACAAAGATACTCATCGCTTATGGGGAATATATATATATATATATATANATATATATATATATATTGTAAATTTAAAAAATTTTAATGTTTAACGATTGTTACGAGAAACTTTTAGGGAAGTTTAGGGCATATCATCAGGATTAAAAAAAATTGCTTAGGAACCGATGTCCTGAAATGTCTTCGTGACCTGCCAGGTTCGCTTCCCTATTACGAACTGTTCCTTCGTGTGCTTCTGAACAGTTCATAAAAGGGAAACGCCCTTAGCCGCGTACGATGACATTTCTGGGCATGGATTAATATGTAATTTTAATTCTAATGATATGCTCTAACTCCCCTAGAAGTTTGTTGCAACATTTATGCGATCTCCTGTTATATGCAACGTTTATAACATTTCGACAAAAAACAGACTGATAAAAAATTTAACTTTTTGTGCAAAACTAGTTTTAGATTTGAAATCCCTCCTCCCGTATTAGTTAAGATCAAATATTTGTATAAATGCAACAAAAAATATATTTCCCAGTATAACCAATATATCATTTAAAAACGATTGAAGCAATCATGACAATCAGCATTTCCTATCCATCAAAACATTATGAAATTTGTACTATATTTGAATATGCATTCATAGCAATTTAAATAATGACTTATTTAGTAAAAATGGGAGCCGAGGTTGACATCTTGTCCTCTTCTAAGTTAAATGACTGACGGAGCATAACTGATTATGAATTTGAAAAGACCGAAACAATTGATAATTGATAGTCAACTTCCCTGCAGTCAACCGAACATAATTATGATCTTAATATTTAGGGGGGTGATAGTCCATGCCTAATGTTTAGGTTGTACTTTCTTTTACTAAACATATTTTGGGCGAGGTATTTTTCTTCTATATTAATGTCTCTATTTTAATGCTAAAAACATAAGGCGGGTAATATTTTAGGGTCCAATTAAAATTTCGTGCTACTTCATTTAATTTTTAGATCCCGGTTTTTACTGGGTTTCTAATAATATTCCAAGGATATTGGGTTGTTTTATATCCAATTAATTTATTTAGTTTTTTTTTTCTTTCTATAAAAGGGAGAACATAATTTCGTACGAAATCAGTAGATTCTGTAAAATTTTTTGAATTTTTTTTCCAATGCAATTTACTGAAGATATTATGTAAAATTGTTTGAATTTTTTTTCCAATGCAATTTACTAAAAATATGGCTTAGTGAACTTTCAGTACATTGTTATGAAAATTCACAGCATTTACAATAAGTGTCTAAATGGTTACAGAAGAGGCAGATGTTAGGATGTCAAGGGGATATGGTCTGTGAGACAGAATATCATTTCAGCTTTTTTAGCCCAATGCTTTAAAAAAAATACTGCCGTATCATACCAAAAAATGAAATGTTTTGTTCATTAAAATTTCTGACGTGAAGTTTTAACTTGTTAACGGTGTCAGATTTTATCTATTCTTAGAAAGCTATAATAAAAAGTACATAACCGAAATTGTAAATAGTTCTCATTACATATTTAACCATTGTTAAAAATACACAACTAAAAGTATAACTGCAATTAGCTTCATATAATTAACTTATCTTTAGATATTTATGTATAAGATAGATGAGTCGGCTTTGCTCTTAGACCACCTCTATTATTTTTTTTTTATTGGTAGCAGCCTTTACTTATTGACTGTTTAACATACTTTATGAAGTTTGAAAATTTCCATCTTTGCTATGAGTTAATTACCTTTCAGACAAATTTCCTGAACGAAAAAAAACTAATTTTGTACTTTTTATCAAATTCATAAAGCGAATTATTTCACTAAAATACCAATTAAGTTTTTGTTGTTATTGAAAATATTTATTAGTATTAAATCAGCATTATTTAGCCATATTAATAAAAATTATATGCTTTATCATAACTAAATTTACGGGCTTATTAAAATTCCGGATCAAATCTCGGTTAAAAGTACCAACTCTTAGGGTCTACTTTCTAATTCGCATTTGCATTACATGGAGAGGAAAATCATGAAAACCTCCCACTGTTAGCCCGATGGCAAGGGGATTCTAATTCATTATCTGTTTACCCATTGAGGATATTTTACGTCAACACTGTGGTCGGTGTGAATCGAAGGCAGAACTCGCATCGATCAGGGGTCATCATATTGGGAGGCGAGAGCTGTATCTCCTGAGTCACCACGTCTCTCTCTGAGCCATTTTATATTTTATTTTACAACCGGTATTGAACAGGAGTCCCAATTCTGAGTTTATGATTATCAATGTTCAACTCTGTAGCCTTTCAATTTTAAACCCAATCCAGAAGACAAGGGAACTCCTGGATCAAGCATTGGGACAAACTAGTCTTTGTGGAACCATTGAGCCATTTCCCTCTAAGCCATTTTATTTTATTTCATTTTATAACTGTTGAACTGTAGATCAAATTTTGAGTTTGCGACTACTAATGTTTGTACCCTTGACTCCGTACTTCGTAGCCTTGTAATTTTGAGTTCAATTCAGAAGAACTCTTGGATCAAGCATTGGGAGAAGTTTGTCTTCGTAAAGCACTTTTTGATGGAACTAACCCGAATTCGCGTTACCTGGAAAGAAAAACCACGAAAACTTTACGGGTTTCCCTGATGGCAATGGGACTAGATATGCATGGTCTAGGTGGACTAGAATGCGTCTAGATATGCCTAATATGGAAAGTAAAAATTATATGTATTAGCCCATGCGAAACTATATAATTACCAAATTTAATCCCAAAAATAACTGTCAAAATTAAATGGCCTTTACCCAATTTTCATGTTTTACCCAAATCACGTCTTCCTGAAATTTATATTATAAACGAATAACTAATATCTATTGAGAATTAATTTTATTTTCATAGCACTGCAACAAAAACTAGAGAACACCAAATATTGAAAGGTGCAAACTATAAAGCATAACAAGTATCTCAAAGGCAATTAAATCTATTTATTTTAAACTGTGACACATCATTAAATTTAGTTGCTGTATTAAAAGCTTATGAAATTTTGTACCATTTTTCAAATTACTGATGCAGCACAATTGACAAAAGAGGTTCTTAACTAAAGCTTAGCTGAATGACTTAACTATTTTAAAGAAAACTACTACTTAAAAAATAAAAATTTAAATCGTCATGGTCCACTACTTTACAACTACATTCTTCTTTTTTCGCAGTGCACTTCACATCGCAAAATGAGTTTAACTTTTAGTTTGCGTAATTCATAGAATTCTGTACCGTTCTCACCTCTGTAATTTACTTTTTTATTGAAAAAAATACTTGAAAAGAGATAGTTTTCGACGTGCGGAAATAAATTATATTGTAGATGGGTTACTATAAAATGCTTAGGATATTTATGTTTATGCTTTTAACTGTTTTAAAGACGATTTTGAAACAAGAAAATATATAGTTTTCGACGTGCGGAAATAAATTATCTTACAAATGTTTTACTATATAAATGCTTAGAACATTTATGATTAGCCTTTAAACTACCTCAAAGAGGATTATAATGCAAGAAAAGAGATAGTTTCCGACGTGCAAAAATAAATTATCGTATAGATGTTCTACTATTGAATGTTCAGGACATTAATGATAATCCCTTAAACTATCTCAGAAACGATTATAATGCAAGAAAAAAGATAGTTTTCGACGTGCGGAAATAAATTATCTTACAGATGTTTTACTATTAAATGTTTAGAACATTTATGATGATTATCCTTTAAACTATCTCAGAAACGATTATAATGCAAGAAAAAAGATAGTTTTCGACGTGTGGAAATAAATTATCTTACAGATGTTTTACTATTAAATATTTAGAACATTTAGGATGATTATCCCTTAAACTATCTCAGAAACGATTATAATGCAAGAAAAGAGATAGTTTTCGACGTGTGGAAATAAATTATCTTGCACATATGCTACTATAAAATGTTTAGGATATTTATGTTTATGCTTCAAAATCTCTCAGAGACTATTTTAAAGCAAGAAAAGATATATTTTTTAACGTGCGGAAATAAATTTTGCTGCAGATGTGTTAGTATAAAATATTTATGATATTTATGTTTATACTTTTAACTATTTAAGAGAATTTCTTATTTAGTAAGTAAAGAAAAACCAAAAAGTACAAAAAATACTTTTGTTTGGTTTGGAAGTTTGACAAAGCAGCTTCAAAATAGTACTTTGCATTTTATCCCATTTTTATTTATGCATTTTTAATAAGTGCCAAACAAAACAGTTTTTTCACACAGAAAAAAATATGGTGAGAACTTTCTGGCTCTATGGGAACACTAAAAAGCTTAACAATTTTTCCAGTAATATACCGGATAAAATGGATTTTCTGGTGAAAAGTACCAACACCCTGAGTGCCAGTACTGTTTACTAAAATTTGATACGGAAATTTTTAGAATGTGCGATTCAGGAAAAAAATTTGCCTAGTCCATACCATTTGCTCCCTAAATCGTACTGACTTTAACAATGCTGTGTATTTATGATTAAATGAATAAGTAGACCATGTGTAATCCTAAAACAATTATTTAATAGCGTAATTGATAAAAGTAATTATTAACTTAAAGCATTTTGAACAGTTACAAATGTATAAAAAACTATTAAAAGCTTAAAAAATGTCCCAACTCTTTTCAATTCATTTTAAAAAATAACCCATATTTGCGTTACATGGAGAGGTAAAATCACGAAGATGGTTCACGGTTAGCCTGACATCACTGGGATTCTAACCTACGATCCATCTACCACTGAGAACATTTTATGTCGACACTGGTCATTTTGAACTTGGCACGGAAATCGTATCGACCAGCCATTCAGCATCCAGTTGGAGTGACCCGAATAAAACCCGGGTCACTTCGATGGAAAGTGGGTGCTCCATCCCCTGATCCACCAAGACTCAAAAAACAGATGTTTTATAAAAACCAATGGTATTGCAGTCAGTAGATCATATACAAGACTCGTGGACTTCTCAATTTAATTGCTGTTTCAGAAATGATACGGCAACAGATTCCACGATTAAAACCTTACTTTTTGGTCTTTATTTTATGTTGCAGATTAAATTCATGTTAGGCATATCTTCTAAGAATATGAGATGTTTTCTGAACGGTATATTTACATATTTTAAGCATTTGCAAAATATTTCTTTCTTTAGGCGTGACCTTAAAAAAGTCACGATTTGAAAATAATCTACTTTTTAATGAGGATTTAATTATACATTAGCGCACAACATACACTTAAAGATCAAATTTTTCAAGGATATTGTCTTTTTCTTAAGAAAAGAATAAAACTTTTCTTTCTTTGTTTCTGAAAATTCTTTTCTTTTCTAAATAAGAGGATATTTATTAAAAGGCTTTTTCAAGTGGCCAATTTCATGCGCAGTTTTTGATTTTTCTGGAATATATCATAGCTTTATCATATACGTATCATTTCGTTCACAAGTAAACCTGAAAATACTTTATTTTTTAAATCAAAACATTTATTTAAAAGAATTTCCACTGCTTGTTTTGTTGCTTTTAAAAGTAGTTATGTTGCTTAAAAGATCTAATAGCGTAAAAATAAAATGATGAAAAGAAGAACATATTTTTTAAATAAATGCATATTTACAGAGCTTTTGCAACTTTACAATTTTGCACGCAGTTTTGAATGTTATTTCTGGAATATATAAAAATTATTTTCGGCTATAAATCTTGAAACTATTTTATTTTGCTGTTTACAACACTTCGTAAACAAATACAATAAATTAACTTTTAGTTTTGTTTCTAAAGAAAGTAGTTTTGCTGTAATTTATGAAAATCAGCAACTAAAGAATAAGAAGATATTTAAAAAGTAGAAAATAATTCTGAAAAATAAAGTTGGAGGAACAGAAAAAAATGACTATGGAATAGAAAAAAATGTTGCTGTCAACTCAAATTGAGACTTTGACTTGGCAGTTACAAAATTGTGACTTAGGTACTTACAAATAATAACAATAATAAATTGTTTATTATGTAAGATATTTTATGGAGTTTAAATTGATCTACTGACACCAAATTTAATATGGATTTAAAGTTCACTGTTAAGTAAAACATGAATTTGGGATACAGTGTCTAAGCATTATAGATGTAAAATGCTGTACGTGATATAAGATTCAAGGTACAAGATCAAATGTCATATGAGATAATAAAATAAGGCGATTAAAAAACTTTTTTCCTCAATCTAATTTAGATAGTAATACACGACAAAAAAAATTTCTGGAAAAATCACCACACTGTATAATAATGGCATATCATATTTAAAATTTTTAACGATACATTACTGTAGTTTAATTTAATCATTTGTATGTACCTTAAATACAAAAAAAAGAAGAAAAAAAAAGAGCTATTCCCAGCAAAAATTAACTAACTCTCAGACGTAAAAAATATTGACTCGTTCTTGTTACTTTTTTCTGGATCTCGTAGTACTGTACAAATTTCAAATTTTAAAAAGCAACTTCTTTAATAAACTTTTATAATTTTACTAAACAAATTATTTTTTAAAAAATTTAAAAAAAGATGAAATAATTCAACAATTTATGTAATTCTAAAACAAATCATTAAAAAACCTTTTACATTTAGCACTGATCGGTTTCCGGACCGTATTTTGAAAAGCAGAGCTTTCGGAAGAAGTCATCAAATGTTTATCAACTCAAGAAAAAACAGCTTTCAAATAAATAGCACCTATTTAACGCCAGAAAAGGAAGGAAATAATCATATACAAGGCAGCGACTGGCATTTCTGAGTAATTTTTACCAGTTTATAATTAGAATTATTGTCGCCAATGTAACACTTACACAGTCAATGGTTGTTATTATCAACACTAAGTTTCATTTTTCCTGTTAACAAGTGATAAAACTGTAGATTTAATTACTACCAATCTTTCATCATTTTTTGAAAACATGGTATTAAATGCTGTAGCTGGAATTTAACACTCTTCATCTGGGGTTTGTCCCTTGACATGACAACTGTATTGAATATGTATGTTACATGTCATTTTGTGACATTTACAAAGGATGTGATGTCACTCTTGTTGTAAACCGGCCTTCACCCCAGTTTTTAATTAGTCAAATGCTTGGAACTTGTTGGGTTTCGCATAGAATGGATATAAATTGCCGTGAAAATAGGTGTCAATGATTGTTTGTAAACCTGCTTGCAGACAATCATTGACACCTATTTATAAACCTATTATTTATGATACCTATTGCTTTTTTTAAAAAGATTTTTTTTCTTTTGAAAGTACAATATAAATATAATATAAATAACAAATGAAAGTACTAAAATAAAAATAGAGAATCTTCTGTACTTTCCATTCATCATCATTTAATGGATAGTTCTTTTACTGTGAAATAGCATTATTTTATAACAAATTATGCAATATTTTGTTTCTAAAGTAATTAGTTGAGTCTCTTATCAAATGCCTAAAGTAAATAAAAGAAATTAGGTTGCTACTAAAGAACTAGTTCAATAAAACGATTCTCAAACTCGTCAAATTTGACAATTTTATGGACTTATTGTCAGTTATGTTAATGTTATTATTACTTTTTCCATACTATGCGTACACAGATATAGACGTGACAATTATATAGTGTTAAATATATAATGGAAAAATAAAATTAAGTGACGTCGGTTCAATATTACTGTCATTGCACCAAGGGGTTTTCTAATGAATGTGCCAAAAGCTATTTTTTTTTTAAATTTCAGTATCTAAGTACGATCCTAGGAGTCAATAAAATGTTTAAAACTTTTATGAGCTTATTTCGTTGGGATAAAAGGCTGATAGAAAACCTACACTGACCACAGAAATGCATGAAAACATAATCTGATGTAAAATGTCTATCTAGAAGAAATAAATTCTAATTTTAATTGTCGATTCAATTACTCGTGATGTATTTTTAATAAATCAGCCACAAATAAATTTTAGTATGTAACCCGAAATTTTAAAAATTAACGGACTCGATAAAATTTCCCATGCTTGGATCAACTGATACCAACTCAGATTGGCTAATTGAGGGCAACCAGCAATTGGTTTATAAGTCTATATATAGTCTTTAAATTTGCTTATAACAAAGTTTTCTGTCAGTTTAAATTGGTTGCATAACGCTGATTTAACACAGTTTTAAAATTATCAGACACTTAATAAATGTTAACGTCTCATTGCACGATGAAAACAATTTCTGTTAAAATTGCCGTACTACTTTATATTAATAGCATTTCTGTGTGTGTGTGTGTTTTTTTTATGTATTTTCAAAAACTAGAATATATGGTTATGGATTTTAAATCATTTATTTGATAATTTTGTCATTCGGTTTACCAGAATTTCTAGATTTCAAAATTATAGCTCTTATTACCATATATTTGGTAAAAAATAACGAACTGAAAAGTAAATTTAGCCCAATAAATGGTTTTTATGCCATGCTCTAAGGTATCATATTATTACAATATGTTGCCACATGTACCAGATTTTATCTCATGTTATAAAATCTCATTTAATTTTTAATTTACTAAAATAATTACCAAGGCGCTTCGGTAAACAATTACCGAGACTTTTGGTGTTTTATTGAGCTGGAAACACTGTAAATTTTACCATATAGTAGAAGTTTTGAACACATTTTTTTTCTCTCCTCAGTAAGATGTTTGCATTGAAAGATTAGAAGATAAGTACAAAATTGGTATTTTGTTGTGTAGAAACATTATCTAAACTTGAATTAACTCACTGTCAATTGGCAATTTTCTAACTTCTGCTATCAACAACTACAAAATAATACAAGTGGTTCGACGGCCATTGTTAGCAAACCATCCCCTATATTGATAAATAACTTTATGACTGATTTTTCTATTTATCTATACGAAGTAATTTGCGAATACAAAATAAATTATAATTCAATCGATACATTTTTTGCTTTTATCATTAATTTCTTTCATCATTTAAGTGTTTTATATCGAAATTTCTCTAAATTCCTGATTAAGCACAAAGATAACCTATCTTTCCAAATAAAGGTCTCAACGATAACCTATACTTCCAAAGCTTGTTTTGCTATATATTTTGTAATTACAAAAACAGAGTATAGTAAATTTTTTAAAATTTTTCTCAAGAGACTGGTTGGAAAATATTTAATGCTAAATTTTTTTAACGCCATCTATACTATGAACTAATCTTCAATGAGGTACTTGATAACAAGGTTCAACTCAGGGGGTAAAATAGTTAAACTTGTCTTTAAAAAAAGTTGCAGCAAATTCGAACAATTACTATGATAAATCGAATTATGATAATTATTATAGATTCGAACTATTATTATAAGGATTATGACATGACTACTAATATAGTTCAAATTGAATATTTTTTTAGCTTCGAAATTAGTATCAATTAGTAGATCATCTCAATTGGCTATTGGCAACGGTCTGGGGTACATCCCTGCGGATAATTCAAAGGCATGTCCAAATACAATTCAAAAGACATCACAATTTTGGTAATTTGCAAATTAGCAACTTTGCAAATTTTGATCCTTTTCGGAATTATGACTCTCCCACCTTGGTAGTCTGACGACCTGTGTGAAGAGTTGAGCATTTTACGGTATAACAGTTTACCGTAGAGCTTTAACACAGACCGGTACCGCACACCCTCGGTCTCTACCAGACTGATCAAAGTGATCACCCAATTGCTCACTGATATCAGTCACTGATGCATGATTTTGGCGTTCTTCTGATACCGTACTTTAATCAGTCCACTGTGGGACAATATCAATTCAGATTATAAAGAAATCACTATTAGATTATATAGAAATCTGATACAGATGATTTCGTGAATTAGAGAACTTATTTTGACGAATTGATGATTGTTTCACGTATTGACGAGTTGATTTTGATGAATTAGAAGAAATGAGCGTTGAGATATTCAAGTTTTCTCATTAGTAATTTAAAAATAAAAATATCCATAAAATAACAGATTACAAAGACTAGATTATACAAAAACCTGATAGAGATGATTTCGTGAATTAGAGAACTTATTTTGATGAATTAATGATTGTTTTATGTATTGACTAGTTGATTTTGTTGGATAAAAAGGAATAAATGCTGAAATATTCGAATCATCCAAATTATTAATTTAAGATAAAAAATATTCATAAAATAACAGATTATAAAGAAGTCACTATTAGATTATATAGAAATCTGATAGCGATAATTTCGTGAATTAGAGAACTTATTTTGATGAATGGATGATTGTTTTATGTATTGACAAGATGTTTTTGACGGATTAAGAGAAATAAATGTTGAAATATTCAAATCGTTGCATTAGTTATTTTAAAATAAAAATATCCATATAATAGCAGATTATAAAAAAAAAAATCACTATTGGATTATTTAATGAAATCAGATAAAGAGAATTTAGTAAATTAGAGAACTTATTTTGATGAATTAATGATTTTTTAGAGTATTTATGAATTGATTTTGATGGATTAAAAGAAATAAACGCTGAGATATTCAATTTCTATACATTATTCATAAAAATATCCATATAATGAAAGTATATGAATATTGAAAAGTTTAAAAATACAAATTTCATAGTTGCAACAAAGCGCTATTCTTTACAGCAAAAAAAACTTTAACAGTTCGTATTATTAAGTGATGTAGTATATTCAGATTACAAATTAGCTTTTTTTTCTTTTTTCGAAAATGTAAACGAATAAAAAAAAAATTTCAAAACTTTCTTTGCATCTCATTAAATAGTAATTATGGCCCACTTGAAGAGGTGCTCACGTTTACCAACATGCTAAATTACATGTTTTTAATCCATTAAGTTGCATTAAAAATGAAAAACTCCTGACCTCCACTTTACCCACGACCCCTCCTACTACGTGCCGAAAATATTCGTTCACGGATTTCAGACGAGAAAAAAAGTATTTACATACGGGGCCCATTTTACAAGGAAGGACATTTAAGGAGAATTAAATCCTGTATTTTGGGGACCAACATTTTTTTTCTTTCGTTTATAATGTACCTAAACGTGAGTTTCACGTTATAGCAAGGGTAAATTAAAGATCGAGGAACAACTAGAATAATTTTCTTTCTTCTTTTCTTTTTTTCTTTATTTTCCTTCCCCCTTTATTACTCTCCCACTTTGCGTTCATTTATTACCCCCCACACACCCCTCCGAACACCCAGAGAAAAAAATTCTCAGAATTCCCCTCTTCAAAACGATGATGGCAGAGTTGCGTGATGGCATCGCCAAAGCTTGATTGGACAGTTGAGGCAGTTATTACAGCCAATGAATGCTTTCTTTCTTCTTTAATGGGCGGAGATTCATTATAAAAATCCACCTACTGTGAAACATAGTTACTAGAGCGATGTTTAATTCAATAGATATTATTACATAAAAATACCATAATATTAAATACGATTTTAAACTTTAATGAGTAATTGTAGTTTATGTAAATAATTACCAAACATTAAGTAACTAATATAGTATTTAAATTACATATCGAAAACATGTTTTATTTACTAATTTCATGTTATTAATATAAAAAATTATAATTAATTTTCTTATTGAAATATGAATTTTCGTGATACAAAATATTTTAGAGTCTATTGAATTTGAAAACAAAGTGTGCGCTTAATATGTAGTTTCATAACTTCTTTCCTGTTATTGGGAATATTTTAAATAATACAAATTCTGTTACGTTATTATTAAAATGCATAATAATCAATTTCATTTTTAACTGTTTATAATTTTTTGCAAAATTTTATGTATTATTTCTGTTAAGGGAGTAGCTTTGAGAAAGGCCAAGCTAAATGATATTTTAGGAACAGTTGAAATTCGGATTTTCAGACATTAACCCTTTCCACTTTTTTTTTAAAAAAAAAAATTTTTTTTTTGTCTTTTGTTTTATTGAATTGATTGTTTTGTTTCAATTTCCCTCTTCCTGTCTTTTTTTTATATTCTTTTTTATTTTTAGTTTTTATTTTTTGAATAATCTTTTGTTATTTTTACTCCTTTTCAATTTTTACTCCTTACTGAATTTTCTATTTCATTCCTTTCATAAATAAATGACCTTAATTTTGTTTTAAATTTTATTTCTTCTATTTTTAATTTTTACGATTTTCTAGTTCTGCTATAAATTTAATCTTTCATTAGAAAAAAAGAAAAAGTACCAAAACACAAAACTAAAAAGGAAAGATTTATTACCTGATTAATTACTATTCAATCGTGAAATGACAAAGTCTGGACTTTCATACTGAAGTTTCTAGCTTATTTTACATAATTTGCAAATAACCCTAAACATTACTTTAATTAACAACAAAAAATAAAGAAAGTTAAAATCACAAGTTGAGTTATTAGTTCGTAACAAAAAATTAAAACTAATTTTTTCAAAGAAAGTTAAGTTGTTCGTCAATAGCAGAAAAAATAAGAACACTTCAAAAAAATTTTAAGTTGTTAGTTAAAACAAATATATCTCTCTCACAAAAAGAACATTTAGGACAATTTCCCAAAGTTCTATTGAAAAGCCAACACAAGTCGGAAAGGTTTAAGTTTAAAGCAAATTTGTAAAATTCTGAAAATATTGTACAAAAAGAGATATTGAGTATATGAAGGATATTGGTATTATGGAATGTGAACAAGTGAGCAATTTTAAAGCTATTCAGTGTTCAATGTGATAAAATCGATTGCTTAGAAGAATTCAGAAGATAATGAAAATTCTGGTTCTATAAGTAAAAAATACAAGTAAAAAAGTACAAGTGTCTACAAGTAAAAAATATGCAAAGTTGCAATTCTGTGTTTAATTCTGTTAAAAGAGGCAATCTGTGGTTAAGGTATGGTACAGAAAGAGATACTGTCTATATAAGAGGCATTGGTGTCATGGTTTTTATAGGGGAAAATTTCAAACATCTTCAATTTTATAAAATTGATTTGCTTCAAAACGTCCAGAGAAAATACACGGAAGAAATTCAGGGTATATAAATTAAATTGGTACATTAGCGTCTACAAAAAACTTAGTTTGGAAGGTTTTTTTATTCCTCTTATTTAAATTTATTACTCAACTCTTCATGCTCCCCAAAGTATTACATTAGGCATTGTGAATGTATTCAAACTTATAAAAATAAATTTGTTTAAAAAAGTTCAGAGGTCACTGAACAAGAGAAATTCTGCATATATCAGAGACATTGGAGGAGACAAGGGTGTCTTCAATTAAATTATTCAAATGCTCAATTTCATAAAATCAATTTATTTAGAAATGTTCATAGGATACTATACAAAAGAAATTGGTCTCGGTATATCAGAGACGTTGGTGCCAGGTGGTCTATAATTAAATTACTCAAATGTTCAATTTAATAAAATCAATTTATTTAGAAATGTTCATAGGATACTATACAAAAGAAATTGGTCTCGGTATATCAGAGACGTTGGTGCCAGGTGGTCTACAATTAAATTACTCAAATGTTCAATTTCATAAAATCAATTTATTTAGAAATGTTCATAGGATACTATACAAAAAAAATTGGTCTGGGTATATCAGAGATATTGGCGTCAAGTTGTCTACAATTAAAAGATTCAAATGTTCAATTTCACAAAATTAATTAGTTTAGAAACTTTCATACGATATTGTACAAAAGAAATTGGTCTGGGTATATCAGAGACATTGGTGCCATGTGGTCTACAATTAAATGATTTAAGTGTTCAATCGCATTAAATAAATATCTTTAGAAACGTTCATAGGATAATGTACAAAAGAAATTGATCTATGTATATGAGACATTGATGCCAGTTGGTCTACAATTAAATTATTCAAATATTCTATTTCATAATATCATACTGTTTAAAAACGTCCATAAGATACTGTACAAAAGAGATTGGTCTAGGTATATCAGAGACATTGGTGCCAGGTGGTCTACAATTAAATAATTCATATGTTCAATTTCATAAAATAAATTTGTTTGGAAAAGTTCAGAAGATACTGTGCAAAAGAAATTCTGAATAAATCAGAGACATTGGTGCCAGTGTGTTTACTATTAAATTATTCTAATCTTCAATCTCATAAGATAAATTTGTTTAGAAACGTTCATAAGACTCTGTGTCAAGGAAATTCTAGGTATATCAGAGACACATTGGTGCCACTGTGCGTACAATGAACCATTTAAATGCTAAATCTTATAAAATCAATTTGATTGCAAAAGTTCAAAGGACACTATACAAAAAGAGATACAGTGTATTTAAGAGATATCATGATGTCTACAAATAACCAATCTAAAAACTGTTCATTTTTTTAAAATCATTCTGCTTAGAAAACTTCATAAGATAATGTACAAAATGCGATAGTGAGTTTATTGGGTACTGGGTATTGGGAAATATTAGTATTATATCGTTTAGAAAAAGAACAGTTACAAAACTATTCTATCTAATAGAATCATTCTTTTTTTTTTTTAAATGTTCAGAGGATATACAGTTCAAAAGAAGACACTGGGTATTTAAAAGATATTGTAACCATGATATTCAACAGGAAGGAAGTGGTAAAGGCATCCAACAGATAACTAATTTGCTTAAAAAAGTTTAATGTATAGCACCTTTAAAGAAATAATGGGTTATACAGGGAAAAGTGGTATCGTCTACAAGTAAACGAATTTAAAGCTAATCCAATCTTATAAAATCAATTTGTTTGAGCTCAGAGAGTACAAAAAAAGTGGATCAGTTTTAAAAGTTAACTATAGTATATTTAAATATAATATTAATTATATTCACTGAAACCATACTCGAGAATAAAGATTTAAGTTTGAACCATATTATGTTCCATATTTTTGTTCGCTTATAGACTTTTAAATGATAATTTAATCAAATTACGAACGCAACATATCATGCCTCACTGTTGGTCAAAAATTTAAGTAATTTTATGTTGAAATTTGACTTCAATACACATTTCACCCCGATTATTTCCTCAAATTTAGATCACATCACGTTTGAATGTGTCACAATACTAAATTTGTGCAAAATGTAACACAATTTGTACAAAATATAACAAAATTTGCACGAAATATAACAAAATTTGTACAAAATGTAACAAAATTTGTTCAAGTTGTTGTTGTTGTTGTAGTTCATTTACGTCGCAAAATTTGTTCAAAATATAGCAAATTTATACTTCACCATTAGAAAAATTTCAATCGTCAATCTATAAATAAACATTACCAACAGTTATGAAAATGACTTTTTTTTTTTTTACTGATTGCGTATATTATTTTGTGGTTTTTCATTGTATTTAAGCATCATATTTTTCACTTTTCAGAAATGTTTTTGAAATTTTCTTTGGACTAGGAGCTGGAACGATTTCTTTAAATGAGGAATAGTTTAATGGTGAAGATTTCATCTAGAACGAACAGATTTTTTTACTTGCCGCAAAAAATGTTGCTTACTTTTATTTCATCCATATAGTTGATAAACATTAAACACATATCATAAGCACTATATAAACATTATTATTATCTATATTTTAATATTCTAATGTGAAAACTTTTTTTCTGTCCTTTTTCTGAAGTTAAATATTGGTAGTTAGTCAAAACTCTAAAATTGGGTCGGCTGTACAACGACGGTTATAAAATAAAATATATTTTGCAATTTTTACGTGTAGAGTAAAATTGTTTGTGTTAGAATACTGGTCGCAATCTGCGAGAATCGTTATAACTAATTAAATAAATAGTTCCTTTCGGAAAATTTTATTGTTTTGCGTTATAATGACATCAAACAAATGTTATTATTGTTATAAATTTTTAAAATATTGTATTTTTAATTTTCAATAAATTTGGAATAAAAATATTAATTGCAATTTTAATGTTATTATATCATTCGTAAAATTTCTTGTATGTATTTTACTGTATTATAAAACTGTATAAGATATATATTGTTACTTTCACATGTAATTAATAAATAAATATCCACCATTCGGATTCTGAAACTGTTTTTTGTCTCTACTTTTTGTTGTAGTCTATTCTTAGATTAGAATTACTTAAATCCTTGTATGACAACGTTATTCTTGAAACTGCTAGTTTATTACTTATACAACACAAGTATACCCCAAGTGGGTACTCGTCAGTCTTAATTTTTACGTATAGAATGAATAAGAGGTTAAGAATTTGGGTTTAGTTTTTTTTTCTCGTCTGTTTTTCTTATGTTCTAGAAAAATATACATTTTTCAAAATATAAAAATTTAAAAGAATTTATAGTAAGAATTACCTTTTGTTCACCAAACGAGCTGTAAACGTACATTTGATAAAATAACTTTGATTTTTGATATAAATAGATGATATATTAATTTAAATCAATTGATCGATTGAAATTCTCAATCCGATGAATTGACACTCCTAATGTTTTATAAATTAAACTGCAAATATGTTAAGGAAATAATCAATTGAAAAAAATATTTCATAATATTTCATGTTCAAATGATCAAATCCAACTAACGCAAATTTTGAAAAGATATAAAAGAACTAATCTCAAGAAAATAATCAGAAAATTTTGATAAAGTGTAAAAAAACTTATCGCAAGAAAACTATCAGCTAATTTTGATAGGACGCAAAAGAAAGCTTTTCACAAAAAATAATCAGCAAATTTCGGTAAGATGTAAAAGAACTTATCATAAGAAAGTAATCAGCAAATTTCTATAAGATGTAAAAACATTATCACAAGAATTTAATCAGCAAATTTTGATATGATGTAAAAGAACTTATCACAGAAAAATAATTAACAAATTTTGATAAGATGTAAAAGAACTTATCACACGAAAATGATCAGCAAATTTTGATAACGTGTAAAAGAACTTATCACAAGAAAATAATCAGAGCTTAAATCACGCATTTTAATAAAGTTTACAATGTCTAGATATTTAGGAAAAGTTTAGAATAATGGCATATTTAAAAGGAAAAAACATTAATTACAATTCCGGCACAACAAAGTTATTAAAAAAACTGTTAACCAAAATAAAAATATGCCTGTAACTTTCAGGAAAAGTGATAAAACTAAGAGTTTCTCTGAAATCCAATACTCTCTTTGCAGTTTTATCAAAAAATAATAAATAAATAAAAATGATTAGTTTAAGAATTATTTAACACAGTAAAAAAAGGTCTATATTTGACTAACTTAACAACTTTAACTATTTAACGAATAAGTTAATAATAATAAAACGTGGTTAAGATTTGTCTGAAAGAAATTTGCTCCTTTCTTCCCTGGAAGAGAAATAAAAATAATATTTTGAATTTTAAATGGGTGTTAATGTATATTAGATCACTTTATTATGATCACATCTCTGAAATTATGAAATACTAAAAGTATCACTGATATTAATTTATCCTCAATATTTCTAGTTAGACCTAATAAACAAAGAACATTGTTCTGAAAAGTTATTCAAAAAGCATTATGACTAGTTAGTTTTAAAACTAGTAGCTTTTTTTCATAGTTTTCAGAATAACATATTCTGTGAAACTTGTTAAAAATTAAGTTTTGTAGGATACCCAGGAAAAGAACTGAAATTTCTCTTGCTTCAGGGAGTTAACAAATAATGGCATACTTAAAGAGGAAAAGAAAACAAAGCATTACCAAAAAATCTATTTTCAGAAAATTATGTGAGGAAAAAAGATAAAAAGAAAGCTGAAGTTTCCAAAAAAAAAAAAAATTTATAATCAATTCAGTAAAATATTAAGAAAAAATATTAAAATTATGATAATCAACCTTAGGTTCAAGTATTTAATAACAACTGTTTAAGAAGAATCTTATGTATCAAGTGGTTCCATAAAATTTGCAACGTAGAAATCCTTTGATCCAATTGATCCGGAAATCAAAAAAACGTAAATGGAGATGGATTGGTCATGTTCCACGTAAACCTCAAGAATTTAAAGTTAAACATGTTTTTGATTGGAGCCCTCAGGACAATAGAAAGAGAGGAAGACTTAAAAATACTTGGCACAGGGCGATTGTAAGCATTGAAAACAATAGGAAAGACATGGAGAGAGGCAAAATATCTGGCCACAGATGGAAAGCTATGGTAGAAGCCCTCTGCTCCAATTCGGAGTGAAGAGGAATTTTATATGTGTATGTCATCAGCAATAGGAAGGCAGGAGAACTTAGACACTAGATAATTATACCCGTTTATAAAATGACAATATGAAATGCGTAGCTGGAAAAAAAAAAGCTATGTGAACAGAACACAAAATTAGTAATACAAAACAAATAAAATGTAATCAGTGTAAGGTACAATGTAAAAAATTAAGGAACAATTTATGGTAAAAATTACTGGCACCCTGGGTGCATCATCCGTAAAATTCATTTTAGCGTAAGTCCATTTTTAAAGTAAAATTTTACATTGTAATTTTTACAGAAATATTTATTTATTTATAATGATTCTGTGATTTTAAAATAAATTCTGCAGTAAAAATTATGGTTTCAGATTTTTTGCTTCGTAAAATTTTACAGAAAAAATAGATTTTATGGCAAAAAGTACCAGAATCCAAAGTGTCGGTATTCTTTACCATAATTTGATCCGGGATTCTTTACAGTGTATATAAAACACGTTTCCTATGCATGTTTCTTTTTAATTAATTAGAACAGAAAATAATGGATTAAGTTAAAATAAAAAATAATCCAATGAAATAAAAAATATTAGATCTACAAAGTACAGTTTTTTTTAAAATTGATCTATTTTTATTAACGGGTACTATAAAATTTAATACTGAATATTGAAATTTCTTTCATAGATGCTAAAATATTTGAAATACTTGTTGCGATATAAAATGTAAACCAAACATTAAAAAAAAAAAAAAAAAAAACGTTTTTTGGATTTTAGAAAATTTAAAAGAGTTTATTTTAAAACTATTGTGTATCATCAAAAAATAAAGATTAATGGTTCAAACGAAATTTAGATAAAATTCTTTTAACTGTAATATCTACTGAGGAAATAAAACAGCCTTTAATAAAATTACAGAATTTTATGTGTGTAATGTAAATTATGCGTTCTGGTTAACATTCAAGACTTATCTTGCTGAGGAATTTATTGGAGTATTTGGCAAAATCCTCATAAAAATTTTTATAACTAACCAGAAACTTGCAAATCAGTCATATATCATTTTGATAAAAAAATTTAAAGAAATTTAAGTTCAAAATAAGTTCTAGTTATACGTTAATAAAATATGATTTCTCAGAAAATAAACTATTGCTACCTGTATAGAAATCTAAATGGTAAAGTTTTTCTACATCTTAAAATATATTCATATGTTTGTGATTAAGGATTTTGGTTGAATTTATAACTTTATAATAAAATTTCTTACGATAAAATCACAGAAAGCATTATTAAAGCACCCAGGTATTTTTTTTTCCCTTTATTCTTTTTAACATTTATTACTCGTTTGAAGATAATAAAAAATGAGTTTTGCAAAACATTAAAACATAATTTTACAAAATTAAAAAGTACTTGAAAATGCATGTTTATTTTTATTTTTATTTATTTATTTATTTTTTTTTTTTTGAATCACCAAGTTGGTTAAAGAATATCCAAATAACTTTAACTGGAAAAAAGTAGCATCAATTTCGAACGAAACACAAAATTTAAAAAAACAGATGATTTTAAAATAAAAGGTACAATTTAATGAATGCGTAAACTGTTATGCAAACCTATTAATAGATTCAGGTAAATAATTCATTATTCTTCAACGAGTTATTAATTTACTGAATTATTTCTGTGCTATAGAATAATCAAATATATTTACAGCTATTAAATGCAATTAATTTTTTATTTCGAGTTTGTTAATGGCAGCCTGAATTTTTCATATTATCTCTATGGTTACTAGAAACACAGAAGAATAATCGATGTTATTCTGTGGTGCTATTATTAAGAAAACAAATAAGAAGATATGATAGCATCAATAAAGTTCTATTAATCCTAAATAAATCTTCGATTTCGAGAAGATTATGGATAAAAAAGATCGAATAGAACATCAATTTTGTAAACAAAAGTGTAACATCGAATCAGCTATTTAAGAATCAAATTTTTATCGTGTATAATTTAATCCAACATTAATATCTTTCTTTCATTAAAGTAAAATAATAATAAATATGAATATCCGTTTATGTATACAAGAGATTCAGTTATGAATATTTTACAGACAAATCGTGTATACCACTCAGTAGAAATTGGATTTCCAAAATTTATATTGATTTCCTTCGTTTTTGACGAAACAATTTTCTAGGAATGCAGCAGGGTTTGTCGATTTAAATCATGATTTAAATCAAATGATTTTTTTAAAAAAATCAACTGATTTTTTTATATCTAAATTGATTTAAAGAGTTAAAAAGCAGTGTTTTAAATTATTGATACTTTTATGATTTCTTTTCTTAGTTTTAAAATTTATTTTAAATAAATTGCTGCATTAATTTTAAAATTTATTATTGCTGCATTAATTGATTTTAGTTGACGAAATTACTTTCTTTCTTGGTATGTGTTCCAACACATTTGAAATTACATTTTGAAAAATCTTTTGATTCTTGAGATTGAAAGTACAGATTAAAGTAAACAATTAAGTATTTTTTTTTCTCATAATATGTTTACAGTATCTTTGACATTATCAGATTTTCTATAAAGAAATTTTGCGAAAAACAATTTCAATGAATACATAGATTTTTTTAAAAATTTTATTTAGCTTCATTTATCTATTATGATATAGGATTAAAAATGAATATTTTAATATAAAAATATATAGATTAAATATATATATATATTTTTTGAGAAAGGACTACATTTATAAATACAATCTGTTACATTTATAGTGTCCTTTTAAAAATCAAGAGAAAGAAAATGAAATCACAATTTTAAATTAAAATTATGGTTTGGTAATTGAAACTTTGCTTTAATAGGTAAAGTATTCCTTAAATTCTCTATTTCATCTAGTCTTTAAATTTCAATTTCACAATTTTAAATTAAAATTATGGTTTGGTAATTGAAACTTTGCTTTAATAGGTAAAGTATTCCTTAAATTCTCTATTTCATCTAGTCTTTAAATTTCATTCATGCATTTGTTTCAAAATGGCTGATATGCATTCAAAGCTATGTATTATAATAGAGAATTGTTTTCGGTAGTTAGAGCTTCTAAAATATTCTTATGATACACTTTTAATATTAATTTAATTTTGTTAAACATTTATAAAGTTTTTTTAGTCATAAATCAAAGTTCTTACAGTGTATTTGAATAAAAAAAAAATCTAATTTAAACCAAAAAAATCCAATTTAAATCAAAAAATCACGAACCCTGAAATATAGACGTTTCACCAAATTAAGGACTTAATTATTTTGATGATACAAATTTCATCAAAATCATGAGATTTAATGGCAACACAATTGATTAGGTAATACCAATTGAAGTAAAAGGAGTATGTTTAAATGAGCTTAAAGGCATCGCAAGATTCGAACTCAGGAAACTTATCTAGTAAGTTAGTGGCACTAGCCCCTGCATCATCCCACCAGAAAGTTCAAACGGGTTTAAAATCATCTGAAAAATGTTGGAGAACTCCCAGAATACACTGAAATGAGTCAGGAAATGAGAACTTAATCTATCATGTTTCGTCATCAATCATGCGATTTCGTAACGAAATGTACATAAAAAATAACGAAACATAGTTCAAGGATTGCTAAACCCTCAAAAATGAAAATATTATCTTGGTTTGTGTAGGGGTGGAGGAAAGAAAATGTGAATATAGTTAAATTAATTTTATTAAAAAAAAAATTCAGTTCAGCAGTCATAGAAAATTCTATACATTAAGAATTTAAGTTGTTTTGAAAGATTATAATCAAACCATTTAAAATTAGTTTTTTCTTTCAATGATAGCATTTTTAGTTATGCATAAATTTTAATAATTATAATTTGAGAAAGATCACTATTAAAGCTAGAACTTTGTCTTTTAATGACAGTATTTTCAGTCACGCTTAGGTTGTACTAACTAAACTTAGAGGAAGATAACTATTAAAGTTTTAAATTTTCCTTTTGATGAAAGCACTATCTTCCATACCTGTGATCTTATTGCTATACTTAAAAGAAGAAGTTTAAAGTTTGAGTGTTTTCTTTCGATGACAGAACTTTCAGTCACGCTTAGATTGTACTTACTATACTTAGAGAAAGATAACTATTAAAGTTTAAATTTTTCCTTCGATGACAGCATTTTTTGTCATACCTGGCATCTTATTGCTGTACTCAGAGGAAGAATTTTAAAGTTTGAGTTTTTTCTTCCGATGATAGAACTTTCAGTCAAGCTTAGGTTGTACTTACTATACTTAGAGGAAGATAACTATTAAAGTTTAAAAATTTCCTTCCGATTACAGCATTTTTTGCCATACTTAGGATCTTATTGCTATACTCAGAGGAAGAATTTTAAAGTTTTTTCTTCCGATGACAGAACTTTCATTCAAGTTTAGGTTGTACTTACTATACTTAAAGGAAGATAACTATTAAAGTTTAAAAATTTCCTTCCGATTACAGCATTTTTTGCCATACTTAGGATCTGATTGCTATATTTAGAGGAAGAATTTTAAAGTTTTTTCTTCCGATGACAGAACTTTCAGTCAAGCTTAGGTTGCACTAACTATAAATTTCGGTTGTACTAACTATAAAAGTTTAAAATTTTCCTTTCGATGACAGCATTTCTGGACTTCCTTTCAAGAACAGTATTTTTAATTATAATAAATGTTAAGCGTTATAAGTTAAAAAATGAAAACATTGAAGTACAGTGTAAAAATTTTATTTGCATGTTTATCTAAAAATATCTGTAAACATGTTTATTTCTTTTTGTTTTTTTAATGAAAACAATATTTATACAGTTCAATGTTATTCTAAAATCAGTATTTCAAGAATTTTTAAATTCCTTTTAATATAGTAAGCGCAAGTTTTGTACGCACTCAGAAAATCGGTACAACGTTCAACCATCATACCTTGAATCTTATTATGGTTCAAGGTGAAAATTAGCTTCAACCTTAAAAAGTCGTTAAATTGAACCATGTTTCAGTTTAAGTTGAACCAATTGTAACAAGTTGAGTTATTGTAACATATAATCATAGAGTTGAAACATAGTATATACCACGTAACGAAGTTTAGGTAGTACGGTAATATAGTTTAATTTAGAGCAAAATTAAGATTGAAGGAAATTTAAGTGATGTTATTAAAATTCAATACTTAACAATATATGCTAACTCCGTTGTTAACAGTAATGTATACAAATAGCACTATTTTGAAATTTTAATCATAATCTTTCTTCTATTGTCCCTTTCAAAATATGTTGGGAGTTTTGACTTCTAAAATGTATCATTAAGGTGTATAAGAGGAAATTAATTTCTTAAAAATTAAAATTATTTAATATTATATAGCTCACTATCTGTGAGTAATTTTGCTATTTGTTTTTCTTTCCACAAAAGAATATTTCATTTATCTCAAAACGATCTTTGTAAACTTTTTAGATCTCAAAAAGTTACTTTTTTCCCACTAAAAAACAACTCATGATCGTTGTATACTTTTTAGATTTTTAAAAATTACTTTTTTTTTTACTAGAAAATAAATCATTTGCCTTATTGCGATCTTAAACTTTACAAACCGCTTAAAATTAATTCTTTTCCCCAGGGAAATACCTCACTTGTCTTAAAACGATCTTAGTAAAGTTCTTAGATCCCTAAAAATCAATTTTTTTTCCATAAGAAAATATCTAATTTATCTCATAGCGATCTTTGCAAGCTTTTCTGATCTTTAAATATTTTTTTTTCACAGGAAAATACTTCATTAGTCTAATAGCGATCTTTGTAAACCTTTTAGATCCCCAAAAATGATTTTTTTTTCAGACCAGAAAATAACTCATTTGTCTTATAACGATATTTGTAAACTTTTTAGATTCTTAAAAACTATTTTTTTTTCCCACAAGAAAATATCTCATTTGTCTTATAACGATCTTTGCATTTTTTTAGATCCTTAAAAATTTATTTTTTTCCTCAAGAAAATACTTCATCAGTCTAATAGCGCTCTTTATAAACTTTTTAGGTCCCTAAAAATTATTTTTTTCCCACTAGAAAATAACTCATTTTTCTTATAACTATCTTTGTGAACTTTTTAGATTCTTAAAAATCATTTTTTTTCTTCTAGAAAGTAACTAATTTGTCTTATAATGATCTTTGTAAACTTTATAGATCCCTTAAAATTAATTCTTTCCGCAAGAAAATATTTCCTTTATCTCACAACGATCTTTGTAAGCTTTTTTGATTCTTACAAAAAATTTTCCCTCAAGAAAATATTTCATTAGCCTAATAAAAATCTTTGCAAACTTTTCAGATCCCTAAAAATTATTTTTTAATCACTTTCGCTGGATAAAACAAAAGAATTTGTAAATTGATTCGACCTGTTATAATTAATTTTTAAAATAAGATCAGAGTATTGTTTTGATTTATTCGGAATTTATTGGTTGGAAGTTAATTTAAATAAATTCCCACAGTTGTAGGGAGCAGAACTGGGTCATGGCAACTTGCATTGTTGTCTTCTATATGACTTTTAATGCCTGCAACTACTGCCATTTTTTTTTCTCTTTTAACGAAAGAAAAAAAGCAGAAATTAATTGCATTCGTAACATATTTCTTGTTAATATATTTGCGAATTGTATTAAATTTTAATGTTTTAACCCAATTGGTGTTATTTATTTTATTATAATAAGCAAATTGTATTTTGCACAATGCTTTTTATTATATAAATATATTTTTTTGAAAATTAAATTTTTATTAATTCAAAAATAAAAGAAACGAAATATAAATAAATTATATATTATAACTTAAGAAAACGAAACTCGTCTTCGTATTAATTATTGTCAAACATATGACGGTTCTATTTAATTTTAAGTCATTTCCTTAGAAAAATAATTGCATTTGTATGCATGCAAAACGAATATTAATTTACAAACTTAGTAAAAAAGTATTTTGGAATTTTTTTTCATAAATTTTTAATGTGCAACTTAGTTTTTTAGTAACAGGTAAATTTTTAAAAATTTAATAATTTCAACTATTTTTAAAATATATTTTACCGTCCTTTGTTAGAAATTTTACTTATTACTTAAATTTGCTGTAACGTTAATATAGTGCTAAATTAAGCTACGTTATCGCACTCCTCGATTACACTATTCTATTGCTCAACCTCAACAGAAAATGGTTCAATTTAAAAAAGCTATAGCAATTATTAATGCTAACACCTTAATAAGGATTTAACAAATTTGCACCATATTATGGTTCAAGATGCTGATATATGGTTTTTACAAGAGTTTATGTTACACACCCTTACATATGCATTAAAATAATGCAGTCGAAAATGGTGCGGCATTTTACAATTGCAATTTGTAAAGCCGTGCAGTAGCAATGCTATTTTCCTTTCTAAATGGTTGGTTTTAGTCATTATTGCTACTATTTAGAATTTTTTTTAAACTTTTATTTGTTTGAAGGATGAAATTTTATGGGAGAACAAAATTATTTCCTACTGCCTTAATATTCGGTTTCAGTGCCATTTCCGAAGAAAAAAAAAAATTCGAAAGCACTTATAGTGTGATTCTGAAAATAGATAAAGATATTAGAAACATGCTAAAAAATCCTGATCCATGCTGGATTCCAAAATTCAAATCATTTAGTACAAAGAAAATACAGACATTTTCTTCACTGATACACTTCTTATAGGCGCGATTTCCCAAGCACCAAGTGAACTTTTCTCCAGATTACTCTATTTAGAATACTACTACTGACATCCTAAAATCCCAATAACTATGATCGCATGGCTAATATTGCTTTCCGAACAACCACTTACAGCAATCAAACCATAAAAAACTGCTACCATTTCTTTTCATTTTGAAAGATTTATGTCCTCCGGATCTAGTAAGACAAACCATAAAATTTTCCTGCTTAGAACCACAGCATCCTTAAAATCACATTTTTTTGAAAGAAAGGCATAATATAAGTATGGTAGCAGTCCTTATTCCCACATATTTCGTGCCATTAGACGCTCATAATGCCTTCTTCAATAGCTCCGACGTAACAGCTTTTGCATCCAATCTTTCACGCCAATAAAGTCATAAGCACTAACCAAAAGATTCATTGAACCGGCGCCAATCGTTTTTCTCAGGCCAATTATTTTCAAAGAACCATGGCACTTTTCATAGAGATGTATACAAGGAGATAATGGCTTTGGTAGAATTGTCTTCGAACATAATTTCTTTCATGGAGTTTATCTTTTTGGCATGGTTGAGGATGAAAGTTCGCCAATCGTCAATATCTACTATGAAACTGTTGATGCATGAGTCAAACGTTGTGAATTTTTCTTTTATTATTTTGATCAGTAATCATGACAAATCTTCGAAGTGAAGGGTTTAGATGCGCCAAAACGATTTAGTTGGCACTTAATACAGAAAATAAAAGCATATGATAATGTTCAGTTGCATAATTGGTATCAATTGAGTGCTACTGGATTTTGAAAATATTATTTTAGCAAACTTTGTTTTGCATCGAAATGCCATTTCATTTCAACTAATTAGCTTTTCAATTATGGAAATAATTATTTTAAGAACTACATATCTTCGAAGTGAAGGATTTAGATGCGCCAAAACGATTTAGTTGGCACTTAATACCGAAAATAAAAGCGTATGGATAATGTTCAGTTGCATAATTGGTATCAATTGAATGTTACTGGTTTTAGAAAATATTATTTTAATTAACTTTGTTTTGTATCGAAATGCCATTTCATTTCAACTAAAATTATGCTTTTCAATTGTGGAAATAATTATTTTAAGTACTACATATCTTCGAAGTGAAGGATTTAGATGCGCCAAAACGATTTAGTTGGCACTTAATACCGAAAATAAAAGCGTAAGGATAATGTTCAGTTGCATAATTGGTATCAATTGTGTGCTACTGGGTTTTGAAAATATTATTTTAGTAAACTTTGTTTTGCATCGAAATGCCATTTCATTTCAACTAATTAGCTTTTCAATTATGGAAATAATTATTTTAAGTACTACATTTTTTAGATCGAATAAAGAGGAGAATTCTGTTTGTCACAACGAGAAATGCAGGGCGTATCTCGAAGGAGGAAATGAGAGAAGTTAGTTACCGACATTTTTCACTTTTTGTCAAAAAGAGAATTTATGAATTGTATATACAGGGCGGCCATAGTTAAAGTAAGAGAGTTCAAAACCAGATAACGTGACAACTACTGAACAAAACTCGTCCAAATTTACTATTTAGATTTTAGGGAATTTAGTTTGTAAAAGAAAACATTTTATTTTATAACCGTCGTTGAACAGCCGCCCCAATTCTGGGTTTACGACAGCTAATGTCCAACTCCATAGCCTTTTAATTTTGAACCTAATCCAGAGGACAAAGGATACAGACTCCCAAATCAAGAATTGGGAAAAATTTGCCTTCGTGAGGGACTTTTTGATGGAACTAATCCTCATTTGCGTAACATGGAGGGGAAAACCATGAAAACATCCTACGGTTAGCCTGGAGGCAAGGGAACTCTAACCTATAATCCGTCTACTACCTAGGATATTTTACATCAGCAATGTGGTCGGTACGAGCCGTGTCCAGAATTCGTATCGGCCAGCCACCGTTTATGGTATCGGTTTATGGTCGTATATCATTATGGTATCGTTTATGGTCATACCGGCCAACCATCTTTCATCTTCCTTAACTATGACCATCCTGCACTGAGAAAAAAAGTTTGGTCAAACCTACCAGAATATCATTAAATTCACAGTGTTTCTGGTTCTATGAGAACACCTAACAAATTGGCAATTTTTACCGGGGCTCTTTGGTAACGACTTCAGTAAAATTTAACTATAAAATATGGTTTTGAAAAATTTAATAAAATTTGGTTAGTGTGGTAAAATTTGGTAATTTTATCATTATACTTTAGAGCATGGCATTAAAACATTTATTTGGTTGAATTTAGTTTTCAATTTTATATTTTTTTACTAAATGAACTATAATTTTAAAAACTTGAATTTTCGGTAAACAGTCACCATGGGAAAAGAAAAATTACCAAATGAATAATTTAAATACCGTATATTTTAGACAATAATTTTATTTTAGAAGAATATTTTTTCCCGTGTGTATATTTCCTCTTTTTAGTTTGCTTTGAAGATACAGTTTTAATTCATTATTTTTTCTTTTTAGTTTTACATTTAACCTTCAACTTTAAGATCCAGTCGCTAAGATTAAAACAAAGAAATTATAAATCATTAAAATGTTAATAATATCTGAAATTAGAACTATAATTAATGACAAATTTGTTTTTCTTCCATTTAGACGTAATATACTTTTCTTAGTAAGAAAAATTCGGTTAAAACTTATTCAATTTTTGACTTTGAAAACAAATATTATTTGACAAGAATTAATTACTTAACTTTTGCATTTGGTGTGCATTTATAAAAATTATTTTAATATATATTAATTTTATCCCTCAATCTATCTCGGTTTGACTGGTAGGTATACCACGATCATTTTGTTAAGAAATTATATAGCATACGAAATATCAAAACTAATTTAATGATTGAAATTTTGTTATACAAGTTCTCGGACTTATTAGTACGAAAACAGAAATACAAATATACATTCATATTTTTTAAAAAATAACAAAAACGTCATTTGTTAAATATTTCAGATAACTTAAAACAGCAAAAACTTATTTATTACAAAAGCGAAAAAGTCTTTTGTCAAAAGAATTCGTCACAGCAATCTTGTGTAAAAGTATTTAACAAGACATGAAAAATTTTAATTACATGAAATACTTTCTTTACATTTTTAACACAACAAACTCGTTGAGGTGAAAGAAAAAAACTTATCTCACATTCTTTAGCAGATACTTTCAAAGGTTTAAAGGCGACAGACCGTACAAGCTGCTGTATTTCGCGTACGCTAATTTGAATTGATCACGCAATCAAGTTGCTAGACTAGACAAAATAATTTCGCCCTTGGTCTACAGGCGATTTCCACTGCTTGTGTTTATAATTGTCTGGTTATTGACATATGAACCTGATGGTGTTTTTTCCCCCAATTAATTTTTTTATTACTCACAGAGGCATGCAAAATTTATAAATCAGAGTAGTTTTTTTTTTGTCTTTTTTTTTTTTTTTTGTCTATACATTCAGAGGTCTACAGAAATTTTTAGTTTTTAGGAATCAATACCAATTTTTAAGAGCCAGCATGTTATGGAAAGGAAAATAAAGTAACTTCTTTTTTTCTTTTATGAAAATGCATGAAGACAATTATTATTTTATTATTCAAAAAAAAAATAATAATAATAAGTTCGAAGAACAGTATTGATGCAAAAACAATTATAAAAGTTAATTAATGCAACAAACATACAAATTTATGTGTAGAGAAACAAAAAATTTTTTTCCCTCTAAGATATTTAGATTTTAAAGATTTTTATACCTTTTCCTGTCCTTATAACAGCTGTTAAATAGATATAATAGAATGTGAGCAGACAAAAGTATGGTATATAGTTTTACTGAAAAGAAAATTATGCAAGATAATAAATGCAATAAGCACACAAATTATGTTTTAAAAAATTTCTTTTCCTTTGAAAATATTCAAGTTTTCATCTTTATTTATCTCCCTAAAAAGAGAATAATTCTGAAAAAATTACTATACTGTATAATAAATGCATTTCCAGTACAAAAAAAAAAAAAAAAAAAAAAAAAAAAAAAAAAAAAAAAAAAAAAAAAAACCGAAGTTTTGGTAATAGAACCAAAATACACGGTATTTAAAACCAAATGTTTTAAATACCGTGTATTTTGGTTCTATTACCAAAACTTCGTTTTTTTTTTTTTTTTATGGCAATTTTTCCGTTATTTTGGTTCTATTACCAAAACTTCGTTTTTTTTTTTTTATGGCAATTTTTCTGCAAATGGCAATTTTTCCGTTCATATGGTAACGGTTTACTAAAAATTCTGGTTTTCAATATTATAGATCTCATATCCAAACATTTAGAAAAAAATACAAACCTAAAAAGTAAATTTTTCCGACTAAATGTGTTTTATGCTATGCTCTAAGGTATTATGCTAAAATTACCATTTTTTTTCCTAGCAATTCAGAGTGTGTAAAACATCATGCAGCATTTCGTATTTTGTTCGACTATAATTCATCCCTTTCAATCAGCGATAATTCATCTGGTATTAAAAATTTTTTATACCTCTTTCACAATCTTGTTACAAAATATCAAGTTATAAAGTATCCCCTTCAATTCTGCACTTAGAAAAAAATTGGAGTCAAAACTACCAGAATACGGTAAAATTTGCCGTGTTTTTGACTCTATGGGAACACTAAAGAGCTCGGTAATTTTTACAGAAGCGCTTTGGTATTGATATTTGGTAGATAGGTACTATACTTTATTTACTTCGCACTAGAGCAGAGCAGTGGGCTATTGGCGACGGTCTGGGAAACTTCCCTGAGGATGATCCGAAGACATGCCATCGCAATTTTGATCCTCTGCAGAGGGGATGGCTCTCCTGCTTTGCGAAGATGACCTGCGAGCGAAGTTGAGCACTTTACGGTGGAACGAAGACCGATACCGAGCACCCTCGGTCCCTGGCTGATCAAAGTGGTCACCCACCCGCTTACTTACCGCGGCCAGTGATGCTTGACTTTGGTGTTCTACTGGGAACCGTGTCTTTACTATCAGTCCACTGCGGGACTATAGCTTTTTGTAAAATTAACAATAGAATATGATTTTATAACATGTCTTAAAATTTTATAATTTTATCATGATACATTAGAGCATGGCATAAAAACCGTTCATCTGGTTAAATTTTCATTTCAATTTTGTATTTTACACTAAATGTGTAGTAATAAGGAATATAATTTTGAAAACCAGAATTTCCGGTATTCCGTTACCATATGAACGGGAAGATCACCAAGTTAATGAATTAAATGATGCGTCTTTTGGTTTCATTACCACAAATTATTACTGTTACTTTGTAGCAGAAATAAGCAATTGAACAATGCTGTAATTTTGCAAAATTTTTTTCCGTGCTAAAAACAATTATTATTTTTTTGTTTTTGTTTTGTTTTGTTATTAAATACTAAATATGGAGGCTACATGGGGAAATGATTTGCATTTATACGAATTGAATAATTAAATTCAATGTTAGCAATTTTTTTATTTATTTTTAATTATATAAAAAGCTGGCAAGCCTCTAATTTCAGCCATATTTCAAAACTTCTTTTTTTTTTAATGTAAAAAAAAACAGCAAAATTACTACCACCTACAATATCTAATGAATCAGCGGTTGAAGGTCACAAACCCTAGGCAATTTCATTTTCGATTCTTTGAAATTTCAAATTTCTTTCCTTGTGATTCAGAGTGGAAAAAAACATCATGCAGCATTTAAATCGGCGATAATCCATCTGGCATTAAATCATTTTTGTACATCTTTCGTAAGCTTATTACAAGGTAACTCCATTGTAATTTAATGTCTTGAAAAAAAATACAACAGGTTCGTGCCGTGACAAAAACGTGTTTCATACCAAGAAAAACAAATCCTATCTGAGGTAACAAAAATGTTGTTAAATTGCCCAATGCAGCGTGTCTTGGTATTTTACTTATTTCAAGGAAGACTTCTGTTCTTTTTTAAATCTATTGTTTCGTAAACTTTCCAAAGAAGTTGCCCGGCGTTCGTAAAGCCCATCAGGATTTACTGAATAAGGTATTTTAGTGGGTGGAAACATGATTCATCATATTTGACAGTTGCTGAAATCTTACATGATGAACACTTAAAAAACAGATTCAATTATTTCTTTTATTGCTGTACCGTAAATGCGTTTTTAATGCGATCGCTTAAGCGAGTTTTCTTAGAGATTATGAAGAAAAATATATTATCAGTTGAAAAAGTATAAAAACAGTGGGGATGTTATGTAGCTCAAGTTGCTTATCTAATAGTAATATTGCTGAAATTTAAGTTCAGTCAATGCATTTTCCGGGAAATAATTTCGGTCTAACTCCTTTTGGTAAAAATCAGGAAAATGCTTTTTTTTTTTTTTTTTTTTTTTTTAAAGTTTTTTGATGTTATGCGTCGGGAATGACTTGTTCCAATGAATTCCTGTTTATTTTCTGAGAAATTCAAATAGACTGTGTACCATGTAATAACATTAAGTACTTTGAACTATACAAAAGCTCTTCTATTACTATAATAGTAAAATGAAACAATACATGCCATTGTCTGACAGGTTTGCTTATTAAACTGCCGCGCTTGTATAATTTTAGTAATGGAAAAAAAATTAATCATTTAAAAAAATTGTTTTAATATTTTTTATTTCTACACAGTAAAAGAATTCCGAATCAAATTACGCTATCATGTTCTGTCACTTTGGGTGCATAATCCGTAAAATCCATTTTTACCATAAAATATTATGCCGTAATTTTTAGAGTAATGTTTATTACTGTGAAAATTACGGTATTATTACGGTATAATTATTACTGCAAAAATTACGGTAAATCAGAATTATTGTTCTGCAGCATGTTTCAGTAAAAAAGGGACTTTATGTTACTATCACTCTTAGTGCCGGTATTATTTACGGTAATTCAATTCATATTTTTTTCTGTGTAGCTTAGCACTGGAGCATTGATTGACTCGTGAGTGGCGTTCACACGGAACAGAAACACAGACTTGTCTGTATGGTAAGTAGCCAAGTTTGTATGGATTGAGTTCTATTAAATAAATTACGACATAGCGGTGCATTAGAGCCGCGATGGCTCAGGGGATAGAGCGTTCGCTTTCCAATGAGGCGAGCCGGGATCGAATCCCAGTCGATACGAATTCCGCATCCGACTTGCACCTACCACAGTGCTGAAGTGAAATATCCTCAGTGGTAGAAGGATCATGGGTTACAGTCCCTTTGCTGTCAGGCTAACCGCGGGAGGTTCTCGTGGTCTTCCTCTCCGTGTAATGCAAATGCGGGTTAGCTCTATCAAAAAGTCCTCCACGAAGGCAAATTTCTCCCAATACTCGATCCAGGAGTTCCCTTATCTTCTGGATTAGGTTCAAAATTACAAGGCTACGGAGTTGAACATTAGTAGTAATAAACCCATTAAACTGGGTCGGCTGCTCAACGACGGTTATAAAATAAAATATGAAATAGCGGCGCACTGAATGATTAAGTACCATTCCTATGAAATCGCATAAAATTGCACTAAATATCAGATACATATTATGGTAAAAAGGTTCCCAAACTAGAGATTTCCTTTTAGAAATTAAACTTTTCAATGAAAGAAAAAAAATGGCTAGCAAATTTGAGACAAATTTGAATTCATTTTTGAAACTATCAAAATCATGCTTGTACTACATTAAATTCATTTATTCATTTTTATTTTATTTTATTTACTTATTTATTTATTTGGGAAAACAATTGATTACTTGATATCTTGAAACTTGAGATCTCATTTGTATCATTCCAGGAATAAGACTTAAAAACATTCGTGTTAAGGCTTCCAGAAAGTGGTTTTTTTCAAGTAAAAGTTTCAAAAAGTAGTTTTTGTTCTATTATCTTAATGAAGCTTCCAATACATGTTATTATGTCTTTATTAATCCTTATATCAAAAATAAAAATATTTGTGTACTAAGATGCCCAACAAATTAAATTCTCACATCTCATTTATATCATTCTAGGAATAAGACTTAACATTCATGTTAAGGCTTTCAGAAAGTGGTTTTTTTAAGTAAAAACTTCAAAAAGTAGTTTTTGTTCTATTATTTTAATGAGCTTTCCAATACATTTTATTATGTCTTTATTATTCTTTATATCAAAAATAAAAATATTTGTGTACTAAAATACCCAACAAATTAAATTCTCACATCTCATTTATATCATTCTAGGAATAAGACTTAACATTCATGTTAAGGCTTTCAGAAAGTGGTTTTTTTTAAGTAAAAGCTTCAAAAAGTAGTTTTTGTTCTGTTATCTCAATGAGGTTTCCAATACATGCTATTAGTATTTCTTTATCAGTCTTTATATCGAAGATAAAAATATACTAAGATATCCAGCAAGAAAATTAAAAATATCATGTCATATTGGAACTAAGCATCATATCATGCATTCTAGAATATAAATAAAAGAATAAAAATTAAGAATTTTTATTTTAAATAAGAAATGAAGCAAATGATAATTTTCAGGAAAAAAAATAAAATGTCAGTAGATTTGATTGAAATCAAGTTCAAAATTATCTACTTGCGCTGTAATAAAACAAATTTTGTTAAACCTTTATTATGCTATTTATTTCTATCCTTTATTATGCTATTTATTTCTATCCTTTATTATGCTATTTATTTCTAAACCTTTATTGTGGGATCTTTTTTTTCTTTACTAAAGTTGTTATGTTTACAACACGTAATGAATTGTTATGATTATTTACCTCACTGAAATGTCTCATAAACATTGCATGAATATTTCAAGCTGTTCCACCATCACTTATTTTATTAGAAATCAACAAAAACCATGAAAGAAAGGGTGAAGGGGGGGGGAGAATTTAAACTGTTTATCGATTAGCTCGTGTGTTTTATTTATTTTCTGATCAAATTTTTCTGAACAAATAATAAGAGGCAAGAAAGTATAAACTTTGTTTAAAATACAGTAAAAAAGGATTTAGACATTACATTTTAGAGAAGAAGCAAAAAAAACATTACATTTTAGAAAATAATTTAAGAGCATATACTGCTTTATCAGTTTATTTACTGTTTGAAATTTCAAACAACAACAATAATAAATGAAACAAATAAATAAACAAAAGACAAACACAATTATTTTATTTTATTTTACTTCAACAGAACAGAAATACGAAAAAGCATTGCAGAATCTACAGATTGAAAAAATATTTTTAGAGCATATAAAATATACTTTTATTAATTTTTAGAAATTTAAATATTCGAAACAAAAAATCAATAAATAAAATGTAAAGCGAAACCAATTCTTATTTTAGTTGGGAATCCAATGTCTCTTTATCTTCTAATTTCCAGTTGTTGTTTGAGAAAAAAGTATGGTTAAAAATTCCGGAATATGGTAATCTTTACCATACTTCTGGCTCTATCGAAGCATCAAAAGGTAGTGAATTTTTAGTAAATCTCTTTGGTAATTATTTTCTTAAAATTAAGGATAAAATATGGTTTTATAATATATGATAAACTATGGTGTATGTGGTCAAATTAAACGGGAAAATTACGGAATGAATGGTTTAAATATTTTGGTTTTATTAACCGGAATTATGACTTTTTTTCTTTAACCAGAAACACCATTTTCAGATACCAGCGTAAGATTGATTTAAATGTCACCAATAATCTTTACCACAAATCCCAACAATGTTTATAAATGATAAGCAAATAAGCTATGCAAGCTTGGAAACAATGTTAAATTCAACTATGCTAGCTTACGCTTTATGAGGTTCGCATTAAGCTTGTATAAACAACCCTTTAATATCGAGTTTGAATCTATCTTTACAAAACAAGGTCAGAAAAACCTTTTAAAATCGAGGATGAATCACCATTCACAAATTAAGAGTAGAAAGCGTTCTCATACCGAGAATAGGAGCTAAATTCACCTTTTCAAGGCTAATTTTATATTTGAGACCATTTATGAAACAAGATTTATTTGCTCAGGTTTTAATATACTTTCTTTAACACTTTAAAAGTGAAGATTCGTCTGATCAATAAGTTTTCAACGCAAACATGTTGCATTTGAGAGTCTGGGCCAAGCTAGAGGGGAAAAAAAAAGGCGAAAACAAGGCGTACAGTACCAGTAAATAAAAGCTAAAAAAAATGAGAATTTTGGTTAAAGTTTTTTGCAAGCCTTTATTCTATCTTTAAGGAAGTAACCATTGCATACTAATATTCCTGCTAAGTTTAATTAAAAAAAGGGATAAATTAGTCAACCTATGTACACCAACCAAATAAAAATGACAATACAACGTTTTCCGTAAGGTTGCCTGCTATCTGGGATTACCACACAGTACGGTAATTTTACCAGAAATTTTTTCCTTGTTTGTAAACACTAGATTCTCTACATTAAAGTAATTATTAAATCAACGAAAAATGCAAGATAAACAGATTTAATCATATTCCCTTTCTTACATTGCTACAATGAAAGTAGGATTGCAGCAATCCAAGATAGAAATAACTATATCTGTTAATCACGTAATCGATCTGAAACTTAATTTCAATAGCACAAACAATACAAATGGGGAGAAAAAAATAGTTCCGTTATTTAAAAATCGCGTTTCATCTCCTCCTTTTCTAAACATTTGTCCCCTCTTCCCCATTAGATTGTTTTACCCCGAAACTACAACCGGAAAAAGTTCCAAACACCTCCAAATTTCCGAAACTCTGCTTACAATTCTGCACCACCCCCTAATCCCCGAAACCCTGGCAACACCCCACTAATGACAAGAGCTACCGACCCGAAAAAATTAAAAAAAAAGATGTTCCCCCTATCAATTGAGTCCCCCCATTTGCCAAAGAAAGGTTGTGGCAGATGTTAGAAACCTTCCGCGCCAACCCTGCAATTGTCCCGATCCGTAATTTGCGTCTTTTCTAACGTAATGCTGTCTACTTTCAGTCAAAGGAAAGAAAACAAAAAAGACTAAAGACGATAAAAAAAAAAGTTTTTTTGTGTTTTTCAGAAAACAATCTCTTTCCCCCATCCTTTTTTCTTATTTTGGAAGATTTCTGTGGTCATGGCATACAGCCGTCGCCAATGTGGCTTCATTTTCATAGAGATCTTAATGACCGCCGTGAATATTGACCGGATGTAAGTGAATACTCACCCTATGTTTAAGGGGTGACGCCAGTGTCTTCACATGACCTGTACCGTTACTTACCTTGTGGGGTAATCCTTTGTAACCACTTCTGTTGGCGACGACTCCGGCTGATTGACTAGGAAAGGTAATGTCACCTATGTTTCTCCATCAATTATGTGTTTAGAGTTATTTCCTGTTTGTGTGTAGTTTTTTTAGTTTAGTTAGTTTTAAAAATTTGCGAATCGTAATTATGTAACTGTACGTTGTTTGCATTTGTCACACAAAAGTTTTTTTTTTCCTTTTCTTTTTCTATATCTTTAACCTTTATATATGGAACCATAATAGTTTAAATTTCAGACATGAAATCTCTTAGTAAAATTTATATATTTATTTGTCTTCAATTTGAGATACATTGCATTTGTGTGTAAGGGTTTCTATTTAAAAAAAAAAAAAAAAAAAAAAAAAACTTCCAACATTGTGTAGAAATGTGTAAAAATAAAAAGAAATAAAAAAAATACAAAAACCATCCATCGTGTCTCAAATGTCACCAGAAAGCCTTCAAATTTTATTTACAGACGCCTAATAGAATATAAATCACGACATCGAGCAGATTTTGTTTACCTTTCGCAGTGTTTGAAAAAAAATTAAAAAAGAAAAAAAGCTTTTACAATGTTTTATTTATTTATTTATTTTAGTATTTTAAACAGAATTGTATATTTTGAGCAAACAATGAAACCACAACAAAATTGTTTTGTAATAATTGTGTCAATAAAGCAATACGTAGCAAGTTTTTGAATCGATATACCACTATATACTACGTATATAGAACTTACAGGAAAATTTAAATAAATAAATAAACAGTTATAAATAAAAGTTATTACAATCAAAATATAATTTTCATGCAAAATTACACAGAAATGAGAACATGCTGAACTGCCATTGTGTAGCACTGTGGTTCAGTCCCAAGAGGTGGATCGAAGATTTTGATGTATACCTGCTCGTCTGATAGGTAAAGGCGGTTGCTGCGCAACGCTAATTACATTGCCTCCATCTTGCATTTGTTCACAAAATTATGCTGATTTTCTGGACTACAATAGCCTGTTGCAGAGTTGCTGTATTTTATTCGCATTAACTTGATTACCTACACGGAGAAAGAAAATTCAGGTAAAATTACCGTACTTGTATGGTAATGACATTTCTGATTTAAAAAAAAGAAAACGGAAGAAAATTTGGTGATGTAACCAAAATATACGATATTTAAACAATTCATTTTGTAATTTTCCATTTGTATGGTTGGTTTACCGGAAATTTTGATTTTCAGAATTATAGTTTTCATTACCACAAATTACCGTGCTTTTTACTGTTCCCATGGAGTCAGAAGCAAGGTAAATATTACCATATTCTGGTAGTAGTGATCAGATATTTCTTCTCAGAATATATATAATTTGTTTTAAAGGGGGCCTCAATAGAAGGTGAAATAAATTAGAAACTACGTAGATTTGAGTGATATAATTCTTTTTGAATATTTATTTATTTGGACCACACAAAATATTTATTTTTGCGTTACGAATGAGAAATATTTAACTATATTAATTATCCAAGTACAAAGTATCCAAGTGCTATATTAACCAAGTACAAAGGAAGGGATTAAAATAATATTTTAATTTTTCTACTAAAAAGTAAATTAATTTAAACATTAATTTGATTTTTTTTCCTTCTAATTTAAGCGGTTATATAAGTGAGGTAACGCAAAGACTTCAATAACATAAAAAGATCAATTATTTTTTTACTTTGTTACAAAAGATAAAAAAAAAAAAAGAAAAAAATTCATTAAATAAAGAGAAGATAGTTAGAAAAGACATTAAATACGAGAAAGTAATCATAGCTTAAACCTACATCCTCTCCCATGTTTCTAAAAATATGGTAACTCGTAAATAGTTATAACATTACTTTTTAATAGAATATTAAAATATTCAAGGAAAGTAATATTTTCTCTTAAATATTTGGATATAATCTAAAGTATGAAACTTAAATTATATGAACAAGAAAAAAATATAGTATAATATTGCTATAAGAATATGCTTATACGCATATTGCTATAACATAATATTGCTTAAATAAGCCACGATATTAGTGGTGCTAAGTTGTACCATATTATCTTACTTTTTAAACCTGATTACACGATACTATTTAACATTAATGGAAACTACTTAAGAGGTTGAAGTGTGATACTTAATTTTTAACATTATTGCTAATGCATTACGTCCGTTAATGCATTACGTAATTCAGTTTATTCTGTCAGTACAGCCATTTCTGACTCTTGCGCCATTATATTTTACACTCAATCCAATGCAATGATTCATAAATTTTTAAGAATTTCTTATCAGTTTTTATCGTTTGTATTCGAAATTGTTATTTTGTTTGTAAAGTAACGTTTTAGATTATATCTTGAATGTGCTCAGTAAAAAATTCCGGATCAAATTATGTGGGTGCTGGTACAAAGTACCGGCACTCAGGGTGCCGTTACTTATTGGGAATAAAATCTATTTTTATCAGAATATATTACGAAACAAAAAATCTGATACACCGTAATTTTTACAGTAATAATTACTGTAAAACCACTTTATCACTCTGATAAAATAAATATTACTGCAAAGGTTACGACTTAATATTTTACAGTAAAAACGGGTTTTGCGGTAAAGCATATCTTACCACAAAATAGATTTCAAAAATGCACCCAGAGTGCAGATACTTAATACCGGGATTTGATCCAGAATTTTTTACAGTGTAGTGCTACAAACACAGATGTTTCGTCACTAAAAATCTTATTTTTCCCTAAAGCTAGTTTTTTTTTCTTCCCCCATATAAAATTTCTTATTTTTGGAACTTAAATTAGAGTAAAATTATTTTATATTCAAAATATTCACATCCATTTAGTTTCGTTACTTTATTTTGATAAAATTATTTCTTGAACGATTATTTTTTGAACAAATAGAAAAACGTATAGTAAACGTTTTTTTTTTCCCTTCTTCTTTTTTCCAATACCCACCTGTGTCGACATTCGACAATTCCGGCGTATAAGGGCAGATTTGTTGGCCACTCTTTCACCATGTTAGGCGAGCCGACGTTGCTCCTACAGTAAGGACAGATAAAACAGAGAAAGAAAGTACATTCATGCCTTGTCCGGGATTCGAACGCAGAACTTTTCTGATTCAAGGCCAGTTTCTTGACCCCTACACTGTCCGGTCGGCAGTATAGTAAACGTGGAACAATTTATTTGAAAACTAAACATAATTTTATTTATTGAAGAGATATAATCAGTGTTTACGAAATTTCTATGAAATTGCAAATTCAAACAAAATTAAACAATGAACAATGTTTTTTAGTTTAATAACAGATTTAAATTGATAAAAATTTTGCTTCAGAATGCTCTAAAAACTTATATCATTTGAAAAAAAATGAAAAAAAAAAATTCTTTTTTCTCTTTTTTCGTCATTGTTTATCTCAAAAGTAACATATTTTTACATTCTTTTCGTTTCAATTTCTTTTTTTAATACTTGATTCTATGCTTTCTTCCTTTCATTGTATTTTAATTTATTTTTTTAAATTTATTCATTTAGTTTTTGATTCCCGCAGCATTTTTTATTAATAAACGAATTCCCTTTTTACTTCGAAAGAAGTTCCTTTTTTAATTGAATAAATAAATTACCAGTGCACAAATAAAAATGAAAGAAAGATTTATTTTCTGATATTATTATTTTCTAACATTGAAATGTCAGTTTCCGAAAACAATTTGTTTACAGTATGTAAAGGCAAAAAAATCACAATTTAAAAGTGATTTTCATTAGCACAAGGGGTAGAGACATTTCAGAAATACAAAAATTCTTTAACGTACGAAATTTCAAAATTGTCATAGATTTGACTAAGAGATGTGAAAAACGAGAAACCTTATATATCAATATCATTAAAATATTTAAAATCTTAAATTTAAAAACTAACTACATTACATACATTTACTTAACTACATTACATACATGTTGCAAACACAAGATAAAGAGGAACACTAAAAAAGAATTACCTAACCTTAAAACACTATTATGCCAAGTCAATGAATGGGATAGTTAAAACTAATAATACTTATAACAACAACCTTCGAAATAGAATTTGAATTTAATTATTGGCATACGAAATGTATAATGAGGCCATGTAACCGTGATGAAAGTCGAGCATAATTTCAAAATTAGTAATTTCACATTTGTGCAGCATTGATTTAGCAAATAAATAAATATATAAATAAATAAATAAAAAATAAACATCATCTAAACTTCAGGCAGCAATACGGGGCTAGAAGATAATAAAATAAAATAAATAATAAATAACTATATAAGAATTTATATTGTAATTGAATTATGTCAATATGTCATTTAATTTATGTCGATTATAATTTGAAATGTTATTATTTTTATAAAAAGATTTTAATTAAAGTTGCTTAATGCTTGCAAAGACATTGAAATTGCGTTAAATTATTCTTGGGCTAAACTAATTATAATTTTTATCTTATGTTAATTTCATTATTTTTAGGAAATTTGAAATGTTTGATTTGGTAAAACAACATACTTCTTGAAATCTAAGCTTAACTCTTTAAAAAATTACTGCTCCAAAATTTTTTAAAATATTATAATACTGACACTGTTTTATTGAGAAGTATACTTTTTAGTATACAACATGTTTAATCATTTAAGTACTAAATTAAAAAACAATGTATAAATTATGCCATTTTTGACAAGAAAAATGTCTTGAAATATTTTTAAGAATTACTCTCTGTAGTTAATATCTAAACTGGAGGTTATATATTAACACGTTAAACAGAAAGAAACAAAAAACATTTCTCACTGAATTTTAAAAATAAGAAATCTTAAGAAAAAATAAATTAGATTACATTTAAAACATAACTAATTCTATAATTAAAGTAATTGAAAGAAGCATAGCGAAAATTCATTAAACAAGGAACAAAATTGAAAAACGAAGTATTACATAATGTAATAGAGATCCACTGTTCTTGCATATCGAACAATTGTAGAAACAATTTGAATCTTTGTTCACTTAGTTTTTGTTTTACAAACAATTTTTTGAAACATTTATCTGGTTACGAAAAATACCTAAATTAGTAAACTAATAAGTAATAGCCTAAAGAGTGACTAATAAATAAAACCGAAATATTATTTTTCTCTTTTGTGTAAAATTATTTTAGTGTATACAGCAAATATATTAAATAGAAAACGCAATAAACTCTTAAATAGCAAATTAAGTGCTCTGTAAAAAATTCTGGATTGAGTTACGGTACAAAGAACCGGCATTTTGGGTGGATGTACTATCCTTAAAATCCATTTTACCGTAAAAACTATTTTTACCGTAAAATATTGTACCATAATATTTATTTCATTAGAGTGAGTCATTGATTTTACGGTAATTATTACTAGAAAATTACAGCATTTCAGATTTTACTGTAAAAAGTAAAATTACGGTACCAAGTACCAGCACCCTGAGTGCAATAGTATAGTGAGTTACAATACAGTTAAGGATGCATGTAAAAATGTTTTCGGTAAAAAGCAGAAAATGCATGTAAAAATATTTTCAGCTCAAAGCAATGAATGTATGTAAAAATGTTTTCAGCACAAAGCAGAGAATGCATGTGAAAATATTTGCAGCACAAAGCAGTGAATGCATGTAAAAATGTTTTCCAACACAATGCAAAGAATACATACGAAAATGTTCTTAGTATAAAACAAAGGATGCATATAAAAATGTTTTTAGCTCACTGAATGAGAATACATATAAATATGTTTTAATCACATACACCAGAACATATATAAACTAAACATAATTTTTTAAAATAAATTTATAAAAATTAGAAAAGATTTTAGCAAAATTAAGAATAAATTATTTTAAAAATTAGTGCTGTATCAAAGTAAGAATAATTATAAATCTGTAGAACTTAGTCTGTGTTAATATAGATAAAAAAATAATAAACTTAAGATAAATTTTGGTTCATAGTAGTGAATTTTACTTAAAAATGAATTAAATTTTTGCTGATAGGAATCATGATTTGAAAACAATTAAATCTTGGTTCAAAGGAATAATTATTTGAAAAAATTTAAATTTCTGTTTTTGGAATAATTATTTAAAAAATTAGACATATTATTAAAAAAAATCATTAGAACGTAAAACAAATTATAAACTGATGCATCACAATTGTACTAAGTTGAATTGGTTTATAATAAGCAAATGTGTTAAACAAGAATTGTATGTGGGAATTTAAACTAACTAAAACCATCAACAGTAAAACTATAGCGTAACAATAATAACTAACAATTGTAACTTACAATTTAAAAGAAACAAGGTTAACTAAATTTAATTAAAACTAACTAAAACCATTAACTGTAAAAATACAACGTAACAATTATAACTCCCACTCTCAAAAAAAAAGAAGTATGCTATAATTAGGAAGAAAAAAAACAATTTAACTTCTCTTGATCATTAATAAAAATGGCAATGTCATTGAATAAAAAAAGTAAAAAAAATTAAAATTCAAGGTCGACGTTCTTATTCATGCGAGCAACTTATTTATGTGAAAGCTTTCACTAAAATCGTGAAAGCAACGCTTCCACCCACGCTTTTCATTCTGTAACAAAGAACTCTATGGTGTTCTTTTTGCACTTGAAGCAATTGTTTTCGATACGTTTGTTTATGACATAGTTTTTTGGAATTGAACTTTGAAACTACACCTTTTAAAAACTGCATTATTCTTTGATTAAAATTATTCTTATATAAGTTATTCAATCCACAAAACATTAAAAAAAAGAAAGAAAAATAATTTTTGGTAAATATTTTTAATTTTACCGAAACGATTCATATATATGAAGCTTATGTTACTAATTTTGTTTTTTCCATGTGAAAACAAAACATATTGGTATCTTTTTCCTATCAACAGAAACATTCATTATTATGTAATTAATGGTTCCTTTTCCTTTTATTTAATCATGTTTTTTCTTTTTTAACTGATAGTGAAAATAAACTAAAGTTAGTGTAATTCAATATTTTCATTTTGTAATTATTTTTAAACCAACAAATATTACGTTCAAATTTTTTTTCTTCTCTAAATAACAATATTCGACGAAAGTTTAAAACCTTAAAATCTCTTGTTTTATAGCTTTGTTGATTTTAAACGATGTAAAATTTTTAAATCCACTTTCCATAAATAATTTATTATAAATCATATCATTTCAAAATAAACCATGCTGTTTAAATTACAACTTATTTCTATATTTTTCAATGTACGCACAAAATTATTTTTTCGAGCTTATATCTGACAATTTTTTGATTTAATTATTAAATTTAGTGAAGCAGTAACGTTAAGAAAATTCTTAACTCAATCACATATATTTCAGTTGGTTGAATATTTTTAATATTTCTTTTTTCGATCTTGAAATCGTGTTTATATTTTGTAAAAGTAAAATCTTTCTCTAATTCTTTTTCGAAATCTTTAATTATAAAAAATTAAAGATTAATTATTTTTTCAACTTTATAGTATTAATTTGTCAAACATTTTTTTTTATTTAAGTATTAAATTTAGTGAAGTAGTAACATTAAGAAAATTTTTTACTCAATCACATATATTTAAGTTGGTTGAATATTTCTAATATTTCTTTTTTCGTTCTAGAAATTTTGCTTATATTTTGTTAAAGTAAAATCTTCCTTTTTTTTTGTTGTTTAATTTCAAATGCAAAAGATTAAAGCAAAAATACTAAAAGGAGAACTGTAGCAAAGATCATAGGAAGCATTGAACAATAATTTTAAAATATTATTTATAAGAAAATTGCGTTCTTTTGCAAATTTTCACACTCTGCAGTTTTATAATTTTCCATAACATTTAAATGTTATCGTTAAAAAAATATTATTATAAATATGCATGAAATTGAAACTATTCAAGCTACTTAATGCTGCTTTCTAAAAAAAAAAATTAAATATTATTTCATGAATTTCACGCTTTAAGAAATTAAGTTTTTATAAAGCATTGTACTTTGAAATTTTATATTTTTCGAATATGGATTTAAATTTTTCCCATAGAAAATAAAGATTCAGCCATTTTTAAATATAATAAATTTCATCACCTTTGCAAATTCAATATCTGCCTCAATATCAAAACAATACTCTTTACACACAAATGAGTAATTTTGTCATTGAAAAATACAGTTTAATGGCCGATGCAATGGCCACCTCTGCAAATAAGATATCTGCCTCAATATCAAAGCAACGCTCTTTACACACAAATGAGAAATTTTGCCCTCGAAAAATACAATCTGGCCGATGCAATGGCCACCTCTGCAAATAAGATATATGCCTCAATATCAAAACAACGCTCTTTACACACAAATGAGTAATTTTGCCATTGAAAAATACAGTTTATTGCAGACTGGAGAGAAACCACGCCTCTAATATATTTGACAACAATGCAAATTTAGTTTCATTAAAGGTAGAAAGCTTTTATCTTAATTACGCGTTCTTGTGATGAATTTAAACTGTCAAATATAGATTTCGAATCCGATAAGGGTAATCTATTACATTGGCTCTACCAATGAGATACCTACTCTGCATAAAAGTTAAAACAAAACGCTCTTTATTTATTCGCCCATTTTACGGCTGAAAAGTTAAATTAATGGTCGACTTGGTAAGTAACCAACAATGTCGAGTCTTAAGTTATCTACATCTTTATTTCTACCAAGATAGGCTCATTACATCCAACAAGACATCAAGTAGACTTGTCCCAAACTTCCTACAAATTTCCTTGCCCTTTGAGTTGAGTTTAAAATGCCGAAGATACGAATCATTACTTTTAATATGTTACAGCAAGAGCTAAGATGTTTAAAATGTTGTTCAAACTCACAACATGTATTTGAAATTATCTAAACAGTGTGAGCATTACAGATAAATTTTAAGTGCGCTTTTTATTATTATTATTATTATTATTTGCAAAATTTTTTTTTTGCTAGTTTTAAAAATACCTTTTAAATATTCTGCGCTACGCAGAGAAAAAAATTCTGGTAAAATAACTGTACTGTATGGTAATGATAACAGCTGAAATAAAAATCATAATTCTGGTAATAAAAATCAAAATATGGGGTATTTAAACCATTCGCATGGTAATTTTTCCATTTATATGATAGCGGTTTATGGGGAATTCAGGTTTTCAAAAGTACATTTAGTAAAAATGAAGTAAAATACTGGAAAGTAAATTTGAGCGAATAATTAATATTTTTGCCATGTGCTAAGATATCATGATGAACTTACAAATTTTTACAGTATTTACCAAATTTTATCACAAATTATAAAACCATATTTGTTTTATTTAACCACAATCATGTCTTCCCATAGAGTTAGAAACACTGTAAATTTTACCATATTTTGGTAGTTTTGATGAGATATACTATTATACTATTTTTTTTTCATTAAGAAACGTTGAATCTGAGAGTTAATATTTTATAAATCATTAGCGTTTGCAAAATATCAAGTAATTTTGCAAATTTAGTTTCATTTAAGATACAAAGCATTTATCTTAATTATATGTTTTTGAGATAAATACAGAGCCAAAAATATAGATTCAGCTACAGACAGGAGTAATCAATTGCATCAGTTCCACCAATAGGATATCTGCCCCGCATAAAATGCCCCGTAATACAACAACAAAACGCTCTTTACTTATGCATGCATTTTGCTACTGAAAGATTAAATTGATGGCCGACTAGCATGAAACCATCACACCCAGCTTTAGGACGCTACTGAGAATATAGAATCCCTCATAAATAATAAAATCCCCATCTTGGGGAAGATGAGAAAAACATAATACATCAAACCGTAGCCCGTCATTAAAAGCTACCGCCCCGAGTAAATTTCTGCATCCGATGTTAAATTCCTAGTTTTTGTGATAATTACCTTAACGAGGCAACGTTCTGAATATAAAGTGAGTGCTCTAGCCGACTTTAATAATATCTTCGTGTTTGGAATTAGAGATGATTTTCTCATTCGTTGAAATTAAGGGCCATTGAAACAATTGAGTTCTGGCGTCTGTTAGACGCTCCATCACGCCCCATTCTGTGGCTTAGGGAAAGACAATTGGCTACTAGTGTTACAGCATAGGCGGAGTTTGAGAAAGTCGCCATTCGCAAGTCTGTTGTCTACTGTGGGAGGTGCCCATTTGCCGCAAATATAGATGCTAAATCATTGGGTAAGGAATTTTTTTTGTTTTTATTTATTATTATTTTTTATTTATGGTTACGTGATAATTCTTCTTGAGGGTTTAAAGAACGTCGTATTCGAAAGGGCGTTGCATATCCCTTGCGCTAATAAGATAAGATCGATTTGGGATTTCGTTTTAGAACGAAGGTGTTGGAAATATTTAATTTAGCAATCAAAACGATTATGAATTATTTATAGGATTTTTTTTTCTTGTCTATGAATATTTTAAAGTGGAAGAATTAACGTTGATATCTTATATTTGAAGTTTTCTTTTGAAGATGAATGGATTATTGCGAACTTGCTTGTTATCACATTTAGCTAGCAATTAAATAAATATTCGATTTCAATTTGATAGATATTGCTAAGAGATCTTAAAAATTTTTCAATGTAAATTTATTTTTATAAAGTGTGCCAGTTATTTTCTATTTTTTCTATATTTTCAAAATAAATTTATGATTATTTTTGGGTGAATGACAGATAGTGAACTATTAAATTTTAAAATAAATAAAGCATCGAAAAGTCAGAGAAATTCCTGAAAAATGTCACAAATTTTGCCAATTGCTATGTACGTCACAAATTTTGCAACTTTTTATAATAATTTGCATCAATGGGCTCTAAAGTGACTAATAAATTTTGAAATAAATAAAGAATATCTAGTTTATTTTTAAAAAAAACTCTTGAAAATCTTGTCAAACTTTGCCAACTGCCATTTCCTACTCTTTAAGTTAATTTACACTAATTTGTATCAATTTGTGAAGCAAATAAATTTTGAAATAAATAATGCTTCGAAAATTAGCATTTTGAAATAATTAGCATGCTTCGAAAACGTTTCAAAATTCTCTCTCTCTCTCTCTCTCTCTCTCTCTCTCTCTATATATATATATATATATATATNTATATATATATATATCTTCATGGGTTTCAATGGCATTTGTGAACAGAACAATTATAGTGTTTATGCATACTTTTTCAGTGATAAATGCAAAATAAATAAACAAATGCATGAAAATATTTAATTTGATTTTAAATGCTATTGTTTGAAGCATAAGGAATATTGTCCTACTTCATGCTACCCCTCCCACCCCTCTTGTCAGAACATGTGACAATTTCATGACCCTCTTTCCGCCCCTCTCTGTAGGACACCATTTATGAACGATACTAATGCTAAAATTCTGAAGAATTGTCGTATGGTTTGTTAATTTCCATAAGTGCCACTAGTTTTCCAACTTTTCTACATTTTTAAATTAACTTCGGTTTATTTGAAATAATGATCGCAAAAGGTAAAAAAATTAATTTATTGTTACTTGCATCAATGAGTACACTGAGAAAAAAAAATTTCGTAAAGTTACCATATTGTTTAATAATGACATTCCAGGTGGTTAAAAAACAAACAAAAGAAAACAATGGTATTTAATAAATTTAAAACGCATAATATTTAAATCATTCATTAGGCAATTTTTTCGTTCATAATGCAATGGTTTACTGGAAAGTCTAATTGTGAAAATTATATTTCTTATTACCACACATTTAGAAAAAATATAAAAATGAGAAGTAAATTTAACCGAAGAAATGATTTTTATGCCATGCTCCAAGATAACATGACAAAATTGCCAAATTTTATCACGTATTATAAAACCATATTTTATTTTTAATGTTTACCAAATCATTACCAAAGTGTTTCTGTAAGAATTAAAGTTTGTTTTGGGAACCCCATAGAGCCAGAAATACGGTCAATTTCACCATATCCTGGTAGTTTTGATAATACTTTTTTTTAAGCGTGTACATCAGTAAACCAATAAATAAAAATTGCAATAAGAAGTTTTTGAAAAATTCTTGAATAATTCTCTATTGTGTCAACTGTCATGCTTCACGCAGTGTATTTTTTTAATTTTCCAAATTTGTAGTAAATAGAGGGTGTTACGTCATGACTACCCTTAACGTGTATCTTTAGAATTCGCGTCAATAATTGAAACAAAAGCGTATACGCATACGTATTCCCAAATTAACATTGAACAAAGTTAAAAAAAATTACACTTGTATTGCCACTTGTAAAAGTGTTTTTTTTTTTAATTCAGGAGGATATTCAGTTTTAAAATGCTAAATGCTCTTAAAAAAAAATTAGAAAAAAAAAATAAATAAATAAATTTGCGCAAATAATAAAAAAAAATGGCTACATAAACTAGTTATGCATAAGGAACATTGTTGAAGCTTCCCGAAAGCTTCAACAAATTCAAGAAAGATAAGTATCTAACTCTCCTTGTCTCTTAAAAAAACTGGCACTTTATAAAATGAAAATTATAAATTACTACAGTAATATACTAATATAAATGACTATGACTATTTTGACATTTAGCAATTTCAAAAAAGTCTTGTGATAGTTCCCATAGACAAAGCTAATAACAACTTTGTAATCTTCTGTAAAAAAAAATTCTGTCCTGAACTCTAAAATAAGGAATTTGTCAATAGTAAAAATTTAAATTAAGATATTTTAAATATCATTATTACTATCATTAAAAAAAAGCTAGCATTCTATGTGCGGACAAAAATAGAAATTACTAATGAACACAATTTATACTTAATAATCAGTGCAGTATTTCATAAAACACCCAGTGCACCGAAATAAAATTTCTCGCTGTTCAAATATTTACCTAACTAAAACTGGCACCATATTCCTTAAATGCTTCACCATTATGCTATCAAAAAGTTTATTAAACATGTTTACTTGGTATATTACCAAAAATCAACCTATTTAGATTTTATTAAATGCAACAAAATTAACTATATTTTTATCTTTGTTTTCCCAGATATCTTTCTTTAATAGCATTTTACTTATTCTTTTTATTATACTTTAATTATTAATAATATTTTATTAACACATTAATAATATACTCTTTTCAGTTATCAATAATATTTTATAAATATCCCAAATTGTGATTAAAAATATTGAAGATTTCTTAATTAATCTATCCGTATTTTTTAATTATTATCTTCATCATGATAAATAACTTTTATTTCAAATAGTTGGCATGCCCCAAGGATCTATTTTTACAAAATGAGAAATAAATTATGCTCTAACTATAAATTATTTTTTTAGACTTTTTGAAAATTTAAATATTTTCAATTTTATAAATTAAAAAATTATATGAAACGCTTATTCCAAAAGGTATATTTTTTTTCCTCGTAATCATAACGATAACATTGATTTTTTTAAAATTCCGAATAAGATTGATGTCACTAAGTCGCTTCCTTCGTCATTTCGCCTCCATTATTTTGTTGTTATTGACATTAAGTGCTTCTTGTTTATTGTTTAGAATATTTTTTGAAGTGTGAAAATCGCTCATTTCATGTTCAAAGTTTCTGGGCAAGAAAGTATGAATTTTGTACTTTTCTTCTTATTTGTTTACGTAAACAAATTATGCAAATCAGTGAGACGTTAATAGTGTTTTGCATGTTACTGATAGTATTTTACATTGAATTTAATCAACGTTATTTATCCATATTAACAATGATTGTTAACTTAATTATGACAGAATTAAAATAACATATTACATACTGATTTAATGCTTTCAATGAGCCTGGTTCATGAGGTGAACTGGGTTTGAATCCCAGAGAAGGCAGGAAAATTCGAATTCCACACCCAGCTAGCACCGACCGCAGTGCTGTCATAAAATATCCTTAGTGTTAGACGGATCATGGGTTAGAGTCCTCTGGCCGCCAGGCTAACCGTTGAGGTTTTCGTGATTTTCCTCTCCATGTAGTGCAGACGCAAGTTAGTTCCATCCAAAAGTGTTTCAGGAAGTCGAATTTCTGCCATGCTTGTTTCAGGAATTCGTTTGTCTTCTGGATTGGGTTCAAAGTGGGTTTGTAGCGGATACTTATGAATTGGGTTTACAAGGCTACAGAGTTGAACATTGGTAGTCGCAAACTCAAGATTGCGTCGGTTGTTCAACGACAGGTATAAAATAAAATGAGCCAGCTTCGAGCCGTGGTGGCTCAGGGGATAGAGCACTCGCCTCCCAATGAGGTAACCCAGGTTCGAATTACAGCAATGATTTGTCGATAAGAATTCCACTCCCGGCTCGCACTGAGCTATCTAACTCCTGATCATCAGCTCATTATATTTATTAGTTAACTTTTATTAAAGTTGCACTTTAATAAATTAAATAGTCATCCGCTTGTCCTAACTCAAAGAAGGCAACAACTTTCTCTCATTTATGTTATTATTTATTTGTTTATTTTCTTCCTGAGGGAACTTTTTTTTTGTATATTTCTTTAGCTTAAAACTATAACGTCCATTACTAGGCATTGCATAGAATGCAAAGTAGTAATTATATTAAGATGTATAAAACTATAATATTGCCAAAAAATAAATGACTAATAAATAGCAACCTTCCCTTAAGTTTTATAAAAAGAGAAAAAACTCTACATTGTTGAGTATAAATTGTAATAAATTTAAGTTTATAAACAAACTAATTTCAAGGAATTCTATTATTCAAAATATAATTAGATAAATAACACAATTCATCAAATAAATGGAAATAAAAGAATTTGTAGAAACATTTATTAATTTAAAAAACAGATTGATCAACTCTTTCCAAATTTGATTAAAAACAACCGTTATCTAACAAATGTAATTAGATGAATGTAATTAAATATAATTGGTTGCAAATTCTATTCAAAATCATACTATAAATGAAATATTGAATACTATAAGCTAGCATTTATTAAATATTTGAGTTATCCAGTTTAATATAATTGTAGTCTTGTGCAATTCCATTTCAAGCTAAACAATGGCAACCAAAAATTCAAATTGATTCTTAACTTTAGAGTAAACACTTTGAAAATTTGAAATTAACCAACGTCTCCAATAGCAAATATTATTCATTATTTGTTATTAAATCCAATAAAAATAATTAACTTATAAAGTTATTTTTAAAATACGACTTTTCATTAATATTTATTTTTTAATTATTTAGTTAAATATAGTTGTTGGCATGCATGAATCGAACTTGGGCAAATTTGAGACAACAAACCAATTAGATCGATATTTAACTTCAGTATGAACACACCTTAAAATTTTGTTCTAGTAGCAGCGGTAATGGTTTAATTAATAACATAGCAACTTGGTTTTGGAAATATATTTTTTTAAATAATTATCATTTGATTCTATCTCTTCATAAATATTTTGAAGTTTTGTAATTTTGTAGAGTTTTTTCTCTTTCAATAAATACAAAAAGGACAAAAATTCATTATTCTGTTATTTTTTCTATGCTTCCTCTACTTTTTGAACTTTTATGTATATATAATCGTTACAATATAAATATTTTACCTGAAAGAATATTATTTAAGTATTTGTAACCAATTACCATATTTCCATTATAAAAATGACGTATCTGGTCGAATTCTATGTATTTACATAGCTAACAAATAAATATGAGATTTTTTGTGTATTGTTTGCTTGCTATGAAACTTATTGAAGTCATATTCTGAAAAGATATTTGCAATTAAAATACAGCAAGGAAAATAATTTATCAGAGAATATAATAGAAAAAAAATCATCAATAAAACAATTTTTCTTGATGCATGTATTTTTACTTTTTGTTCCATAATCTATTGATGACATTATTAGTCCGGAATTTTATGCCCCCAATGATGACATTGATAGATGCATATGTGAGTAGAAAATTCCGTGAGATTGCTTGTTTTTTGAAAGCTTGTTTACCAAGTTAAAATGGCAGCTGGGTAATTGAAAATGATAGGTTCAGCAAAGTTCTTAATCATGTTGTGTTTGTGTTTTATCTTCTACCAATAACACACCAGGTTATTAAGGCCTGGTCATTCAAAATATATTTCTTTCATCATGTTTGTTTAATAAACAAGAGAAATAATCCATGGTATTGAATTTTTTTTAAAAAATGAAAGTAAATAAATAAACATAAGCTCTGCGTGATGGACAAATTGCTCTTTGAATATTTCAGAAATTTTTGACTTTCTTTTAAAAGTATTTTCAAGATTCACATTAAGTGCTTTTTGGGATATCAGTAATAAGTGAATTTTACATCATCACGTAATAATTTGATAATTTGTTTTTATTTTTTAGTATTTTTTTTTCTGAAATAGGTATATTTTTGAAGTATCATATATCTAAATAAGAAAATTTTAAAATGCGAGCTGAATCAAAAAAAAAAAATTTTTTTTTTATTAATTTAAGAGCGTTATAACGTAACATTGTTAGAAATTTTATAGCGCTTCGAACCATTGATGTAGTTCTAAGTTGAACCAGATTATTTCAGTTCTTATATTTAATGACCCAATGGTGTAACTAGAATTCATTTTATGCTACAGTTTAATACTTTATTAAAGTTCTAAGGTGCCCACATTAATATATCCTCAGTGGTAGACGGATCTTGGATTAGAATCCCCTTGTCTTCGTTGTAACAGAGGGAGATTTTTGTGATTTTCCTCTCTATGAAACGCAAATGCGTGTTAATTCCATCAAAAAGCCTTCCACGAAGGTTTTCTTGCCCCAATGGCTTATTAGTAAAGTTCTTAATCAGTTTGCGCTTCTGTTTTTTTTTCTACACCCATTAACGCAGTAGCTTATTAAGTACTGGTGTATTATGCTTAGAATATCGTTCGTGAACCAGAATATCGTACAAATTAAAGTCACATTAATATGGTTCTAAGGTGAACCAGAGTATAATATTTCTCTTACTTAATTTAATGACTCCTTAGCCCAACTGAAATTCATATAATGGTTTATAATTTAGATTAAGGTGCTAACAAACTTTTATTGTCTATTATGGTTCGAATGACAGCTGGTTAATTGAAAATGATTGATCTATTGGTAACGTTCTTAATCAGTTACTGCTTCTGTTTGTCCCACAATAACGCACCAATTCATTAAGGACTGGTTTATCATGTCGAGAATACCGTTTGTGAGTCATAATATCTTTCGAATTGGTGCCACATTAAGATGATTCTAAGGTGAACCAGAGTATTATATTTTTCATACTCGATTTAACGACACAAGGGTGAAACTCGAAATAATTTTATGGTCTATAATTAACATCTTATTAGCAAAGTACTAACAAAATTTTACCGTGTAATATAGTTTGAATAACAGCTGGTTAATTGAAAATTTTTTGGTCCATTAGTAAGGTTCCTTACCAGGTTGTGTTTCCGCCTTTTTCTAACCCCAATAACACTCCAGCTTATTTTAGGACTGTTGTGTCATGACTAAAATATTGTTCGCAACACACAATTAGACGCAAATTAATCTACCGATTCTGTTCAAAATCTTAAAACATCAAAACATGTTTGATTGCCGGAGGACAGAGAGAGAGAGAGAGACGGAAAAGTTAAAATTTGGTTGTTAGAAATACTTATACTCACTAGTGATTTGATGAAAAATTATTACTTAAATATCATTTGGCGACCTTTTTTAAATAACTTTTGACTGTGATTCTAAAAATCCGAAGCGAGCATTATGGAACACACTGCACAATTAGCTAAATTTTGACTATAAGTAATTATTGAAAGTCCATAACCCTGACTTAAAATATTTTATTTTATCACTGTTTAGGTGAATATTGTTACCTTTTCGTTTTGATTTGCAATAATTTTAAAAGTTTTATTCTTGAATTTTTAACTGCATAGGATAAGTATGATATTTGGTCCCATTTAAAACATAATTTCTTTAGCAGAAATATTTTGTTTATTTTATTTTCTACTGAAAATTAAAGCTAAGGGATAGCATAGCTTCAGCTCCTTTGCAAAAAAAAACTCTTCTTGATTGTCAAGAAAAATCAAAATGCGAGAATACTTTTTATTTCAACAAGGTTTTTCGTTCTATTATTTATTTAAAGCGTTTAAGCTCAGGCCCAGATCTCTCCGATCAAGAAAGAAAAAGAACTCGGAGCAAAAATAATGATTTTAAATGGGAGGTACTGTCGCTTCCATCATACTCGCCAGACATTGTACCATTGGATTTTAATACATTCAGATTGTTACGCCATTTTATATATGACAAAAAGTGTGAAACTTTGAATGATAACCAAGCTGTCATCTCCGAATTTACTCAAAAATTAATAATTTTTTTCTCTCTCTGGCAATGAAGTTCTGCTCTCTTTATTCGCAAAATGTTATTAAATAAATGTCAAGAATAAAGGATATAAATGTTTACGACTAAAAATGTTCAACTCCGTATCCTTGTAATTTTGAACCCAATCCAGAAGACAAGAGAATTCCTGGATCGAGTATTGGGAGAAATTTGCCTTCGTGGAGGACTTTTTAAAGGAGCTAAACCGCATTTGCGTTACATGGAGAGGAAGACCACGATAACCTCCCACGGTTAGCCTGACGGCCAGGGGACTCTAACCCATGATCCGTCTACCACTGAGGATATTTCACGTCAGCACTGTGGTCGGTGCAAGCCGGATGCGGAATTCGTATTGACTGGGATTCGAACCCGGTTCGCCTAATTGGAAGGGGAACGCTCTATCCCCTGAGCCATCGCGGCTCTAATGAAGGTGATTGCACGATTAAGTAAAAATAAAAACTTAACGTTTGAATTCAATGTTAAAGAAATTATATTATTTTCCATTGTAATATTGTAAACCGCAAAAAAGTTCAGCGTGCAGTTGTCAGTATTTTTGCTGTTGAGGTAAACTAACAACATTTTTAAGTACAGGGCTGTAGTTATCGTTCAAAAAACTAGGGCAAGCAAATTATTAAAAATGGGCTTGTATCTTCAGCGTAATGTTTTTGCGGTGAAGCTATAAACTGATTCTAATGCGCATGAAAATATGTGTTGTCAGTAAACAAGCAAACAAGCAAAAAAAAAAAAAAAAAAAAAAAAAAAAAAAAAATGGATGAATAAATAAACAGTAAACAAAATATAAATAATAACAGTGAAAATTGAAAAAGAAAATGAGACTACATGCACTATCAATAATTTTAGTTTGTTTCCACACTAAAAAGGGTGGCAACTTTGCACCAAAATTGTTTATAGTGTTTTATACATAAACATTAATTCCAACTTAAATCTTCGAACCAAAATGTCAGCATATATTACTAGTTAGTCTAGGAAATTGAAATTTAAGTAAAAAAAGTTTAGATGGTAGTTTACTATAATAACATAGAATTTCTTTCTAACTATTTTTTTCAAAAAAAAAAAAGAAATTGCTAACATTTTTTATGCATGAGCAAAACACTTAAGCTTCTTTTGCCTAAAATCAATTTCAGCGAAGATTTCAAAGATTAAAAATAAAACGCGGAAACTAAAAAACTGTAGTTTTCTCGTTATGAACTATTTCCAATATAAAAACTGCAGCATGTGATTGCAGGGTAGGCAAATGTTCACTAAATTATTCATGAAATGCGATGGTTCATACTGAGGAGAAGACAAATGCTGACATGCGTGTCAACAATACATCAAAACTTCTGTTTTGAGTAAAGTAGTAGCCTGGTATCGATCATTGTTTCTTGTAAGGTTCATGTTTACAATCAATTAATATCTCTCCCCAGTCATCGAAAACTCAAATACATGGGAGAGATATTATTTTCAGACAGAATGTGATATTTGTACCTGATTTGCATCACGGAATAAGAATAGAAGCTGTAATTTATGGGATCTTAAAACTGGCAGTAAGGATACAGATTGAAAAATGCATTTAAATATAACAAAACGAAAAAAAAGTAGGCGATGTCAGAGAAAAGAAGTTTGCTAATAGTTTTTTAATATTATTTTCTGCTGGAAAACTGAAAATACTTATCAAAGTTTTTTTTTTTCCTTTTTTGTATTGTACACTGAGAATGTGTGATCAAATCTACTAGAAGACGATAAAATTTACCATGCTTCTACCATCATTTCAGCTATCGAAAACTCAAATATATGGAAGAGATATTATTTTCTGACAGAATATTATATCTGTACCTGATTTGCATCAAAAAATAAGAATAAAAACTGTAATTTATAGGATCTTAAAACCAATAGAGAGGATACAGATTGAAAAATACATTTAACCCTTTGCTTATGGTATACCATGTTGTATCATCACATGTGTTCCATATGTTATACCAGCCGTAAGCAAAGGGTGAAATATAACAAGGGAAAAAAAGTAGGCGATATCAAAGAAAATAATTTTTATTTTTAATTTTATTTTTTGCTGGAAAGCTGTCTTATATATTTTTATTTTTCCCCCTTTTTTGTATTGTACACTGAGAAAAATGTATGGTCAGATCTGCTAGAAAATGGTAAAGTTTACCCTGTTTCTGCCAACATTTCAGCTATCGAAAACTCAAATATATGGAAGAGATATTATTTTCTGACAGAATATTATATCTGTACCTGATTTGCATCAAAAAATAAGAATAAAAACTGTAATTTATAGGATCTTAAAACCAATAGAGAGGATACAGATTGAAAAATACATTTAACCCTTTGCTTATAGTATACCATGTTGTATCATCACATGTGTTCCATATGTTATACCAGCCGTAAGCAAAGGGTGAAATATAACAAGGGAAAAAAAGTAGGCGATATCAAAGAAAATAATTTTAGAAAAAAAAAAATTTTTTTTGCTGGAAAGCTGTCTTATATATTTTTATTTTTTCCCGTTTTTTGTATTGTACACTGAGAAAATGTATGGTCAGATCTACTAGAATATGTTAAAATTTACCATGTTTCTGTCACCATTTTGAAAACTCAAATATATAGAAGAGATATTATTTTCAGATATAATATGATATTTGTTCCTGATCGCATCACGAAATAAGAATAGAAGCTGTGATCATGGGAGTTTAAAATAGGCAGATGAGATTTAGATTGAAAAATATAGTTGTGTATGTACTTGTCAACAATTTTTTTTCCGTTCTATATTGTACACTGAGATAAAAAGTATGGTCAAAACTACCAGAAAATTTACCGTGGTTCTCATTGTATGGTAAAGCCTAAAAGCGCGGTAGTTTTTACTGAAGCACTTTAATAATGATTTTGGTTAAATTAACAAAATAATATTGTTTCATAATCTGTGTTAAAATGGGCTAAAATTTGTTAATTTTATCAGGAGACCTTGCATGGTGTTGAAATCTATTTATTCGGCTAAATTTACATTTTAACTTTGTATTTTTTACTGTATGTGAGGTAATATGATCCGTAATTTTGAAACCAAAATTTTCGGTAAACCGTTACCAGATGAATGGTGTAAATACCGTTTAATTTGGGTTTATTACCAATTTTTTGTTTTACTGGAAATGTCTTTCAAAAAATCTCAAATTCATCAAAAATTGCAAAAAATTTCCTATTCTTTAATAAAAATGAAATTTCAAGTTTAAAAAAATCTTTTTAATAACATGCTTTTCAAACAAACAAAACCTACCACTTCCTAGTTTTATATTTTTTCCATATGTGTGGTAATAGAACTATAATCTTGAAAACCAGGATTCCGATAGACCGTTACCATATGAACAGAAAATTTTCCAATTAATTAAATGGTTTAAATACGGTATATTTTACAGTTTTAATTTACTAGAATTATCATTATTAAAAAAAAAAAAAAAAAAAAAAAAAAAAAAAAAAAAAAAAAAAAACAGAAATGTCATTATCATACAGAACGGTAATTTTACCAGATTTTTTTCTCCGTGTAGAAATAATCATTTGAGCTGAGTACAGTAAAGGTCCTAAAGAAAAGTATGGATCATCACACTTAGGGGCATTATTGTCTATATTCTCAGAAAAATCAGTTCAATCTTGAACAATAATATCGTTATCTTGAGCCATAATATTGTGCAAATTTGTGCTACCCTAATTAGTTGTTAAATCGTACTATGTGTTTTGTTCTTGAACCACAGTATTGTGCAATGAAATTTAAGAAATACGGTGATCTAAATCAAAATAGCCCCCCCCGCTGCATTAGAGTAGTAGCAAACTTTTAAGATATTACAGTTTAACATGTTCAAAACAGTTAAGTTATCATCAAATTTGCAGTGAATATTCACAAATTTTTTATGGGGGGGGGGGGNTTGGGGGGGGGGGGGGGAATGAATGTCTCAATCTGTACACTGCTTAAGTTTTAATCGAATTTGTATCAGATTACATTCCGAAATGTTGCAATGTTTTTTGCAGAGTATATTATGATTCAGATGCAGGCATTCGAAATTTAAAAACTGTAGTAAAAAAAAATTAAAAATTTTTTAAAAAAAAAAACGCTTTTTCGAAACTATTGTTGAAAGGAAGCTAATCCGTTTGCAGCATTTTATTAATATTTTCAGCAAGTTTTTCTCCTAAAATTATTATTCAAAAGTTTTAACCATGTTATGTAAGGTAAAAAAAAAAAAAAACTTTTGTAAAGCATATTCATTAAAATTAAAAAAAAAAAGGTTTATTTCTCATCTTAAACATTTATTTATAAAAGATATTAAATGTGGAACAAGTTAATAAAATTCTGGATAATATCTGTTGTAAAGAGTTTCATTTTAAAATGTTGCAGTGAATAAAAATGTCAAAATCTAATAACAATCGTATTTAATAAATGTAAACAACAAAACATACATATATGATACTAAGCTACGGAATAAGCTGGACTTGTCTTATATTGATACACTGTAATTTTTTTTAGAATTTTATGTACTATAATAACGAACAAAATTTACTTCATTCAATACTGGAACACATTGAAACCTTATATTATTGAACAAATCATTCCTTCCTAAACCTGATTACACACTGATCATAAACTTGACGCACTGATTAACTTCATACTCTGATTATAAACTTGATTGATACACTGTAAAAATTTTTATAACGCTATGTACTATAATACCGAGCAAAATTTACTCCATTCAATACTGGAAGGCATTGAAACCTTATATTATTGAACAAATCATTCCTTCCTAAACGTGATTATACACTGATCATAAACTTGACGCACTGATTAACTTGATACTCTGATTATAAACTTGATTGAAACACTGTAAAAATTTTTATAACGCTATGTACTATAATACCGAACAAAATTTACTCCATTCAATATGCATAGAAGTCTTATATTATTGAACAAATCATTCCTTCCTAAACGTGATTATACACTGATCATAAACTTGACGTACTGATTAACTTGATACACTGATTATAAACTTGATTGATACACTGTAAAATTTTTTATAAAACTATGTACTATAATACCGAGCAAAATTTACTCCATTCATAATATGGAACACATTGAAACCATATTATTGGGCAAATCATTCCTTCCTAAACATGATTATTTAGTAACTAGTTCGGTTTGCAAATTTTTAAGTCACATTGATTTTGAACACATTGTACTATAATATTGAACAGAGACAAAGTTAATTGCAACCATAACATGAAGCAAACGGGAACCATATTATTGATCAAATAATTCTTTCCTACACCTTTAACTCCTTTTTTAGGAAAATTTATTTAGAGCACATAATATCATGCAAAATTTATTTCTACCATAATAAGTAGCAATGTGGAACCATATTATTGGGCAAAATAATCTTTCCTAAACTTGATTTCATAATACATTCAGCATATGTGAAAATATGAGTCTTTAAGGCTGCAACTAATTTGGATGATAAAGGTGATGGTGGTGGATGATATTTGGATGATATATATGATATTTAGACGCCTGGTGGCTGAGCGTTACTGCTTCGCGCTGTCGTGCCACAGGTCCCTGGTTCGATCCTCGGGTCGGGCAAGGTTGACTCAGTGGGTCGATATCAGTCTCATCCCTTCAGTGGGTCGATAAATGAGTACCAAGCATGCTTGGGAACTAAACACTGGGGGTTCCGCGTTCGGCTGACCACCTGACTGGAACATCTGCTCCTGCACCCCAGAGCCCAAGGTCAAGAAAACTGAGATGGGCACAGTAGGCCTTGGCCCTCTTGGGCTGTCGCGCACCAGAGTTTAGTTATATATGATATTTAATGCTTTTTCAGTTTGAAATGTCGTAATAAGTTAGCTGCTAACTTAATAACGAGCTAACTGTTATCTGTTATATAGAAGGCATACGGCTTCAATGGTTTTTCTGAAAGTGAGTTTGTTTCCTGAAACAGATATTGAGAAACGTAATTACAGCTGCAATTCAATTGTTTGAAAGAAAAAGAAGAAGAAGTGATACACAACTTTATGTAAGTAATATTCTAAATCTTCGCTGAATTACCAATTGGATGCTAGATAATGATCTTTTAACAGATTTCAATCTTAAACTAATGTACTTAACTCAGTAAAAACTTGAAATAACGATGATTTTAGATCATTCACTGCAGAAAAAGGATAAATTTTAACCTTAAATTTAACCAAAACATTAAAATATCTTCTAAAATGGAAAATTGATTAATTTTCTCTCATAATGTTATTTTTTTAGTTGTCATGACTGATTATTTAAAATCAAAATAGAAAAAATAATTAAAAAAAAAAAAAAAAACAAACCCGAAATGAACAATACGCGTGATACAATATTACAGCAATTGATTGAATAATAATTGCATTGTTAAGTTATATAGTGCAGCCTCTAGCTGTGATATCTTTATGGTTAACATTTGCGAAAGTTTAACGCTTGGATCGCATTTCTTTCCTTTTTTTTTTGTCTTTAATTTAACTTGCATATAATTATTATTTCAAAAATGGCATTGTATGCAAAAATATGCATTGATTGAATTTTACCATGAGAATTAGACGAAAACAAATGTTCATTTATTTTAGTGGAGGCTGAAATCGATTTCGAAATTAAACGAGTATTGAAAAGAACTGGAAAATAAAATATCTTAAATAATTTCGCGCGAAAAATAATTGGAACTGTTTCTTTCTTTGTATTCAGGAATTTTAATCTTTCTAAGCTACTATTTATTTCGGACGCACATTGCAAACTGTAAAATAATGAGGACATCAACAAAGGAAAAACCTTGAGCTAATTATAAGCTGGACTTTAAATTATACCATTTAATTTAACTTATTGTTTTATAAGAAATTTCAAACTGAATTTAGTGGCATTAACTTGAACCATTCAGTATTGCCTGTGAAACTTGTCCTGCTGTAAAATAGGTTAAGAACTCATAATTGATTTGATTTAATAATGTATAGCACGATGCCAGTGCGACAGTCTTAAAATATTTTATTGGTTATTTACGAGAGAGGGGGAAAAAACTGCAATAGATTTTTTTTTCAAAATGTGAAGAAATAAAATAAAATTAAATGATTTTTGGTTTTAACTAAGACATTTAAAACTGCACATTTGCTTGAGTTTAAGTTTTTCTGAAAATTTAATTTTATTACATTTAAGCTAATGGAAACCAATTTGAATGACGATTGTAAAGTAATGCATCAGAAATACATGGTTAACATAAGCATTAATCATTTTGCATATGTTTAATCCTTTTTAGAATTGGGTATTGGCTCTTCAGAAGAAGATCACTGATACCCACAAATGTGACAAATAACGTCAGCACCAACTGATCGCTTATAAGCAAAATGGCGAGTGTTAAAGTTGAGCTGAGTTTCTCTACATAACTTAGAATGCTAATTAACGCTAATTATCGTAATGCTAATTAACGTAAGTTAATTAAATATAACGTCGTATCGCACATCGATTTGGTGAAATATGCTTCTTTCTAGGCTACGTCTTTTACTTAAATTAGATTTATTATTTGTTTATTGCGAGCGAGATATATTTTTGCATTGTGTACATGGCAACTTCGATGCATGATTAATTTATGTTCTACATGTCTTCATGCCTGTCTTTGTGTTAAGTAAGAAATATATAGTGAAAGAATATAGAATGTGTCATTTAAGAGAATTGATATTTTCAGGCTTGGCTTATTCGAAATAGAATGGAAAGAACAGTTGCTATCGTAAAAAATTCCAGGTTTCAACAACCAATCAGAATCGTGATACTAACACTACGTCACTTGCAGACATACCATTATAGTTGAGAATTCTTCAGTTTTAGTTTGTTGTACAGCTCACAAGGTATGAGCTTGTTATGAAATTTTCTTTTAATCTTAATAAATTTTTCCTTTATATAATAAAATATTTTCTTTTGTTTATTACGCTAAAAGTTTTATCTTTGCTTTAATAATTCCAAAAATATAATTTTTAACGTAAACTTCGCAAAAACAAACTTTTATATCAAAAATCTTAAAATAGACAAATGCATAATATGAACTGTCTTTGATGATCGCAGATGTATTGGTATAATTTTACAAGAAAAAAATGAATAGTGAATCTGAAATACCACATACCTTGTATCTCAAATTATGATTCGATGACGGCTTTGTATTTTATATATTGATAAGATACTGCTGAATTAGTAAATATCCGCATCAGTTTATTTGCTAAAATTAAGTAAAAATAAATAAAAAAATGTTTAGAAAAATGTTAGATGCTGCGATTCCAAGTTCGTCGGGAAGAAAAAGGATCACAAAATAAGCGAGAGAATATTAGTTTTAGGATTTTCTGCTTTCTACCATTTTTAGACTCTAAATTTTTTAAAAATTCCAAAAAGAACAGAAATGTTCGCAAAAGATATATTTGTTATGAAATTTAAACTCATTTTAAAGAGCTAACTATGATTAAACTAATAATAATCTGGATTGCATATTCAAGTAAATTACACTCATAAATTTTACCTAATGCAACTAAATAGCGTTTTATTAAGTTATAAAATAAATTCGTCATTTCAAAATTTTAATCAGCTGAGTAACTCTTTAGAATTTTGTTTTTCAATCACTGTTTGAAATTATTTATTTAGAATTAGCCGATTTAAGAATTTTTCATTCTTAAATAAAGTAAAAAAATTGCTTGTCTTTTGAGTTAGGTTGAAAATTGCAAAGTTCAGACTATTAACTATAATATCTACCGCGTGATTTGGTAGTGATAAAAAATTACATACGAGAATAGTTTGAATTCATTTTTTTTTTTTTTTTATTTATTTATTTTACAACCGTCGTAGAACATCAGACCCAATGTTTGGGTTTACGACTACTAATGTTCATTTCCGTAGCCTTGTAATTTTGAACCCAATCCGATGGATCAAGTATAGGGAGAAATTTGCCTTCGTGGAGGACTTTTTGATGGATTGCGTTACACGGAGAGGAAGACCATGAGAACCTCCCACGGTTAGCCTGACGGCAGGGGGACTCTAAACCATGATGCGTCTACCACTGAGGACTTTTCTCGTCAGCACTGTGGTCGGTGCAAGCCGGATGCGGATTCGTATCGACCAGCCATTGCCGGGATTCGAACCCGGTTCACCTCATTGGAAGGTGAACGCTCTATCCCCTGAGCCATCACTGCTCAATATAATTATTTAAATATTTCTTTCTAATCAAAACGAAAACATGATATAACAAATTTAATAATAACAGAAATTATATCAGCAGAACTATCACACTTTGCATATTTACACGAATTAAATTTTTTTTTTAAATCTTGTTTTCTTCCATTTTCCCATTTTTTCATTTGGAATCAGAAAACTTTAGAATCTCTGATTCTTGACTATAAATATCACACCTTCAGTGTGAGGTTCGGGAAAATTAAATATGAAATCTATAAATATAAAGTCCGCTATGCGAGTTAGTGCACTGTAAGAAAATTTTCTGCAGAGTTGCCTCCATTTTCGGTATTGAGATAAGCTAAAAGTTTTCACAGTGCACGTAGTCATATTTTTTATTTACTTTTTTATTACTATAATTTTTGTAATTTATTCATTAATTTTCTGTTAGTTTGCTTACTGACAAAACATATTTTATGACTTCATTGCAAAAGCATTGCGCTTAAAAAACAAACACATTTTCAGTATTATATTTCTTATAAATCTTTCAAACGATTGTTATTTTGTTAATTTAATATAATTAACTACAGTTCAGTACTTAAAAATGTATTTAGTTTACCTCATCGCCAAAAATGATTGCAACTATTCACTAAATTTTTTTAAAATGTATTGATAAAAGTTTTAAAAACAGCCCACGAATAATATTTCTGTTTGAAATATTTGTCATAAAATAAAAAAGAGATTACTTCCTAACAATACTAATAATAACATAAAATCTATTACACTTTGCACATTTAAAATAATCATACACGTTATTTTTTTATGTAGCAAGTCATGTTAAGTTTTAAAAAAACATTCTTCATTTTTGCATTTAAATTAGCTCAGTAATTCTTAAGAGAAAGCAGTGAGCTACTTTCACTTTTTGACCTTTTGCTTTTCATTTTTTTTCTTTCAACTTTCTACTTAATTTTTTAGGATCGAAAGAATTTCTTTTGTTATGGAAAACGCTGTTTGAACATGCTGGTAATTTTCTGCCGTTTGTGACGGAAAGCGAATCGTTAAACAAAACAATTGTTCAGAAGTTCTAGGAAATCCATTTAACGGCAACGGAAAATCTCTCACAGAAACTTTTATTTCCTCTTATAGTTCCAGGAAAATAGTAAAAATAATTTACTGGAAAAATAGGTCAATTTGAATGCGGTTGAATTTTTTGGGGATTTTATTTTATTGTTTTTATTTATATGTTTTGCCTACATAGATCGAAAAACATCTTTATGTAAGAGCAAGTAAAAATATTTACGAAATGTTTTGAATGTTTTTTCTTTCTTTCCCTTTTTTATTTATTTATTAAATTTTTTTGTTGTTGTTAAATTTAATACTTGAAGTTGGTGAAATAAATAAAGAATTGATCTGACAGAATTGAAAAACAAGTCTTTTCATGTGCAATAAATTGTTGAAAAAATTGGGAATTCAGTTTCTGTTTTGATGGATGTATGTAATCAACAAATGATATTTTACATAAATATTTTTAGTTTTACACTTTAATATCAAACGCAGCTCAATTTCCTAGAAATATTTGTGGTTTAAGTGTTTTATTTTGATATGTTTAATCTTTCAAACATAATACACGAATGAATGCATTAAGTTAAATTTAAATATATGACGCAACGAAATTTTTTAAAATAAGTTATGATAAATTCCCTATTCTTGTTTTGTTTTGATAGATATAATCCATCAAGTATGTTTGTAAAAGTATGATTTACTTTCAATTTCTCATTTTTATATGTCACAGACTAACAATTACCGAAAAAAGTGATAATAAAAAACGGTGCTTTCATGCCTACAGTTACATTGATATCGATTTGTTTTCATTTTCATATTTTAATATCACATACAACAATAATAGTAAAAAGGAACAATTATTTTGTTTTGATAGATTTATTTGAGCAATAAAACGCGCATCAATTTCCATATATTACTTCAAATTTAATGATTTATGCAAAACACATTAATTTATAAGAAAGTAATATGTTAGTTACTTTGCCTTGATTGATGTATAGTGGAAAGAAAAAACGGACAACTTAACTTTTGATCTAATGAAAGGATCTTTACGTTCTGGGAGTCATTCTTAATGGTTCAAGGGTGTGATCTCAAACACGATAGTTATTTAGTGCAGGCGATATTTTGAGTTACGAAATCAGACACAAAAACTTACTTTCTCTGAACAAACATATCTTTTTCTCGATTGATTCGAATTTCTGACTTTCAAAATACAGTGGGTGGCTGCAATCTGGGAAATATGGTACAATATTATGGTCCCCATAATATGGTCAGGTGAGCGATCCAAAGTTTGGACCCCTTAATGTTAATTTTACTTTATGCGTATCTCGCAACATCTCGAGCAAATTTTAAGAGCATTGATAAATTTTTGTACACAATTATAAAATTAGTTTATTCAAATATAATTTCCATGCAAAAAAAAAAAAAGCTTTAGATAAATATTTATAATTTTTATTATTTTATTTAATATTTTTGACTCGACAATTTTTTGAACTATGTGGTATACAAAATTTTACATCATTTTAAGGAAAATAATTTTATATGGCAAAATACAAAATTTGATTGAAACCGATCGAATATTTCCTAAGAAATCGAATTTTTAAAATACGACTTTCTCGAAATTCAATTTCCCAGGAACTATTCGACCGATTTCACGTAAATTTTGTATTATGCTATGCAAAATTATTTTCTTTAAAGTAATGTAAAAATTTGCATGCTTTAGAATTCAAAAATTTTCGGTTAAAATTAAATAAAATAATAAAAAAGTGATAAATATTTACTAAAAGTTATTTTTTACATGGAATCTTTGAATAAAAAAATTTTATAATTGTGTGCAAAAATTTTTCAATTCACTTTAAAATTTTTCGAGATATGGCACAAAATGAAAAAAGTGAGATTAACATTAAGGATCCAAACATTGGATCTATCTACTGGCCAAACTATGGGGATCACATTTCCCAGATTGCGGATAGCCCTATATTTTGGGACTCAAAAATTCAAATCATTTGAAAAAAAAAAAGGTATGATTATTCAGAGAAACTATGTTTTTGTGTCTAATTCTGTAGATTAAAATATCTTCTGCATTAATTAATTAGCATATCTGACGTTACCTACTCAAACTATTGAGAATGAGTCCTAGAACTTGAAGATCCGATCATTATATCAAAAGTTTTTCCGGGTAGTCTTTTTTACCCCACATTGTATTACTCTATTTATTATAATTTACAAAAACTCCAGTTTATGTTTGATTTCAAACTATTTTACATCATGCATGGAGAAAAAAGATTCTGACAAAATTATCGAACAGTATGGTAATGTCAATTTTAGTACAGAGGGAAAAAAACATGATTCTAGTTAATAAAATTAAAATATACGGAATTTAAATCATTCATTCGGTAATTTTTTCGATCACATGGTAACGGTTTACCGGAAATTCTAGTTTTAATTAATTATTGTTCTTATTAAACATTTAGTAAAAAATACAAAATTTAAAAGTAAATTTAACCGACAGTTTTAATGCGATGTTAAGGTTTCATGATAAAATGGCCACATTTTACCACCTTTATCAAATTTTATCACGCATTTTAAAACTATATTAAGTTGCTTATTTTACCAAAATCATTATCAAAGGGCTTCGGTAAAGATTACTGAGCTTTTTGGTGTTCCCGTAGAGCCAGGAACACGGTAAATGTCACCATATTCAGTTAGTTTTCAGTTAGTAATGAAACACTGACTAAATCTAATCAGTTAGTTCAATTGAAATTAATCAGTTAGATTCAGTTAGTGTTTCCTTAGTAAATAGCTCAAAGTCAAGAAAGAAGAGGACTAATCATTTTGTTCAGCCGTAGATGAATAATTTAACAATAACTTGTTAGAAGAAATCTCTTCTTATTTGTTACTTGTTGCTTTCTAACGCATGCGCTCTGAAACACTTGTGAACGGGAATATTTTGTGTGCTTGTCAGCTGGATTAGGGATTTCGTATAGCGTGTTTAGCTTAGAATTCAATCGTCGAATTCTTCAAGGTTTTATTTACTTTTATTACTTTGGCTTTTATGCGAGCTTCAGGGCGCATAGTTCCTTTTCCCAACTATTTTATAGTTCAAGTATGTTCTAAGCTTGGTTCTAAGTCTGTTTTTATTTTCAAGTTTTTAATAACTAGTTTGTTTTGGCAATTGAGTTTCATTTCATTATTCGATGGCTCATGTTAGTTTAATTCATGTTAGTTTTCCCCCACACATTTTGTTTCAATTAATATCTATCAATGATAATTGCATTAACGCAAATTTAGCTTTAATAGTTTCGAAGTTTGAAGTCCAGTAATCTAAAAATTAGTGAGAGGGTTTTAGTTTACATTAAAGAACGTAGGGCTTGGATTCTTGGTTGGGCCACCTTCATTATTTTGCAGTTCAATGTTAGCAAATACTGGTGTTTTAATTATTTAAGATACTTTATGAAGTTATAAAATCGCCAACATGTCTGTGTAGGCCGGGATAGCCTAGTCGGTTGGACGCCGAGGCCATGTCCAAGAGTTCGTGGGTTCGATCCCTGCCGGCCGCAGACTTCCCGTGTTGTAAATGGTGACTGATGCACGGTAAATCTGTCGAGTCGCAAAGTCTTCCATGTTCCCATAACAAATCAATACCTCTGGGGGTACTGACACAGGAGTTACCTTGTCTTCTGGATTGGTTCAAAATTACAAGGCTACGGAGTTGAACATTAGTAGTCGTAAACCCATAAAATTGGGTCGGCTGTTCAACGACGGTTATAAAATAAAATACTGACAGTTAGTTGCTTTTAATTAATAGCAAACCAGATTTGCCATGTCTGATCTGGTTGCCCAGTTACAGAAACCATATCAAGGCTAATATTTTGGTGGATTGTTTGGGAAGTATACTAAAATACTAAAATGCTGTCGTGTCCGTTTTATTTCTTCAGTTTGTTTTGAGACTTGAACCTGAATCTCTATTCATCACATTTAGATGAAAATGAAAATCGCAGAATTCGGACAGTCGTTTCGATCTTAATAGCGAATTACTTAAATATTTTCTGAGTTAAAAGAAATGATACATAAATAAATAAACTAACAAGTAAATAACTAAAAAAAATTTCGCTGAAAAATGAACGAACATGAAACAACATTAAAATTTGATTTTTTCTTGCATGAAAGGAAAAGAAAAATTAAGAGATTATTCCTTAGAATTGTTTCTGCTTACATTACATGAAAAAATTTAAAATGTGGATTAAGATTTTTCTTTCCATTTTTTAAAAAATTAAATTGATTTTCTTCCCTGCAGTAGTTACGTACCTTTCTTTTCAAAGGCATCTAATCTTACACTGAGGAAAAAAGTATTGTTAAAACTATCAAAATATGGTAAAATTTACCATGTTAACTTTATGGTCTGCACAAAAAGCTCGTTAAATTTTACCAAAGAGGTTTGGTAATGATTTTAGCAAAATTGACAATAAAACGTAATTTTATAATATTTGATAAAATTTGATAAATGTGGTAAAATTCAGTAATTTTATCATGATATCTTAGAGAATGGTGTTAAAACCATTTATTCGATTGAATTTACTTTTCAGTTTTGTATTTTTTACTAAATGTGTGGTCATAACAATAATAAATTTAAAAACTAGAATTTCCGGTAAACCGTTAACATATGAATGAAAAAATTAGTAATTGAATACCGTGTAAAATTGGTTTTATTAGCTAAATTTACATTGTCTTTTTATTAAAAATGTTATTACTATACTATACGGTAATTAACCAGAATTTTTTTCAACGCGCTGAGTTTGCCCCAAGCACCCAAACTCCCTTGCACGCCACTGCCTTTAACTGACGATGATTTAAAAAAAAAAAAAAAAAAAAAAAAAAAAAAAAATTATATCCTCGATCTTTTGCAACACCCTAACAAGACTGCGTGCCTGTTTATCAAAACACCACTTTTAATACAATTCAGGTAAAAAGGTGAGTAAACAGTTAATGTGTAACGTGCTAAAATAAGCACCAAACTCGACAAGACTCTTCCCGCATTTTAAGTTTAATACACCCCTCAATTTTCTTAGCCTCCATTTTTCAGGCACTAAGACATGCCCACGGAAGCAAAGCTACTTTTAGAACGTCGTTTTGAAGGAAATATTTTATTTTCCTCGGCAAGTAACACGTAAAAAGTACATTAATTGCCCCACCGCGTGTGAAATTGTAGCCGCGCGATCACCCGCCTAAAGGGCAAGATATACATAAAAAGAAACAAAAAATATTTTTTTGATTAATCGCCAAATTATGACAACCCAGTCTTAGGAACTGCCCTAATGCTTCTGTATTTATTCGTTGGATTCTAATCACTTGTCTCTCCTAACAACCGTGGGCGTAACCAGCGCTTTAACGCGCATGCGTATTTGAGATATGAAATAGGGGCAAGGGGGAGAGATAGAGGTAAAATTATTGGCGACCAAAAAAACGCAATGGTAAAATTTTCTTACTTTTTTTTTTTTTAATATAGTTCATTTCGTGTAAGGAATACAGAATGCCTTGTTATTCTGCGAAATTATTCCAAACACTTGGGGCAAAATTTTGGAGCAATTAAATGGTAGCTGCTGGTAATGAGTTTTGGCGAAATGTGCTTTTTGATCATTTTTAGATATAATTCTTAGCCAAGTGTAATAACACTTTCCCCTACATTTTGGTTCGTCTAATAGCCGAAAGCAATTTGAGTTCTTGCCAATTACATTGCTATTTCTAAATAGTTAATAAGCACTCCAGTGGCCCTAACCATTGTATGTAATGATTAGTAAATGTTTTTGCATTTAACGCTTATTATAGAACGTAATAGTTAATAAGATGGATATATTTGGCCTCGTCTTAATGTAATCATATGCATAAGAGTAATAATGTAGCAGAATTATATTTGAAATTACAGATTTCTTCCCTCATTATTAAAGAAAGTAATTTATTTGCGTTTGTTTTCATTTATGAAATAATCAGTCACACAACTTCTAAAAACTAGAATTAATGGGGGCTTAAAAAAGCTTCACTGCAAAATGTTGCGTAGACGCAATATTTCGCAGTGATGTAATAATTACCGAAATGAAAAAGAGAGACTGTGTTTATAGGCGTGTCTCTTAATTAAAACGCACAGCAGCGTTGGCATTTAATCGTTAAAGGTTACATGAATATTTTTATAACACAAAAACAATTTTGAATTTAAAAAAATGTTTCTTTGTTGCTCTATTTGAAATACTGAAATTATTGAGTTTTGATAGTGTAATGAATTATTTTTTTGCATGTTTTATTATGGTTTATTAATTAGATGTCGCAAATTTAAAGAAATTTTCTTATAATTTTCGGATAAAATGTTCAACCGACTACAATATAAAACTTTAAACTAAATTTTGATCCTGTAATAGTCGAAAGTAGTTTGAGTGCTTGCCAGTTTCATTGCTGCTAAATGAAAACACTGTAAAAAAAATTCCGGAACAAATTACGGTAAACACTACTGGCACTTAAAAGTGCATCATCCGCAAAATCCATTTTACTGTAAAATATTATATATTTTTTTGTTATGATTTATTATAAATTTTTTTGGTATGATTTATTTAATTATTAGTAACGATTTATTTAATTAAATGAAAATTACAGTATATCAGATTTTTTATTCGTAACATGTTCCGGTAAAAATGGATTTTAAGGTAAAAAGTACCAGTACTTTTTACCGGAATGTTTTATATTGCTCTCCAGAAATCTGGTAAATATTTTGCCACTTAAAGCATATTATTGTGTTTTAGAGAATTAAATATTAAGTTAAGAGTACATATTTGGTTTCGTCTAAATGAAATCATAAGCACTGAAGTTAAAATGTTGCACAACAAAATTTGCAATGACTGATTTTTTTTCTGTATGCTTTTTTTACGAATAAAAATTATTTTTGTATGGTTATTTGTATGACATTTTTTATTAGCGGGAAAACCCAGCAGCATATACAACTACAGAGAGAGAGGGAGAGAGAGACACAGAGAGAGAGAGAGAGAGAGAGAGAGACAGAGAGGCAGAGAGAGAGAGAGAGACAGAGAGAGTATGGGGCACAGAGAATGCACTCACACATGCAAAAAGAACAATTCATGCTTTATAACTACTTTTAAGCTGTCAAAAATATAGTTCTTATTAATATTTCCAAAAATATTTCTGTGATATAATCTTGGCTATACCTTTATCATTTTGGAAGGGTATTTATGAAATATTTCAATTTACTTCTATTGTCATGCCATTATATTTTAGAATTTCTTCTTACTGTACATTTTTGTAACTGTACATTGTTCTGAATGTGCATTTTTTTAAAGATGATCTTAAAAATATTTCTGTAACATGCCCTTGAGAACACATCTACCATACACTCTAAAAACTGTACCTCTGATTTCAGAGGCACATTTGAATCATTTGTGCCTCTGAATTTTAAGGGCACAACGTACCTTTAAAAATGAAAGGCACAATGTACCTCTGATTTCAGAGGCAAAATCAGATGTACCTCTTAACTTGGAAGGTACATTGTACCTTAGATTTTGCTTTTATGTACCGCTCATTGAAACAAGCATTTAGTGGTACCAAAACCTGTTATTTACCAGATTTGAACACATTTTTTTTTACCTATTTGTAATTTGCTAGCACTTTATATAAAAAGGGACTTTCTGTTTGGTTTACACTATTACCAAGATATTAATTATAATAATTCTTAATGAAAAATATTTCTCAATTCTTTGAATATTGGCCACTTGAAAGTGATCATTTCAAGGGATTCCATCTAAGGCTTTTTCATAGACAATTATAAAATATGTAAATTTATACCATTTCTTTAATTATGTAGCGTTTAATGATACTTCAACAACTACAATGATGCTTTTCTAATCAGATATAGGTACAAAAAGATAATATTTATTTCTGTTAAGCCAAGTCAATATAATTCATGGATTTTTTTTCTTTTCCAAAAAGCATCCTCAAAATGGAAATTTATTATAAATTTAGATATTTTTTAAATATTTAGAGATTTCATAAAATAGTTTTATAAGGATCAAAAATTAAACACTAAATATCATGAAATCTAATATCTTTTATTTTCACACATAAAGAACAATTTTACATAATTTAGTAACAGTTGCAATATGATGTATACAGTTGCACAAATTTGGAAAAACATAGAATATTTTAAAATGATAGATGTAGATTTTGACAACTTGGATATTTTATAACATGAAATATGCTTAAACAAATGACTTAACAAGTGTAAAATAAAAGATTTCTTTCCATTGAAATGAATTTTTTTAAAATCCAGATTTTGGCGAAACATATTAACCCGTTAGGCGCCATCATTCCCATTTTGGGAACATTAGCTTTCAATTTTTTTAGAACTAACTGTACTTAATATTATTTAATCGATGATTTTATTTGAGCTCAGAATATATGAAAAGCCTTCTGCAATTTTTTTGGAAAGCTTGTTTCAAATTTTTTTTTTATTGTATTTTAAAAAACGTGAAATTCTGCATTTTTGCCCCAATCATTAAACATGCATTTGTTTTATAAATATTATTAAAATAAAAATTACTTTCGTGCTTAAACTTGATTACAACAATCGGATATAATTCTCTTTTCTATAATCCGAATTTCGATGTCTACAGTATTTCTTAAAATGTCCTATTTCACCACAATAGAAACATTCACGTTCAGATCTAAATTTCTTCACAATACTTGGCGAATTCCATTTCTCATTAAAATGTTCTTTCTGGCGATCGTTATTACACGGAATAGCTTGTGGATCATACTGAAAATTGGCAATGAGATTTTCTTTAAAGTAATAATAATTATCATCATAAATTTCTGACCTTTCAGCAGGAATAAGCTGTAAAGCACACGAAAACCAAAGATCGAAATTCACACTAAATCTCTTCGCTTTCTGTTCAAAGAGTTCGAAGTACCGTCGAATTCCACACTTCTTGGCATCAATTTTAAACATCTCATTCACTAATTTTTTCTAAAGTAGGAAATCCTTAATAACAATAATATTTGTCACCAATTCTTTCAAAAACTTAATAAAACATTTCTGGAACGGATCCCACCGCTGCCACCAATTAATACATAGCTGTAGCGTATCAAGCTATATTAAAGAACTGTTCAGTTTTTTTATAAAAACATTTATTTCACACCACAACAAATACAATAACAAATATAAAGTACCCGTAACGGGATAGTTAAATCTTATAAAGGAAACTAGAAAAAGTGCCCGTAGCGGGATATATGAAAACTCACCCGTAACGGGATAGATAAAATATCATAAAACAAACTAGATAAACCCGTAACGGGTAATATGAAAACTCAAATTCCACACAAAACTAATTCTAAAAAATCAACAACTTTCTGGTGTTCTAATTTTATCGTCTGCTTTTATTATTTGTATTTCGTCATAAAATATTTCATTGATGTGCGCATGCGCTTCTTCTCCGTTACATCGTACCGAAGAAAAAAAAGGGAAGCCCATTTGAGAGGCACAGGGAACCGGTAAAATCCTTTCGTACCGCACATTGACTCGCGTTTGCTTTGGTGCCCTTCATTTCTTGTGGTGCCTCTCATTTTTAAAGGCACATTAGTTATGTGCCTCTAACGCGAGAAAATAAAGGGTACATTTAGCTTGTGCCTTTTATTTAAGAGGTACAGTTTTTAGAGTGTATAAGAAGGAGATTAACGAAATATTTTTGCAATGTCTTCTTTTAAAAATCACGATTTGGTTCCAAAGTAATTTTTATGCCGTTATGTTGCGGAATTATTATTAATCTCACAAAATGTATAGTTCTTAATGATGCTACCAAATTTCGATAGTGAGATCTTATAATATTTATGAAATATTTCTGCAATGTTTTCTTTGAAATATTTCAATTTGGATCTGTACAATTTCTATGTCCTTATGTTTCGGAATTTCTTTGATTCTTATAATATATAGTTCTTAATTTTGCATCCAAAAATATTTCTAAATTGTAATCTTAGAAATATACCAGCATTTTAATGGAATATTAATGAAACATTTCTGCTATATTTTCTACTAAATGTGTCTATTTGGTTCTATTTTAATTCTTTTGAAGCGTATTTTTAAAACATGATAAATCAGAAATAATTTGAAATATTATTGGGGCGATGCGGAGATTCCAGCTTTCTCGGAAATAAATAAAAAGACTTATGTAACTTTTAAACACATTACGTAGCTTTTAAATTTTATTTTGTAATTTACCAAGGCAATAAACGTTATTATTACGTTCAAAAATAATCAGGGTTGTGTGATTTAAAATTTCATTAGATAACGTTTAATTAACATTTCTATTGTATATTTATAATTTTTAAACTCAATTACATTCATTAACGAAGACAGACGAAAATCATCCTTTTTTTTTTGTAGAATCACCGTAGTTGGATTGAATAATTTCGTACGGAGAAAAAAAATTTCTGATAAAAATTTCCGTACTGCATGATTATGGGATTTATGGTAAAAGTAACCATAATTCTGGTTAATAAAACCAAAATATTTGGTATTTAAACATTTCATAAGGTAATTTTTCCTTTCATATGGTAACGGTTCACCGGAAATTCTGACTTTAAAAACTATAGTTCTTATTAAAACACATTCAGTAAAAAATACAAAACTCAAAAGTAAATTTAACCAAATAAATGATTTTTATGTCATGCTCTTAGGTATCTTAATTAAAATTACCAAATTTTATCACTTTTACCCAATTTTATCACTTATAAAATCATATTTTATTGTTAATTTTACCAAAGAGCTTCTTTAAAAATTCCCGAACTTTTTGGTGTTCCCATAGAGCCAGAAACACCAAATTTTACCATATACTGGTAGTTTTGACCATACTTTTTTCTCAGTGTGTTGTTTAAACACTCACTAGAATTTTAAAAGTGGCCTAATGTGCAGATGTAAAAACATGCTAAAGTCATTTATAATAATAAAGATATATTTATATATTATTGTACTGAGTCTTTGAATTTTTCTTTCAACTCATCTTTTCTATTTTCAATAGAAAAGATGCTTTAAACAGCTTTCTCGGAACTTCGCATTGGAAATAGAAAAGCTCTATCCACTTAACACATTGCTCATCGAAACAATAACTTTACTTTCAATTCATCTTTTCTATTTTCAACGGAAAATATGTTTCAAACAGCTTTCTCGGAACTTTGCATCGGAAATAGGAAAGCACTTAGCACATTGTTCTTCGAAACAATAAATATCATCTACTTAAAAAAGAGGAAAAAAAACGTATTTATAAAGAGTGGATGGCAAAAATAGTTGGATAGATAGAGTGCAAGGTAAAAGTAATTGAGCATTTTAATTGTAATTACATATCGAATTCCAGTCACCGCTGAAAATGTTAAAAAGGGGGAAGGAAAAAAAAATGGATCTCGGCGGACATTACTTTAGGCGCTCGATCATCAAAACAAGGACTCATTTAGTAGTTCGTCCTATCATTTGATTCTTCATCATTCGATGTCTCCTAGTATGTCATTTGGGCAATTACGGGACAGACTGTGACACACACGGACACCGTTTTGTATCCTGCCCCAGGTTATTCATATGGCGGCATACGGAATCGTTACATCGTTTTTCTTGATTATATATTTCAGTCTATCAAATTCTTCTTCCTCTGGTTATGGAAGAATATAAATCATACTACGCTATTTAAACACTGAGAGAAAACTTTATTCTGATGAATTCTACTCTATCAAGAAATTCGGTTCAAGAATAAACCATGATTGTGTAAATTTGATGAAACTTAAATGAAATCAAATTGAACCTTGTTGATCCATAAGTTCATGTACCAACGTAAATATTTAAACGCTGATAGAAAACTATATCCTAATGAATTCTATTCTGTCAAGAAATTCAGTTCAAGAGAGCCATAATTGAGTAAATTTGCTGTATTTTAAATCTTATTGATCCATAAGTTCATGTATCAACATAAGTACTTAGACGCTGATAGAAAACTTTATTCTTATGAATTCTATTCTATCAAGAAATTCGGTTCAAGAAAGAAGCATAATTGAGTAAATTTGCTGTATTTTAAATAGGGTCAATTTGAATCTTGTTGATCCATTAATTCATGTATCAACATAAGCACTTAGACTCTGATAGAAAACTTTATTCCGATGAATTCCATTCTATGAAGAAATTCGGTTCAAGAATAAACCATGATTGTGTAAAATTTGCTGTAACTTAAATAGGGTCAAATTGAACCTTGTTGATCCATAAGTTCATGTATCAACGTAAATATTTAAACGCTGATAGAAAACTATATCCTAATGAATTCTATTCTATCAAGAAATTCGGTTCAAGAAAGAAGCATAATTGTGTAAATTTGCTGTATTTTAAATAGGGTCAATTTGAATCTTGTTGATCCATTAATTCATGTATCTACATAAGCACTTAGACTCTGATAGAAAACTTTATTCCGATGAATTCCACTCTATGAAGAAATTCGGATCAAGAATAAACCATGATTGTGTAAAATTTGCTGTAACTTAAATAGGGTCAAATTGAACCTTGTTGATCCATAAGTTCATGTATCAACGTAAATATTTAAACGCTGATAGAAAACTATATCCTAATGAATTCTATTCTATCAAGAAATTCGGTTCAAGAATGATCAATAATTGTATAAATTTATTGCCACTTAAATTGCGACAAATTGAACTGTGTTAATCCACAAGTTCGTGCAATCAAGATAAGGATTAATTAATTTACATTATAATACTGTGCAACTTGGTATTATTTTAAAATTGGAGCAAGTTGCACTACATTATGGTTTAACATTCTCCGAAATTCGGTTATACTTTGAATTATAATATTGTGTAACTGTGTTAAAGCCTGATAGCGTTTAAATTAAAGCCTATTTAACCATAATTTCATACGAGCAAGTTTAAGAAAGTTTTGTTTACATTATAATATGGTACAACTTGACATCATATTAAGGTTGGAGCTATTTTGCCTTATATTATGGTTTTAAGTTCTTCAAAATTCAATTTAAGATTGAAACATTGAATATTCACAGCATTGAATAATAACATTGTGTAAATTTGCCACAGTCTTAATAGGTTACTTGTTGAATTTTATTCAACTATAATTTTGTACAATGAAATTTAGGAATATTTAATTTACACTATAATATGCTACAACTTGACATCATATTAAGGTTGGATAAAATTTGCACTACATTATAGTTCAATGTTCAAAATTTTTAACATCGCAGAAAATATTTTAATCGATGGATTGTGTAACAAAAAAAGTTTTACAATTTGTTTAAAGATATGAAGTTACTCTGCGTTATTTTTCGTAAGTTAAAATTCTTCTTGGTTAAAAAATTAATTAAACTGAATTATTCATAATTTAATTTTTAAAACTTGTGTAAATACTCAATATTTTATTTAAAAGCTTCATATATTATAAATTTCACTAAAATAAAAATGTACTTTACACTCTATGTAAAAACTCTACGTAGGAAGGTTATCAAATAGGCATAATTTTAAGGGCTATTTTCTTTCAAATTAAAGAATAAGTCAAAACCCTTAATGCATGCATTATTATGTATATTCATTAATCTGTAAATTGTAAAAAATATGTATATATAGTAATAATAAATAGAAGAGAAGGAAAGTTGACTAATTTGCAGCTACTAAATCTTTCGTAAACAACTCTAGACACACTCTAAGACAAATAGCTTATACCGTTAAATCCTAATAATGATGTTTAATTGAATTTTTTGTTTTCGATTAAGTTGAACCCTATTGCATGTAATGTAATTTAACAAGGGTTAATTTGTTCCATAATATGACCACATCAATAAGGTTGCAGAAAAATTTCTAACAGTGTAAAATCTGATAAAAATCGCTATAAAATATAGTGACGATCTTTTCTTTTTTTAAAAAATAAATTTCAAATTACTGAGCTTGGAGAAAAAATCATATGCATTGTGAAGCTGATTTTATCTGGATACAATAATACCGTCAGAAAGTTTTAAAAGATAGAATAAGGTATTTGATACGCAGGTGTTAAAATCTGTTAAAAATCTTATATCGTTATTGAGCTGGTAAAAAATAAAATGTACAAATAATGCTCTTTGAAAAATGTCAAAATAATAAAGAATTTAAATCTGTAACAATGGCATCTTAGTGTTAAAGCTGATAAAAAACTTAAAACCAACTTTCAAATAAAAAAAAATAAAAACTTGGTACTTAAAACATGAAAAATTTAATATTAATGTTGAGATTAATAAAAAAATTGATACAACTATACTACATCCTAAAAATTATTAATAATTAGGTATTTAAATGTTAGAAAATGGTATATCATTGTTAAGACAGATAAAAAAAGGAACTCAATACAATTATACTATTTAAGAGGGGAAAATGGCAGTTGAACACTGAGGAAAATAGTATGGTCAAAACTACCAGAATATGGTAAAATTTACAATGTTTCTAGCTCTATGGAAACATCATTAAGTTCGGTAATTTTTACTAAAGCACTTTTGTAATGATTTTGGTAAAAATAACAATAAAATATGGTTTTATAATGAGAGATAAAATTTGATAAATGCGGTAAAATTGGATAATTTTATTTTGATGCCTTAAAGCGTGGCATTAAAAAAAAAAACATTTATTAGAATTAAATTTACTTTTCAGTTTTGTATTTTTCTACTAAATGCGTCGCAATAAGAATTACAATTTTGAAAATCAAAATTTTTGGTAACCAGTTACCATAGGAGCGGAAAAATTACCAAATAAATGATTTAAATACTGCATTTTTATTTTTATTACCAGAATTATAGTTTTTTTTTCTTTTCAGAAATGTCATTATCATACCGTAAGAGGATTCCACCAGAATTATTTTTTCTCTGCACAATAATATAATTGATACATGTATAGTGGACACAATAATATCATTCTGGTTAATAAATTCAATTTGCGATATCTAAGATTTCTTGTTATGACTTAATTTCACCTTTATCTGCTAAAATTTTTTGACCAAATTCAGTTAGAAATTCGCGGTAAAATATTCTTCCTTAATAATCATTCCCTAATAACCATAAATCGGTAAAAAATTCTTCGAAAAAGTGCAAAAAGTTTATATTACACAATTCTTTTTGTACTAAGATAAATCTAAAAATAATATCATAAGATATCATAAAAATAAATAAATAATTTGCGTGAAAGTCACGCCAAAAATTTGCATCATTATTTGTAACATTCAAACTTAATTTTAGTTTACTAATGGACGCAAATATCCTTGCTCTCAGGTTACAATCTGTAACCTTCCTCTTTTTAAATCTCATTATCAAATCACGAGGCAAGGAGAAACCAAATAATGACCATAAAGAATTGTTTTTAAAGACCTTCACAAACACAAAGAATCTGACCATCAAAGGTGGAGAGGTTAAACTAGATATTATCAACGTTTTTAAATTGCAAGGCATTTATTTAAATTAACTACAGTCATCGAATAAAATGAATGTTTCAGTGTTCATTTATTAACAGACAATCAAAAAATTATGCTTGTGAATACATACATTCTATTTTAAAATAAAATAACTTAAATCAATTTGATTTTTACGAAAATTAAACTTTTTATTAACGAGAAATATTTATGAAAAATGCTAGTGCAAATTTTATAAATGTATGTCTTTTTCATAATTTATTCAACATACTGTAATATTTTTTTTAAAAAGAAAAATCCGTTATTTATTTTCTATTGGCATTTTACTTTAAATTAATTTATAAAGGCAACTGAAGTATTTTAATAAATAATGGATTATTGATTAGATCTAAATATAATTACAGGTCTCAAAAACGTTTTAAAAAAAACCTGGTTATAAAAATCCTAAATTTCGGAATTTTTTAACTTTTTCATGGAACGCTAGTGTTCCCCCGAACATTATCTGAGAACCGTTAATCTAATAAGAAAATTTATTTTTCGATTTATTGTAAGAAAATTTTGCCGAATAAATTTAAGAATACAGTTTAGTTTTAGAGTATCATTGAGCATATTTCATTTTCTTTTAAATATTTAATTCTGCTTTTTTAAATCTCTAACTACAAAATTTATCATAAAAAGTTTGCACAGTAAATGTAATAAAATATTTTTTGAATAGTTAGAACTGAAATTTAATACAATTTAAAATTTTAAAGCATTTTTTCTTCAAAATATGTTTAAAGCAAAAGAGTGGGCAATTATTAGATTTAAACGGATCATGATAATGTGGGCAAGCCATAGTAAAGCTAATGATTGTCTTCTAGTGACTTATTGTTTTATTAATGCTGACAGATTGTAATACAAATGCTTACAATACATTAAGAGCAAAACTATTCTATTGTCAAAATAAATTGCAATATATTAACAACAATGCTGTTAAATTTCAATCATTTATGCGTGGATCATCGAATGTTTGAATTCTTATTGTCCTTGACTTAAGTAATTTAGATTTTAATCTGTTGGCAAAATTTTTTAGACTGTACAAATTAACCACTCATATCATCAACCAATGAATCGAATAACAATTGCTTTGTTTCTTATTTTAAAACCATTTAGAAAACGGGGAAGTATATTTTTATAAACATTGAGAGACATCTCTGAACCAAACTAAAGTTTTAGGGGTGGAGACGGGAGAGGAATTCTAAATATACCCATTAAAAAAATTCGAAATATATTTGGCGGTAAGCTTTGTATTATGGACACAATTCAAAATACTTACTCAAAATGGACACAGCTCAACATTTGTGCTTAAAGAATAGATACAGATCAAAATTTGTGTTTTAGATAATGGGCACAGCTAAAAATACGCGTGTAAAAAATGGGCAGAAATTGAAATGTAGGTATAAGAAAATGGACACATCTCGAAATGCGTGTTTACAGTAATGAACACAGCAAACAATTCGTGTTTAAAAAGTTATTACAGATCGAAATATCTGTTTAAGATAATGAACTCGACTCGAAATGGGCGTTTACGGTAATGGACACAGCTCGAAATACATGCTTAATATAATAGACATAGCTCAAAATACGTGTTTAAGAACTGGACACACATCGAAATGCGTGTTGAAGATAATCAACACTGCTCAAAATTCGTGTTTAGAAAATGGTTACAGATTAAAATGCGTGTGTAAGAAAATGGCATAGCTCGAAATGCGTGTTTAAGATAATAGACACAGCTCAAAATGCGTGCTTAAAAAATGGACACAGCAAAAAAAGTACCTTTTCAATCTTCAACCCAAATTCAACAACTAAACGAGGAATCTCGAGCTTACTTTTCATTAATTTCTTAAACACTAAGCAATCTGAGCATAATCGTTACGGGGCAATGTCCCAGACTTAGAGACTTAGAGTAATAAAGTATATATATATATATATATATAATAGTTTCAACTTAAAAAAACATTTGAAGCTTAGCAAGTTTTTAACTAGGTCAAAAAAAAAANTATATATATATATACTTTATTACTCTAAGTTCGTACGACGTGAGTTTAATACCACAGTTAAGATTAATAAAATACGTTCCCAACATTGCAAAAATAGCTATTGACATATAAAGCCGTTTAAAAAAAAAACTTATTTTAAAAAACGTACTAAGTGATTTAGAAAAGTGGATGTCACGTCATCACATTATGCGAGTTTATTTTGACCCATTTAATTTCTTCGTTTAAGAAAGAAAAACTTGCGCAAGAGAAATAGGAAAAAACAAAATAAAATGCCATATCCATTTTTGTAAATAGCTGTGTTTATTTATTTAAACATGCATTTTGAGCTGTGTCCATTTTCCTAAACACGTTCATATGTCCATTTTCTAATGCACATTTTGAGTTGTGATCACAATAAAAAGTCCACTGACCAACTGATGTTGGATATTCACTCTGTTCGGCAGTATCCTTCGAAGCATGCAATATACAATACTTGATTGAATTTTAGAAATATAGCGTGCGTTATTTTAAATTCTCTATTGATTTTTCCTGAACATAATAAAATTTTAAATTCCATATTTTTTGAAAATTAGATTATATATTTACACGCTTTTAGATTTTTTACGAATATTTTTCTCTTTTTGCGCTATTTAAGTTAAAAAATAAATTTTCAGCATTATTCAAATCGCTTTTAATCAGGTCAAACAAAAATAAAATAAAATTTTAAAATATCCTAAAATACTAAATCACTTACTCCGAAACTAAAGTGAATAATTTCAATGTCTTACTATTTTAATCTTTGGAATAGCTAAAAATTATCAAGCGCTATTTCTCCTAATCTAATTAAGCGACGCCTTTATTTTCTACCTTTCTCGAAAGGTATAAAATACTGTCAAATAATGTAGTCTTGGTCAAGTAGTTTTAATATTGTAGTAATGCAGTCTTAGAAAGGCATAATGAAGTCTTTAATATCAAAAATAAGCACAAAAAAGCAAAGGAAAGGTAAATCAAAGAGTTAACCAAAAATTTATTGTAAGTAGTGTTATAACTAAAAATAAATGAATCAGACAGTAATTTTTAATCTAGTTAAATGTTTTATTTTTAAATCTCACAAGAAAAACGTTAATGACAAAAGTTAGGTTTACGAGACTGCATTACAGAAAGCATATAATTTTATTTGGCATATTCATTCATCAAAGAATTGAAATTTTTGAAATATTCTGAAATAAAAAATACACTGATTTAAAGTTTTGATCTTTAATTCTATAGGATTAAATGTTATTTCAATCATAAAAAATGAATGAATAAGACAGATGCAAAGTATTGATTTGTAACTCTATAGGGTTAAATGTTATTTATATTATTAAAAATCTGAATGAACAAAACAGATTTAAAGTTTTGACCTATAACTCTAAAGGATTATATGTTATTTTTATTATAAAAAAATGATTGAATAAGGCAGATTTTATATAGGCAGAATACCTGATGTTACTTTATAAATGTTTAAGTTTTTTAACTTACAAATCTTACTAGAGGGAAAAGAAACGGGCTAGCATGGTACGACAGTATATCATACAGTTTAATACTCGATATATTTATCAAACGTTGAAAGTTGTTTGTTGAAAACGTGTTTTGTTATTTAAACTATATTATTAACATCTATTTCTATATTTTTTTTTTTAAAAAAAGGAACGAAAGAGACTATAGGAAGAATAGGTTTTAAATTGATTATAAATGTTTTTCTTACAAATCTAACAACAAGGAAAAAGACAAGGGCTAATTTTGACCGCACATCATAGTGAATTAGTATTTAGTATATTCATAAAAATGTGAAGTCATGAAAATTCTCCTAACTAGAAAATAATTATTTTATAGTTTCATTTGTGAAGTATAAGACAAAAAGTTATTTCGACAACAGAAAAAAAGAAACAATGTCTTTGAAGGCTATCTGAATTATAAATGATATTGAGATCATGTTACTTGAAATATTTATTATTAATTTTGGAAGCTAAAATTTAATTCATTAAATAAGTCTCAAGATAATTAATGAAATGAAATAAAAAGAGTTACTTTTTCAGTTTTCTGACATGAAAAATATAAAAACGCTGTACGACCGAAAAGGTTATTAAAATTATTACAGATTGATTAAAGTCACTCAATTATTGAATATTCGTTCTAAACTACTCTATACCTCTAATATCTATATATTTTATTCTATAACTCTTAAAAATAATTTTTATTTTGTAATTTTGTTCTGCTTTCAGTTAATTTGCTTTAGTTTATCTGGTGCTTTGATCTGTTTTAGTTTAATTTTTCATGCGTTAAGGCAATTAATAACTGCCTAAACTTGAACTTTTTCTTAGTTCTCTCGCATACAGATTTTTAAGAAAATATCTTTAAATATTAAAGTGTCTTTCAGTAGTTTTAGGATAAAAGCTGGGGATGCTTTATTTATTTTATAAGTGAGAAAATAATACAGATTTATTATTAACATATACATATTTTTGAGCTACAAAGACAATGAAATAAATATGACTCATATTAATTTAATTAATTTAATTAATTTAATTAATTTAATTAATTTAATTAATTTAATTTTTATAAAATATTTTTAAATTAACTCATTATGTAAATCTTCACGTTAATTTCCCCACTGATGTTTCATGCAAGAAAAGTTACCCTAAGTTTTGCTTAAGTGTTTATTTCATTTTATTAATTCTTAGCAGTTTTTAACACCAATTTCGTCATATAAATATCAATAAAATTTCTGAATTTTATTAATGATTTTAATGTTTAAATAAAATAAGAGTAAGAGAGTTTCAAATATTATATATTAATTAATTATTTATTAAAGATATTTAATTATATTTTTAAATTAGAAAATACTAATTCATAATTCATAATGTGTTATTGAAGTTATTGAGACATTTAATAGCTCATATTTTTATATTATTCGCTTAACAATGTATGAACTCATTATGTTAATTATTACATTTGCTTTTCCAATCAATATTTCATGAACGAAAAGTATAAACATAATGTCCCGATTTTTACAAGCTAAGCGAAACACATCATTTAATTAATCCTAAATTCTATCTTTTTCTTTTCTTTTTTTTGTTTATTAATTTTAAACAGTTTTTAAGACGAATTTTATCCTTTAGATATAGAATATATATTCAGATTTTATTAATGACAATTTAACATTCCATTAATTTATTTTAACATTCCATTAAAACAAGAGTAAGAGAGTTTTAAATTTTATATATTATATATTAGTTAATTGCTTATGAAAGATATTTAATTATTTTAATTTCATTAATAATTCATAATATTTTGATAAAGATATTTAGATATTTCATAGCATATTTTTTATATTAATCGCTCAACAATGTACGAACTCATCATGCCAATTATTACTTAAATTTTACCCACTAAGTTTCATGCAAGAAAAGTATAAAAATAATGTCTCAATTTGTACAGCCCAGCAAAACACTGACTAAATCATCTAAGCAATCCTAAATTTTTCTTAGGTATTTTTTTGATTGAGAGTTTTTAAGACCATTCTCACCACATATATATTGAATAGATCCTTGAGTTTTATTAATAAATTTGACACTTTTAAAATAGGAGTAAGAGAATTTATTTTAAATGCAATTTGACTGTTTATTGAAGATATTTAATTATTTAAAAAATATTTATTAAACACAATAAGATAAGTTTAATTATTTTTTTGATTCTAATTATCAACATCTATGTATTTAGCTATACGTTTCGAAAAAAAAAAAGATTTTAAGATATTTTTTTAATTATATCACTGAATTAACTGCATTATTTTTCGATGCGTTTAGATTTAATATGATGCTTAAGCACAGATTTGACGTTTTATTAAAATAAGAGTAAGATAATTAATTTTAAATAATATTTGTAAGTTGATTGTTTATTGAAGATATTTAATTACTAAAAAAATATTGATTAAATACAATAAGATGAGTTTAATTATTTCTGTGATTCTAATTATCAACATCTAAGTATTTAGTCATATGTTTCGAAAAAAAGAGATTTTAATATATTTTTTTAATTATATCACTGAATTAACTGCATTATTTTTCGATGTGTTTAGATTTAATATGATGCTCAAGCACAGATTTGACGTTTTATTAAAATAAGAGTAAGATAATTAATTTTAAATAATATTTGTAAGTTGATTGTTTATTAAAAATATTTAATTACTAAAAATATTGGTTAAATACAATAAGATATGTTTAATTATTTTAGTCATATCAGTAACAAAAAAAAAGTAATACGACTTTAATGTTAGTGGCAAATTTTAAAGAAATTTAGCAACTAAATGTTGATTAATTTAAGAATGTCTCTACGTGAATGAACTTAGTGATTCGAAACATCAACATTTATGTATTTAGTTATATGTCTTGAAAAATAGAGATTTTAATATATTTCTCTAATTATATCACTGAATGAACCGTATTATTTTTCGATGGGTTTTAAATTTAATATGATGCTCAAACACTGATTTCTTGTAGGAAAAAAAATGAAGCAAACTAAAGCTCTTTTTAAAAATAATAATAATAAATAATAATAAAACTAATGAAATTATTGAACTAAAAATGTTTATTAATGTGGAACATTTTTCTATAAGAGGCCGAAATGGATAATGGAAAAACATGTTTTTCGGATCAGTATTTTATACTCGGAAGAAAAAAATCGTTTTTGTGTAGTATTTAAAACGGAGGGGGAAAGGATCTTCCGTACAAGACAGTGAATCAAGCAAAAAAAAAAAAAAAAAAAAAAAAAAAAAAAAAAAAAAAAAAANAAAAAAAAAAAAAAAGAAATTAAATCGAAAATTCTATTTTTTTTTAAATTTTTATTTTTATGTAGTTCTGGCATATATTTAATCTTTGACTAAAATTATTCAGATTGAAATTTAATTTGTAGAAATTGAAGCTTAATAACGAGTTTTTACGTTACTTGAAAAAAAAAAATTGACGACATTGCTGAACTGAAAATGTCCACTTGCATAGAAACTTTCTGTAACCGAGAAAAAATAGGTCATTTTTTTCGCATTATGATCTTATAATTAAAATAATAAAAAAAATTGTAGTGAGTAATGTTTTGAGGAGGATCTTCTTTAAAAGATTGTCTATCAAATGACAATTAAAAACAAAAATATTTATTTATATTTTTTTACTCCGAAGCGATTCCAGCATAACTCTTATCTTGGACCATAATTATTTAAAATGAAACAAAGCAATTGGTGCAAGAAATCCATTAATTAATTGAAAAAAGAGAAATATACCTGCGTATATTAACTAATTTTTATTTGTTATGACATTTAGAAAAGCAGTAGAGTTTAAAATGAGTTAGTTAAATTAGATATAATTTTACTGAAGTTATCTCCAAAAGTAATAACATTTTGGCTTCACTCCATTGTTATTCTTTTTTTCAGAAAATGAATTATAGAATTATACTTTATGATACATCACTCTGAGACATGCCAAGGACTCATGTCATTCTGACATTAATAAATCATATCTCAAAAAATACATTTGTATCCTAAAAGAATTCGCAATCGTTCTCTTTCCATTCCGTTACTGTTATTGCGACGTTTCTAAGCAACTATTGCGCGTTGTTTATGAAACACGTAGCGCCATCTATGAGATACGGTAAAAACTATATTACACTTAAACTGCGTATTTAGTTTTAATGTTCTCATCATTCCAATGAGAAGTGAGAAAATTACCTTACCTGCTACTAGGAACAGTGACCAACTTTCCTCTTAAATGAAAACAGTAAAATTGAGCAACGCAAACGATTTTCTGCGGAAATAAAACGACAAATTAAGAACTTTTGAGCATGCACGGCACAATTTTTGTCTCCCTTTTTTTCCCCTTACACTCGACTTCGAAGAAATTACACATCTTCCAATCTTATCCTGTAATTATGGTTACAGTCACATATCTGCTAAAAGCGCTATTTTTTACTTTTTTTTCCATACGTATAGTATATTTTCGTTTTAGCTATTTTTTTTTACTTTTTTTCTTATACACGCAAGAATGAACACGACTAACAGGAGACAAAAAGTGACCTTTGCCTACACCCAATGTAAAAATCTTCGACCACCGCAATGATTAAACAGGTTTTCGTTTTTTAAATTATTTATTATCTCTTTTTTTCAAAAAAAGTAGGTTAATAGAAAAAAATGCGTATAAAAATTTTCTTTTAAAAAACTGAAATAAGAAAAACAAATTATTATGCTTCGGCTTTGATTACATCGATATTATTATTTTTTTCCCGATTTTTCAGTGGGAATTATAGTGATTTGATTCGATTTCCTTTAAAAGAATTCTCACAGACAAGTTAAGTATAAATTTAAAATGTTTAGTTTAAATTTCCTCGCGTACATGTTTCTTATAGAATTTGATTTAAAATTCAATTGAAAAATTTCAGATTAGGTATCTTTTATGTTTTATTTACTAAATATTTAGAGATATTTTTTAAAAAAAATAACAGTTGTTTTATTGATTTAAAAATTTCAATATTTATTTATTTACTTTTTAATTTGACGATTGCTTGAAGTCTGGAGATTAAACATCATAATAAAAAGCAAGGATTATTCATATTTTTTGACTTCAAAGTTTCTACATTTATTTGTGTGAGTTAATGACTTGCATTTGCTTGAAGAACAAAAAATTTTTAAATAAAAAGAACATAAATAAAAATATTACTTATATTTCAGATTTGTAGGTTTCAACACTTTTTTTGTGAGATTTGATGACTTATATTTGCTTGAACTATGAAGATATTAAAATTAAAAATAAAGTGATATTTTTATTTGGTTCAAAAATCACAATATTTATTTCGTTGATTTAATGTTTAATATTCGTTTGAAACGATAGTTTAATCTAAAAATAAAGTTGTTTGTTTGTTTGATTTAAAGTTATAACAAAATTTAAAGAAATGAAGTGATTTACTTGTTTGTTATCAAAATGTTGATATTTATGTTAGATTTAATGATGTACACTCGTTGGAAATATGATGTTTGCAAAACTGAAAAGAAAGTGATTTATCTGTTTGATTTGATTTGATGACTTATGTTGCTTAAATTAAATATAATGAATTGCAAATATATGAACAGATTTGTTGAATATGAAATTCAGGTGATTAAAAATGAAGACAATAACTTAAAAAAAAAGTGTTAAATATTTTTTAATGTATAATTTCTGGCAAGAAGAACGTGCGATGATGATTTTAGTATTTATCCCTACAAGCCTAATTTGATATTTTTTAAATTTTCTTTCTATTATTTTTAGCTTTATAGATTCGATTAAGGCGAATAATTAACAGTAAGTCAAAATTTCATTTATAATGTTGAAATACAAGGGAAAAAAAATGGAATTTTTAATTCTTTTCGCACGAAGAAAAAAATTTGGTAAAATTACTGTACTCTATGGTAATGGCCTTTTAGGTAAAAGAAAGCCCATAATTCCGGTACATAAATATACACTATTTAAACTATTCATTTGGTAATTTCTTCCTTCATATGGTAATGGTTTACTGGAAATTTTGATTTTCTAAAATATAGTTCTTATTAAAAACCGTTTACAAAATTGAAAAGTAAATTTAATCGAAAAATTGGTTTCTATGCCATGCTCCAAAGTATCATGCTTAAATTACCAAATTTTACCACATTTATTAAATTTTATCTCATATTATAAAACCATATTTTACTGTTAATTTTACCAAAATCATTAGAAAAGTGCTTCAGTAAAAATTATCGAGCTAAAAATACGGTCAATTTTACCATATTGTAGTTGCTACCATAGTCTAGTATTTACCCATAGAACATCTATAGCCACGACTATACTGGAAGTACAGTAGTAACTATCATACTTTTAGTATTTACCATATTTTATTGAGTGAAATTTAACTCATTCGTCTGGAAAAAAGGAGCCTTCTCATCTTGAGTTAACTTCATTCAAGTCAAAGACTCAACTGAAATAACTCAAGTTTGAGGGGATAATTTTAAATCGAACTTGAGTGAAATTCAATCGTGTTTGATTGGCTATCAGTATTACTTGAGTGGATCGTTTTAAGTCGAGCTTGAGTGATTTTCAATCATTTCTTGATAAACTATGAACATCATTTCAATGCATGATTTTAACTAAAATTTAAATGAATATAATTATTTTTGATTATTCAATAATTATTATTTTATTATAATTATTATGTGCACGGATAAGGTGAAATAAAATTTTATTTAGCAAATCGTATTTCACGAGTTTTTCAGGAAAATATTTATAACCATTAATTGTTTCATTTCCAAGCAAATGAGAAAGTTGAAAAGTCACGAGAAAGTGGATTTAATGAAGCAAGTAGGTGTCAAACAATATAAACATTTTATTTCATAATATTTACTTTTTAGAGTCAGTGATTTATTGTTATAAATACGTGATTATGAAATTAAATACTAGAAAAAAAAAGAAGCAATATCAAGTTTCATATACTATCTTTAATCAACATCTAAACTTTTTTGGAGAACGTCTGGACTGCTGGAACAATAAAAATCTTTCTGAACCATGAATAAGACTTTTCGATCTGAAGTATACTGGTGTATGTTAAAAATTAAAATGAAAGAGAAAAAAATAAAGTAGCAAATTTTATCCTATACACTTCATTAATCTATATACTCTACAGAATCCTATATACTCTATATAATCCTATATACTCATTCTACATTCATTCATCTTTACATAATGAGAAATAAATTATAGTCTAAACTACGAGAATATGGTGAAATCTACCATGTTTCTGTCTCAATGAGAACACCAAAAAGCTCGGTAATTTTTATCGAAGAGCTTTGGTAATGATTTTGCAAAAATTAACAATACAATATGGTTTTTTATAATGTGTGATAAAATTTGGTAAATGTGTTAAAATTTAGTAATTTTACCATGATAGTTTAAAATATGGTAATAAAACCATTTATTCGGTTAAATTTACTTTTCAGTTTTGTATTTTTTTACTATATATGTGATAAGTTATAATAATAAGTATAATTTTATCGTTGCCAAATGAACGCAAAAATTACCAAATACCGTAAATACCGTATACTACGGTTTTATTGCCAAAACCAGAAATGTCATTACCATACAGTACTGTAATTTTACCAAAATTCTTCTCTCCGTGAAATATTAAATAGTGCAAGCACTCTTCGTCATTGTCACACATGATTTCAAGAGGAAATGACATCTTGTTTTACTTATTATAAGTCACATTATTGTTATTGCCCAACTTTAGAAAGATTTTTTTTTACCACAAACAATCATTAATTCAAATTTCGGTGAGCTAATGTAGGTGATTCAAAGCTGATTAAGCCAAATGTACCATACCTTTAAAAGGTGTGGTACACACCTTTTTCTTGTGGTTTTTCTATTCCCCATATCAATCACCATAAAATTTGCAAAGCAGTTTGGAAAATGGAAATATTTTGTGTTTCATAGTTTTTGCTACAGAAATTGTATATGAATACGTTAGAAGGCCTAAAAATTGTTTTTGATGCATAAAATGTTGAATTGTATTGTTTTAATCACAAATGATTATTTTTTGCGATTTTTTAGAGAAAATCGATATATTTTTTAAAACTTTTAGAAATGTAACAATTTAATCTATTATTATATAAACTAATGGTGATAAATCAATTTTTTTAAGGCAATATTTTTCTAAGAAATTTTATTAAAAAGTTTGTAAAATTTTTTGCATGGTTATTATATGAGACGACAACTGCATAAAAAATGTAAAACAATTAGCGCGTTTTTAACATAATAATGTCGAAAAGGGGCACCAGACGCGCGTAATTTACAAAAAATTAAACAAATAAAAAATTTGAAAAGGAGTGAAAAAAATAAATAAAGATAAATTATTAAATAAAAAATAAAAAAAAAATTATAACAAAAATTTTTTCATTATAAAATATCAGTTTTATCCAAAAATATTGGTGTACGCGGGGAAAAAAGTCTCGTAAAATTATCGAACAGTATAGTAAAAAATTTTCTGGTAAAAAAAAATTAAAAAATAACATAATTTCAGTTAAAAAAACCAAAATATACGGTATTTAAACCTTTCATTTGAAAATTTTATATAAGAATATCAATTCTTTGCAGAAATTTTATTTTTACAGTTTAAAAACCATTACCATATGAACTGAAAAATTTACCAACAGTTTATTTTGAATTTATTTACCAAAATCATTAAAAAAAAAAAAATTAGAAATGCCAATACCTCCGAGTAACAAAGCTTAAAAAGTGTGCAATATTGAAAATATAATATTTTCTGAATCAAATTAGATAATTTTACATTGATAAAAAATCATAAATTTTTGGAAAAAAATATTTTTTAAAGAAACTTTTTATTTGCAAAATTTTTTTTCTCCAAAATATCTTCAAAAATAATTTTGCGTCAGTTAACCTTTATTTTTAAATTTTTTTAAAGGGAAATTATTTTTTCAAATGCAAGGTTTACGTTTGAAATAACATAAATATGAAAAGAATAAAATAAAACAATATCGTCTAATATATTTTGGGTGAAAAAATTTAAACTGAAAAAAAAAAAAAATAGAGAGAGAAATAAGAAAAATACACATGAATTTTAAATGCAGTGGAACCTCCTAAATTTTGAATAAAAGTGTATGAAAATCTTATGTTGCCATAAAATTTTTATTTAAATATTTATCCCATATGTAAAAAGCAAAATATTATCAACATTTAATTAGGAAATATTTAATAAATAAAATTAGTCAACATTGAAAATTAAAACTATCATTTTTATGAGCATTTTAACAAGTAGCACTTATTTTTATGATAGTCACTGAAACTAATAGATGCGAATAAGTAAGTAAGATTTTTGATTTTTATTTTATTCTTATTTATAGCACAAATAACAGAACTCATTACATTAAAATATTGATGTGCAAGATAAAATAGAAAGAAAAAAAAATAGAAAAGATAAAAATAAATTGAAACAATATATTTAAGCTTTATAAAATAAAATATTTTATCCACAAAATAGAGATTGAAAACAGATATAAGTGATTAAAAATTTTCAGAAACCTTTGTGAATACACCTATTATTTATATTATAAACTTATATTTTTTGACGTACATTTGTTCAATAAATCAGATTGGCTAACATAAAACATTAAAACTATTTTATTTCGTTATATATATAATTGATCAAAATATTTCCTGTCATCCACTAAGTAATTAAGTACTTATATTTTTGAATATATTCGTATATCTTACACTTTTAGAATTTTCATTCTAAAATTACGGTAAAACAACCAGTAGCAGTCTGTTCTGCCAATTTACCGCGGAGTTTACGGTAATGAAAATGTTTTACTTTTTTGGTTTTGAAATTGTTTGCATCTAGTATGGTTAAAAAACCATGAATACAAAACTATACTCTTTATTAATAATTTAATAATTTACAACTAGCAAAGTTTCAAAAAAAAAATTAATTGGACAATGAAGTTCGACTTTTTGGATATTGCGTATTACAGTTAGGTTGTGGTTGAGTTGTACTTTTTCAAACGAACCATGGAATGTGATTTAGTTAGTTTGTCTGGTTGTTTCCCCTTTGGTAAGAGATGGGAAATACAAGACTTTTTTTGTTAAGCATCCTTATGATGCTGCTATATATGAGTGAATGAGAATATCACATTCTAATAGTCCAGGATCACAAATTGAGGAGTGCAGGACACTGGAAATTCTTCATGTGTTAAAGGGAATGTAGGAAATATTGTGGAGTCAACGTTTTGACACGAACCCCCGTTCTGTCGATCATGAGATTAACAGATAATTTCTCTCCTTTATAATATGTATATCTTCAAGGAACTAAGTGGATATATTAGGTTGGCCTAGTTGGTGCAATAAAATTCCGGTTGTTTAATCATATTAGGTAAAAGGAGTTAATGAACGGTTTTTCTCACAGTTTACAGTTTGAATACCATGTTTTATGGTTATTTCACAGTTTTGTTTGAACATGGTAAAATAACAATGAAATAAATTGTTATTTAACCATTTTTTTCTGAGCAATTTCTAAGTGTACAGATAAAACACAATTTTTAAGTTCCTTACTGCTTAATAAAGGATTAAGAAAATTAAATATGGAATTAAGAAAGTAGAAGAGATAAGAAGAAAGTGTGATAACGATACGATATAAAATAAAGGATGCAGAAATTTCATTCTCAAGATAAATATTTCATGGGAGATATAAATGCCAAAAAACAATTAAAATTTCTTAATTTCGATTAAACTATTAATTAAACTACAAATAAGAAGCAATTTATAAGCTTACTGAAAAATAAATAACAAATGATTGAACGATAAAATACAGGGTAAAAAAAATAGAAGAGAAAAAAAATATGAAAGGATATTAGATAAAATGATAAATGCAAATTCCCCCCCCCACACACACACACGAAATAAAGACTCATAGGCAAATATAAACGCCAATAAATTATTAAAAACTTTTGTTTTTGAATAAATTCTTACGTAACTATTGCAAATAAAAAACAATTTCCAAGCTCTCTTAGGAAAGGATAAAAAATGGAATGAAAAAAATATAGAATTAAAAAAATATGAACTGAAAAAAATGGAAAAGATAAAAGTAAAAAATAATAAAACAATTCAAGATATCCGTATTTACAGATAGATATATTTCATCTATATCCGCTTTTAATTTCACTAATAAAGAACTTAAAAGAGGATATAAATGATGGAAAATTTGTTGAGAAAATATCTTTATTTCATGATACCCTTAAAAAAAATCTCAGTTAATTCTCAAATTTGACCGATCTTGAACTAGGTGTGACTTGAATGATTTAGAACTGCACAGAAGCATTATGAATACGCCCTGTTACAAAGATTCATTTTACGAACCCAAGATTAGAATATTTATAGGGCTCTACTCTGGAAACCAATAAGCAGCGAAGGTTTACCAAAATTCCTTCACAGAATTACTTGTTTTGAGAGTTTTGTGTCTGTTGCCCTGAGCAACGTAGCGATGAGGTCAAAATATTCTGATGAAATCTAAATTAAGCAGGCAGACGATTATTATTATTTTTTTATAATATCGTGCTTAGTTGATGAAGTAAATTGTGATAATTTGGTATCAAGTATAAATACTTCTGAATAATTTATTATTTATCAAGAATAACGGGCGAAACATAAATTTTTATTATGTTTCAGATGTAAAATGAGTGGTCAAATTGATATTTAAAACCATTTGATATTTAAACTTATAAGCAAGGATGAGATAGTATGAAATTAATATTATTCGGTCAGATGTTGTTTGAATTCCTAACAGTTGTAAAGGGTTTTCCAATCCATTTAAATTACTTTCGCCTTAAGAGTTTCGTTTTATTCCATTTTCATTTTTATTATATATATTTATTATTATTATTATTTTTTTTTTGGAAATTGTTGGAACAATTTAGTCTTTATATTTTAGAACACTAACACCACATAAAATAATTTATACTCTCTTCATATAGGACGTTAGTTTGCCGCTGTTCACAAAATTTTTAAACCAACATAGTTATGTATTTATTTTTGAATAGGGCATTATTTTATAGAAAATGCTCTACCCCGTTGAATTGCCTATTTGATAATTTATAAATTTAAATTTATAAACAAATAAGGCATTTGCAACGAATTTGTTTGAAATAGAGGTTTAGACATTTTTTCTTTGAATTTTTTCTTTAAATCTGATGTTTCTTTAAATTTGAATGAATCTCAATCTTCAAAATAAAATATTAGAACAAAAACGAGAGCTGAATGGGATGTAGTTTCGTAAAAAAGAAAATTTAAGGGGATTTTATTATCAGATAACATGTCAAATAGCCATTGGGCCCCTGTTCAAGAGATCGTGAGTTCGATCTCTGCCAGTTGAAGGCCAGTGTTTGGTGTACGTTAAATAAGTCGGGTCACAGGGTTCTTCATGTTGCTAAAACAAATCATACCTCCGGGGGTACTGAATTAGAGATTGATCGTTCTCTAGTTCAGGTCAAAATTACGATCAGTTGATGAATGAATGGGTGGAAGAATGGGTCCACCCTACAAACGGGCTGTGATGTATGCGTGAAACAGGAGTCGAATTCTCGGCCATAGATAATGCTACTAGAAAACAAGAAGTCTTAACGGGACAACAGCTTCTCATGCTACAGGTATACAGGTATCATGCAACTTATTTTGTAACGCACCATGCAAACTTTTTTTTCCAAAGTTTTCAATATCCTACAACGTTTCAACCGCCATAATTTGTATTTTAAAACTCAGAAATAATTCAAGACGAAAAAGCGTTAAAAAATTCCATTCACTATAATAAAGGTATTTTTAAACAATAGTTTTATTTTTAATAAAAGAAGTAATTACGATGAAGAAGTAAATTGCCATGTAACGAAAGAAAAGTAAATTACTATGCAGCGCTCTTTTTAGGTGTGTTGTGCGTCGTACCAATTTATTTATTATTTCTTTTTAAGAAAAAGCTTTTGATATTTTTGTAACATTCAACCGTTATCAGTTGTATTATAAAGCACAAAAATAATTTTATAAGATTTGAAGAAAAAGCAATTTTTTTTTTGATACTGTTACTATATAATGCCGTTCTGTTTAAGTATTAGTCTTTTGCTTTGACAATTGTGATGCACCCGTCTGCCTTTTTGTTGTTGTTTTTCTTATTATTTTTTAAATTTTTTTAAATCACATTTTACTAGTTTGCGCCATTCTAAATTTTATTTGCCTATTTATATTTCTCTTTGGTTTTTAGTTTTATATCTCTTAACAGTTTTTCCGTCTTTTTTAATAAATTTCAAGATAATACAGATAATTTTTGAAGATAATAAGGGTCTTTTATCTTATTTCTTATTAGCTTAAAAAAATTTCATGCAATCAAGCATTTACTAAAATTTTCAACTGTCATTGCAAATAATTGCCGACTTATTTAATTTTATTTCATTTCATTTTTCTTCTTGTGAAATCAAGAAACGAAACACTTTTTGAACAAATATTCATTATCTAGTTGTTAATCTGTTGACGTCGTAAATTACAAAAACAATGTTACATTACATATTGTATTTGTATGCATGTTTTTGTCTGTTGTTTCATTATTTCCATACAAAGGATTTTCAATGAAATAATTTTATTACATATTCCGTAGTAGTTACACGAACATTTTTTTTTAATGTATATATAATCCCCTGCTCGTCAGTTCACCAACCCCCTGAACTGATTTCGCAGATTCTTTCGGATTGTTTCGCAATTCCAAGCTCGCTTCCCTCTCTCATTGGATACTTCGTATTTTCGCCTAGCCTACATTAAATGTTTGAATATTTGCAGTTTGTTAAAATAAAGTTCAGTAATAAAGTTCTAAAAGTATGCAACGAATATATCCCGTGAAACTTTTGATTTGGAAGCATTTAGTTTAATTTATTTACATTGCGATTTTATTTCGATTAATTCCAGTGTTACACAGAAAATTATATTTGGGGCAAATAATACTGGAGAACACTTTTTTTTTTCCGTTGCATGATATTTTTTAACCGATTTTGAATATTTTCATGCCACTGATTTTAGTTTTGTAATCGGTTTCTTCCTCTAAAATACAGTTGTTTTTTAAAAATTAAATTTTTTTGCCTAGATGTAGAAGTTTAAAAACATTTTTTTTTTATCAGGGTTCGAGGGGAGTTAGGGTACATCATCAGGATTAAAATTTCATAGAGACCATGACCGAAAATGTTGTCAGACTCGTCTAGGGATGTGCAATGACATTTTCGGAAATGGGCTCTTATACATTTTTAATCCTGATGATGTGTCCTAACTTCCCTAGATGTTTGTCGCAACATTTACGCTACCCTTGTTGTACATAACGTTTTTAAACTCGAACATTTCGACAAAAAATGGACTAAAATGTCATTTAAAAAATATGTAGTTTTAAGAACAGAACTATTTTAGATTTGAAATCCCTACACATGAATTAAGGCAAGATCAATTGTAATTTGTTTCCCAGTGTAATTAAGCATAATTTAAACAATATAGAATAGTTTGTTCATATATACAAACATTCGCTTCTAACAATTTTTCCCAGCTTAGGACTCAGTTTATGAAAAATAAAATTTATTTTTAAGAATTATGATCAGTGTACTCTAAAAAATTTTTGATGTACAGCAGCCACCATTTTTGATGTTGAGATAAACAAATTTTTTTGTACAGTGTATGTAGTCCCATTTTTTATTTACTTTTTCACTGTTATAGCTTCATTTGTTTATTTATTCGTTGTTTATTTATTTGTTTACTTAGCAATACCACATATTTTCATTCGCATCGAATCAATTCATAGCAAAACATTGCAAAAACATTTCATTTAAAAATAAAGCACATTTTGAGTACACTAATTCTTTCAAACAATTACTATTTTGTGAATTTCATATAATTTTTTACACTGTAACGATAGTTCTGCACTTAATGCATTTAGTTTACCTAAACACCAAAAATGGGGGCAACTATACACCTTGATCCCCCCGGTCGAAGACTCCCCGTGTGGTAAATAGTGACTAGTGCACGTTAAATCTGTCAGGTCACAAAATTCTCCATGTTCCCATAACAAATCAACACCTCTGGGGTTACTGGATTGAAGATTGGTCGTTCTCTGATTCAGACCAAAATTACGATCTGTGGATAAATGAATAAATGTATGAATGAGTCCGCCCTATAAACGAACTGTGACGTATGTGTGTGGCCCAAGACGAATTCTTGGTCATAGATGGTGCCCCTGGAAAACAAGAAGCTCACCCCGTTTGTCTTAATGGCATACGACAACAACAATTGTGTCATTGGTTCAACTATCCTCCAAAAGAAACTGTTATATTCTTGTTTCACAGCAGCAGACAAACTCAGACTTTCATTAGGGAGGAGATCTCGTGATAGCTGGATATTAAGAATTCCGTACACTGTTAGAATGTTTCTTCCAAAATTACGGTAAAGAACGTTTTTTACCTTTATGGTTTTGAATTGTGTACAGCTAGTATAGTTTAAAAAACCATGAATGCAAAGCTATGCGGTTTTTCAACCATTTACAACTAGCATGGTTTCGAAACCATAAAAAAGACATTTAACTGGAAAATGGAGCTTAGCTTTTTGTTTGGTAAGTGGAATTGGAATTAGGTTGTGCTTAAGTTGTGCTTTTTCAAATGAACCGTGGAATATGATTTAATTTATTTATCTGGTTGCTTCCCCTATGTCAAGAGATGGGAAATACTAGACTTTTTTTGTTAAGCATCTTTATGGTGCTGCCATCTATCTGTGAAAGAGAATATAGTATTCAAATAGTCTAAGATCACAAATTGGGGAGATCCGGGAACTATAAATTTTTCATGTGTTGAAGAGAATGGAGGAAATGTTATGGTGTCAACCTTTTGACTCGAACCCCGGTTCTGCCGATCATGGGATTAACAGATTAGTTCTCTCGGCTATAATATGTACCCAACTGCAAGGAACTAAATAAATATACTAGATGGGTATAATTGGTACGATAAAATTCCAGTTGTTTAGCTGTATTAGGTCAAAATAGTTAATAAACTGTTTTTCTCTTAGTTAACAGTTTGAATACCATCTTTTTTACGGTTATTTGACTGTTTTGTTGAATATGGTGAATTAACAATTAAATAAATCGTTATTTAACCAGTTTTTCCGAGAAATTTCTAACAGTGTAGTTCGGTTTAGCATCATAACAAATCTGAGTTCAAACGCTTTTGCCTGATTTCTGTTACTTATATGATGAAATAAAATAAAATAGGTCGCAAATAAATGTATTAGTGCATCCTCAAAGTGATTTTCCTGCCTTAAAGATATATTTTTCAAATTTTTTTTAACTTTAATAGTTGCTGAATGAAATTCTGTATGAAAGTTCACTGTAGTATGCATAACCTTGGATTTCATCTTTTGATATCTTTGACCAATAAAGAAGGGGGTGACGCGTGGGTTTGAGAATTCGAACAGAAATAGAACATTTTTATTTAAGTCTGGTTTCGCATCCGCACTGATAGAATCTATAGACTTGAATTCAGCCGAGGAATCTTTCACGCTTAACCAATTTCGGTGTGTATTCTGGCGTTGCAGAAGGACTTGAATTTTATTTTGTTTTTAATGACTTAGTTATTGTAATCCTATATGTTTCAGTGTTTGGAGATTTTTCAAATTTCTGTGTTAGTAAGAATGGAGAATCGGAAGAGTAGCGAATTGAGAATTTAATTACATAAATTATTTTATGGCACTCAATCTAGATTTAATATTGTCCTAAATAGCTGCCCCATTAGCTGGGTTTACAGTGTATTAGTTTATACCCGTCATTGATTAGCCAATCCAATTCTGAGTTTACGACTACCAATGCTCAACTCCGTAGCCTTGTAATTTGGAACCCAATCCAGAAGAAAGGAACTCCTGGATCAAACATTGGGAGAAATTTGCCTTGGTGGTGGATTTAATTGAAGGAACCAACCCGCGTTCGAGCTTCTTGCAGAGAAAAATCACGAAAACCATCATGGTTAGCCTGACGGCAAGGGGACTCAAAACTCATTATCCGTCAACCGCTGAGGATCTCTTACGTCAGCACTGCGGTCGATGCGAGTAGGGTGCGGAAATTCGTATAGCCATCGCTAATATTCGAACCCGGGTTTCCTCACCAGTGATCTATTTCCTAAACCACCATGCTTCTCTGTGGATTAGATTTGATTTTATGTTATAACCGTCGTTAAACATCCGACCCAATTCTGGGCTTACGACTACTTAGGTCCAATTTCGTATCCTTGTAATTTTGATCCGAATCCAGAAGACTTGGGTGCTCATGAATCAGTACCCCCAGAGGTGTTGATTTGTTATAGGAACTCGGAGAACTTTGTGACCCCGACAGATTTAACGTGCATCAGTCACCATTTACCACACGGGGAGTCTTCGGCTGGCAGGGATCGAACCCACGATCGCTTGGACATGAGCCCAGTGTCCTACCAACCAGGCTATCTCGGCCCTCCTCTGTGGATTATAATGAAAAATAAAATTTGCTTTTTTTTATTACTCAAATTATAAGATTATTAATGTTATTGGGGCACACCCTCTTCACGTTGCGCTCGCCAACCTCCTAAACTGCTTTCACAGTTCTTTCCTGATTGTTTCGTATTCCGACCTCGCTTTACTTATTCTTTGGAAGATGCACGCTAATACACTTTTTAAATTGGTTCGAATAATATTTAGAACTTCTAAAAATATACATCCTGTGTAACCTTCGATTGATAAACATTTCACATGCATTACGATTAACAATTTATATGCATTACGATTTTATATTGAAGAGAGTTGTCTAAATTGTACCAGTTATTCACATTCAAATTTCTATCAGTCACAAACCCCTGATTGTTACATTCGAAATATTTTTATAAGTGTGTATTAAGTTTGGAAAAAATTTCACACAATGTCTGCAAGTGCTGACTTGTCGTTCGATCCGGTATAACATACCCACAATTTTTGGAGTTTTCATTCACCAAATTCGAAGAGATATTGTACCACGGTTTTTACAATGAATCGATAACATACAATGTCCACCAAAATTGATGTTTTAGGAATCGAAAATAATTCACAAATCGTGTGAATGCTGATGAGTTTTTTGTAAACATATTTAATTATTGGTGTTAAGATTTAAATGTAGACACTTTTTAAATGTACATAAACGCTCGATTATATGTTAACGCACAAACTAAAACACAGCTTCTTGAACTTGAAATATTTTTTTTATTTATTCATTTATTTTTTACGAAAATGTTTAGGGCGGAAAAAAATCACTTTGAAATCAAAAGATGTGATGTTCATTTATTCGCAAAACCACGTTAAATTTAAATATTTGTTTGCATTAACATATTCTAGAATATTTTCCTTAGATCATATAGAACCATACAAAGTATAAGTCGATAAAATTTTTAAAAGGTGATAAATGACAACTCATTAAATTTGTACAAAAATGTTTCATAGATAAAGATTATTCTTTTTAAAAATTAGAAAAATTTTAGCTATTCAAACTGAGTAAGATTATTAAAAGATTTTAGAAAATAATTTGAAAACATTCAATAAACTATAATTAAATAGTTTATAAATAGGGTAACTTCTTCTCAAATAACTAATAACTGTATAGGTGTCTTTGTGAAAGGTATATATTGGAAGGATTCCAACAATTTAAACTAGTGCGTCCATAAAGAGTGCCAATTAAATGTAAAGTAGATAACAAAAAAGTTGGAAATACTAAAAATATTTTTTTTATTCATAAATTGAAACATTTCTGAAATTAATTATCATCGTAAATGGTTTGCAAAATATTAGGTTACTATTTTTTGATAGATTGAATTTAAAAATTTTCAGAATATAATTACAATATTCAAAAGCGATACTTGCTGTACATACTTTTATTAATGAGAAACTGATAATTATTAAAATACTATCTCATGCTAAGCTAAGTTGATTACGTAAGCTTAATTTACCATAGTTTTGTTCGTCTTAAATTTGCAAATTAAAATAAATCCAATAATATGCTCTGCAACTCTATTGACGAACATTTTCGTTTTTAAAAGAAATTGTTTACATCAATGAGTAAAATAACAACAGTAAGGCAAAAAACTAGCTTTAATGCTAATAACCGAATACAACCAAAATACTCACTTAATTAAACTGTTACATTTAAGTGGGAAAACCTATTTTTGTTCTGTATGATTGAACAGCTACATTGAAATGATTGCAATGAATAATTTTACAAGATGATTTGTTGCAAAAAATACACGCAATTTACTTTTAAGCAGCATTTCTTACTGTTTGAAGCGTAATGTATCAATGTCCACAAATCGCAATTAACTTAACTTTGACGCAATTTAATCCTTACATTTATATTTATAACTCCCTAAACATAGATCAAGAATTCTAATAGTGATCCCATCAAACCAAAATTGAACTTTAAATTCCGAATAAAGCTCGTAAAATTACAAATCATCTTTATTTATAACGAACGGCAAACGAATTCAACTGTATTGGATGTTTTCCCTAGAGCGGCAATTTTTGTCGGAAAAGTTCTCAAATTGGTATCGCCAATCTTACCCCCGCATAACAATGAAGTCTTGAAGCATCATTGTTATTACTGAATTGTCATTTTGGCGTGTTCCGAAATGAATGGAACCCCTCTGGCTGGAAAGAGGCTGGCTAATGACCAATCACGCATTTCTGCACGAGAACTTATGGATATTATTTCTGGCATATGTGTGTATTAAAGTCACAGGAAATGTGATCGAGTATATGCCCCCGCTTCCACCCCACCAGGGGTGTGGTGCAATGAATTTCATTACTATTATCATTCAACATTAAGAGTGTGCATAATTCCGTTGTAATGCACAATCAGATTTATGATGCAGAGTTACTTTGTATCTCTTTCCAGACGTTGATGGTGAGAGGAAATGGAGCTTTCTTCAGTTTTGATCCAGGTATCATTCATATATTGTTTCAGTAAATGTTTTGCAAATAATATGTATAGTTTGCAAAAATTAATATGTTTCTAATTAGCTTCGAAAATATAAAACTTATTACTTTAATTATTTGTTCAAGTAAGTAATAAATGGAGCTTTCTTCAGTTCTGATGCAAGTATCCTTTATATATTGTTTTAGTATATGTTTTGCAAATAATATGCATAGTTTGTAAAATTAATATGCTTTTAATTAGCTTTGAAATTATAAAACTTATTACTTTAATTATTTGATCAAGTAAGTAATAAATGGAGCTTTCTTTAGTTTTGATGCAGGTATACTTCATCCATTGTTTCAGTAAATGTTTTGCAAATTAAAATGTTTCTAATTAGCTTTGAAAATATAAAACTTATTACTATAATTATTTGTTCAAGTAAGTAATAAATGGAGCTTTCTTCAGTTTTGATGCAGGTATACTTCCTTTTTGTTTCAGTAAATATTTTGCAAATAATAAGAATAGTTCGTAAAAATTAATATGCCTCTAATTAGCTTTGAAAATATAAAATTTATTGCTTTAATTATTTGTTCAAGTAAGTAATAAATGGAGCTTTCTTCAGTTTAGATGCAGGTATCCTTCCTCTTTGTTTCGGTAAATGTTTTGCAAATAATATGTATAGTTCGTAAAAATTAATATGTTTCTAATAAGCTTCGAAAATATAAAACTTATTACTTCAATTATTTGTTGAAGTAAATAAATGGCGCTTTCCTCAGTTTTGATGCAGGTATCCTTCATCCATTGTTTCAGTAAATGTTTTGCAAATAATATGCATAGTTTGCAAAAATTAATATGTTTCTAATTAGCTTTGAAAATATAAAATTTATTACTTCGTTTATTTTTTCAAGTAAGTAATAAATAAGGGGAAATTCATACTAGTAATAGAAATAAATAAACAGCCCGGTAAAAAGTACTAGGAAAAGCCTGCAATAAAAAATAAAGTTCTTTGAAAATGCAGTTTTAATCCAAATAAGGTATCCTTCATAAACTGTTTCAGTAAATGTTCCGTAAATGTGTTCATATACTATCCTTTCAATTAGCTTTGAAATTATAAAATTTATTACTTTCGTTATTTGCTCAAATAAGTAATAAATATGATGAAATTCAATCTAGTAATAGAAATAAATAAATAAATAAATAAAAAGCCAAGAAAAAAGTACTAGGACAAGCATGCTACCAAAAAAGTTCTATGAAATTGCAAACGCAGTCCGAATAATGTTTCCTTCATATATTGTTTCAGTAAATGATTTGAAATTAATACGTATAGTTGTAAAAATCGATATGTTTTTAATTAGCCTTGAAATTATAAAAGTTATAAGTTCGACTATTCATTGAACTAAGTAAAAAAAAAAAAATGAAATTCATACTGATAATAGATAGCAATAAATAAATCAATTAATAAATAATAGTAAAAAATACTTCGAAATGCCTGCAATCCAAAAAAAGCGCCGGAAAAATACAGTCATTATTATTTTCTTTATATGGAGTATCTATAGATTATTAACATAAATTTAAATACCTTTGAGTAAAAAAAAAGGTAAATAAATAAATAAAATTAAAAAAATAACAAATAAATAAAACTTAAAATTAACAGTTTTTGAAATCTAAAACATTTTATTCTTATTCTACTGTTAGCCACAAATCAGCAGTTAGGCAACACAACAAATTTAAAAAAAAAGTACATTTTAATTTCATCTTTCATCTGTAATTTTAAAATAAAATTTAATAAATATTTCAATAAAAATTATGTACAATGTGCATTTTTCCTGTGCTATATCTTAAAATATAAGTTCATAATTTTGATTCAATGGCATAATGGTAAATTAATTATTATTATATACATTTTATTGATTCCTTTTATTTAGATTAAATTTTTTTTAAATATAAGAATAAATTGCATTGCACAATGTTTGTGCATCAGATTTTCATTTTAAAGCTTATTAAACCATTTATCAGCATTTATTAATAAATCAAAATATGTTGAAGTTTGAATATGAAATAATAATTCTTGTTTTATCTTTAATCAGTGTTGGTGATGGTATGGTCATTCAGTACATTTTAAAAATAATTTTACTGCAATTATTTATTGTAACATGCCATCCCAAGAGGGCAAAGCTCTGTATTGACACAGTGGAAAAGTTATAAGATTTATCTGCAAAAACAGGGAATAGATATATGTAGTTAATATTTTTTGTCTGCTAGGTAAAAATAAATGTGCTCTGCTCACCGCTGAGTTGCATTATTTAGTTGCATTATTTAGCAGGTCGCAATGAAACATGCTATTCAATCAACTTAATGACTTATTACATGTTTTTATAAATGAAATTTTGAAATGCGATAATTTTTGGTCTTAAATTTCAGTCTGAATGAAAGGTAAGAAACATACTGTGAGTAATAATGAATTGAAAATAATTTTCCCAACCCCTAATATTTGCCGAAATGTTGCCATGACTGCTCACTGGCTTTGCATAACTCATGTCAGGGATGTTTTTAATTATGTAAAGTGTAAATAATACAGGGCTAACACTTTAAGGATAAACAAAAAAATACCAATGTGCATGCTAATTATTTCTAAATTATATTCCAGAAAAATTTTATAACAATAAAAACCGTAAGATAAATGAATACAATTAATACACAACTCTCTTTTGATTGTTAAAACGCTATAGCATGTTAGTTAATAATATTTAAAAAAATGAACATTTCAGAAAAGTTTTAAACTGTAAAATAGGAAATGATATTGTTTTTTAATGTATATTTACAGAATACTTTCAATTATAGGAGTTGGAAAATTAAAAAAAAAATAGAATTAACATCACATAGCTTTTGTTAAAAAGTTATCGTTTCAGCAAATTTTTTAAACTATATTTCATAATTTTTTTAAAATATTAAAATGATTATTGAATAGATAAATAATTGAAAAGATGAATTAATATATCAATTCAAAGCTTTGTCATCGATTCTTGCCAGATTTACTAGATTCATCGATAAAAAGGTGATAGTATACAGATAAATTCTTTTCAAACTAAAACTTAGTTTAAAATAAGAATGTGTTTATTAATGCAAAACTTTTTGCTAGATGATAAAAATAAGCAGCTAATCTCACAATGATTTTTAAGATTTATTTAAGCGAAATCTTAAGTTTGAAACTTCAAGGTGGCAGTTTCGGATTAATCTAAAAATTACAAGGGGAAATTAAATTAGTTTACTAACTTCTTATTATGAAAATTGTTTTTTCATTTATTTACTCTTTAAAATTAAAAAGAAAATCTTTATGAAAATTAGAAAGTGGTACTATTTATAATACATTTTTCATACTTTATTTACTATCTATGAAACTGATAAGCAGGTGTTTTCTACAATTTTGTTTCTAATAATTATAATCTTTAGAAACAAAATTAATCATAATTTATGAACATATATTTCAAATCTTCTTTTTTTTTAAGTTTAAACTCTCCGGCGGACAGGTACGGATTAACATAAAATTTATAAAGAAAAATTAAATTAATTCATTAATTGTAATTATCTAAATATTTTTTATTTATTTACAATCTAAATATATCTTATTTGGAATTAGAAAAAAAATTCTTTATCAAAATAAGAAAGTGGTATAATAAATAGACATATTTTATATCTTATTTACTGCTAGCGAAATTGATATACAGGTGTTTTTGTACCGTTTTGTTTTTAATTTCGACGGCAAAAATCAACGTCGGTGGTCATTCTTTCACATACGAGATGATTGACGTAAAGGTATTGATTCGGTAGCGGGATTATACGTCCTACGTGCCGCTGTCATTTTGGACAAGTTTCCGTATTTGTCAAGACTGACGCTGTTGAAGTCATGTCGCCGCGGAACTCGGACAGCTGGCGGCTTTAGTGTCATTTTTCCGACAGGTGTGCATAAAAACACACAAAACTGCATTTAAATTGTTTTTTCTTTTTCTTAAAAGAAATTTCATTTAACTAAAACGTAAGGTAATATTCTATCGCTATGTATTATTAATTATGTATCATTAATTATTATTAATTATGCATCATTAACTATTACTAGTTACGTATCATTAATTATTAAGTATTCATTATAATGTAGAATGATATGGCTTTGTTGTAATTTGAATTCAGTAAAACTTACATCTGAGTTTGTTGTTATTCAAATATAATAGGTGCATCGAAATTTAGTTGAATTACGTATTAAATAGATGCGCTTAAAGAAATGGCTTAGTAACTTGTAATTGCTTAGCACTTCGAAATGTCCTTATTTTCAAAATTTGATGTAATTTCTTAATTAATTAATTTGAATAAGAAATTAATTTGATGCCTTGCACCGTAAGAAATTCCAGTTCAAATTACGGTGAAAAGTACCAGCACGCAGGGGGTCAGTACTTTTTACCGTAAAATCCATTTCAACGCAAAATTAAATAAATGTCACTACGAAAATTGTGGTATAAAATTTTGCGCTAAAAATAGATATTACGGTAAAGTGGATTTCAAGGATACTGCATTCAGGGTCCTAGTACTTTTTAACATCACTTTATCCAGAATTTTTTACTGTGTAATTTGATGTAGGTATGATTTAAAGTTGATGCATATTGTCGAAATAATGTATTTTTTATATTTTTCAAAATATATCTTTTCATTTGGAATATTTTGCTTTGTATTAACAACATACTTTAAAGGAATAAAGCAATATTTTTGATTAGCTAAAGTAATAAAATATTTATATCTGAAGTAATACTGTGTATTATGCATATAAATATCATACAATATTTGTATATTTAATTTTTCACAAATTATTTTCAAAGAAAATCGTATAAAACATATCACTAATTTTCGTAAATATTTGTAAAATATAAATTTAAAGTATTACTGCTTTGTAATAAAATATATTGACTGAAAAATGTTTGTTTTGTTAGGAAGAAATAATTTAGTTCATTAATAAACATATACGTCTCTTTAACTAAATTAAATATGATATTCTCAGTATTACGAATAAATATTTTAGAATTTAAAAAAAAAATTAAAAGTCATTAAAAATATTTAACAAACATTTTTTGAACGTTAACATTTATAGATCTTTAATATAATAGAAACAATACAAAACTTAAAATGGCAATTAATTTAAAAGAAAAAGAATTTAACACTTTTTCTTCTTCTATTGTTTAAAAGAAAATATCTGTTTCTGAATCAAGAAGATTTAAGAACAAAAATGAACTATTTTTACAAATATTCTTTTGAATTTCATATTAGAAAGAATGATGAATTTCATTATAGATTTCTGATTTGAAAATTTTACCTAAAAATCTAACGAGAAATCTTTCAAAATAAATGGAATTTTAAAAAAAAAATCAAAAATTACCAAAACATTAGATTTTTTAAATATTTATAAAATAAAAGCTAATAAACCTAGATAATTTAAACCTTTTGAGCTTGAATTCATTTAATTGAATTTACTGTAATAAATAAACAGTAAGATATTCTTTTATCTCCCGATTGTTTTTTAAATTTGTTTCCATGCATAAAATATTACTTTATTACACAAGTAAACTTATATCGTGTATGGAAAGAATGTACATCAATATTTAGTTAAATTTTTTATTAATATTTAATTTGCATTATACGACGTCTACTTTAAATATTTTAGGATAGGTGATTGATCATTATTGAAACCAATAAAAAACTATTTTCCAGATTAAGAACTTAATGATAGTCGAACTCGTTTTTCTTTTCTATTTAAAAAATAATTCCTGCAACTATAACATTATGTCTTGTTTTGATATTTGCTTTTATATTTTAACTTTTGTCTTATTTAATGTAACAAATCCTTTTATTACTTTCGTTTTAACACAAGGAGGCTCATTCCTAGCTCCCTGTTTGCTCCGCTCATCAGCCAGTTGCTTCCTGTTTATCGTTGTTTTTTTCTTTTTCCTTATGAAGTCGATAATAAAAGATAATTTAGTTCAGAAAATATGTCATTTGTATAATTTTGCAAAAACACATTTTATTAACATGTAAACCGTTGCGAAAGGAAAAGATACCTGGATTTAAAAAATATCCAATTGTACTTTAGAACAAAAAATTAAACTTTGGAATGTATAATGTGTACTCCAATAAGAAGTAATAAATAAAAAGTACGTCTAGTACTTGTAAATAATATGAAACGACGACCTTAAATCGTAAAACAGTTAGCATTGGAAAAAAGTTTTTATTTTTCTTCAGTTTTTATCGTTAAAAATTTGGATATAAATTGAGATTTCTAATAGGCAAAATTTAATTTTTCTCTCATAATTTAATTAATAAATTTTTTTAATTACTTTTGACATGAAGTCAAGCGAGACCTTACAAAATATAAATTGCGACATATACATTATTTTTACAGCAATTGTTAAGTAGTTATCATTTAAAGGGGAAAAAAATTGTACAAAAAACACTTAATATTGCAAAAACTTTTGAACAAGTAAATATTTCCAAGAAACTCCAGTTAATTTTTTAAATTCATAATGGTCCTTTATCAGAGCGCCAAATTTCATGCATTTCAACAGACAGTAGATCAGCCAACATGTTTTTTTTTCTACTAAAAGTTTAACGGTTAATTATTCTGGAACTAATAATGAAATCGAATTTACTTTTATTTTTTATTTCTTTTCATTCCTTGTAAATTTTTCAACGCACCTTCGTAATTTCAAGTTTCAAAGTCTTACATGGCAAAATAAAATGCAATGTAAAGCAAAAAAGGAGTGGAAAAAACTAGCGAAAAAGCACTTGGGATTGCTTTAACTTACAAAAAAAATTAGATTTTCGTAAAAAAAAAAAAGAAAAAGAAAAAAACTCTAATAAGTTCCTCTGCAAGCATGGCCCTTTCAGCATACAGCCTTTGTGCATTCAGAAAACAGCAGTGGTCCTTGCGATTTTATCTTATCGGGAGAAAATAACTAATTTGAAAATTGGTAAATTTGAATTGTTTCTCTTTAGAATTTTGCCGTTAGGCTAACCGTAGTAGGTTCTCGTGGTCTTCCTCTCCATGTAACGCAAATACGGGTTAGCTCCATCAAAAAGTCTTCCACGAAGGCAAATTTCTCCCAATACTCGATCCAGGAGTTCCCTTGTCTTCTGGATTGGGTTCAAAATTACAAGGCTACGGAGTTGAACATTAGTAGTCGTAAACCCATTAAGTGGGATCGGCTGTTCAACGACGGATATAAAATTATAAAAATAAAATAATTCAAATAATGGTAGAGCGTCTGCCTTTCAATGAGGTAAACCGGGCTCGAATCCCAGCCATGGCTGGTCGATACGAATTTCACATCCGGCTTGCATCGAGAGCAGTGCTGATATGAAATATCCTCAGAGGTAGACGGACCATGGGTTAAAATTCCCTTGTTATCAGGCTAACTTTGGAAGATTCTTGAGGTCTTCCTCACCATGTAACGCCAATGCGGGTTAGTTCCAACGAAAAGTCCTCCATGAAGGCAAATTTCTCCGCATACTTGATCCAGGAGTTCCCTTGTCTTTTGGATTGGGTTCAAAATCACAAGGCTACAGAGTTGAGGATTAGTAGTCGGAAACCCAAAAAACAGATTTTGATTTGGAAATGTCTAGTAGCCCATTTTACATTTGCGCTAATTAGTATAAAAACGTCATTTTAATATTTTTCTTTTGTTCAAAATTAGTAATTTAAAACCTTGTCACTTTTAATTGCACCTCTTTTTATAATTTTGTTGCTCTATATACTTTTTAATTCAAAATTTCCTTTCGATTTGCATTAGATTTAATGATCTAACGCACACCTAGCATATTAGTGCCTATTATAGTGATTTTAGAAGCCATTAAAATAAATTAAAATTTGAATCGAAAATTTTAATTTTAATTTAGAAATCTAATTTTGAATATCGAATCTAATTCTGAATATGGAATCTAATTTTTAGTAAGGAAATAAATTTTTAATATGAGATTAACTTTTGAGTGTATTGAATATAGAATAAAATTTTGTTTACAAAATCCAATTTTGAGTACAGATAATAATTTTAAATATGGAATGCAATTTCGATTTCACTCGAAGTTAACTTTCAAACTTCATTTATTCTTGAATCGCTTTGATACACAAGAATTATTAGATCACATAGAATTACAGATTAAAGCATATAAGAATTAACTTATGGATTTTGAAAGGAGTAAGCAATGATAGAAAAAATCCATGCGTTATGAAAGCATAGGAAAGCAAATTCATTTCAATTGAAGTTCTTTCTTTTGGAAATCGCTTGCATTTTATAAAAAATAACCTAAAATTCATTCTACTGTATACAACTGAAAAATACAAAATTTAATTTTGCATTATATACAGAATTACTAAATTTCAACTCTAAAATTTATGCTAACATAAAAAAAGGCTGAAAGATTAGGTCACTTTCCCAGCTAAGTATCTTATGGTACACTGTTAGAAATTTCTCGGAAAAAACGGCTAGATAACAATCAATTTAATTGTTATTTTACCATATTTAAACAAAACAGTCTAATAACCATAAATAAGATGGTAATCAAACTGTTAGCAGTGAGAAAAATCGTTCATTAACTTTTTTTTTTAACTAAAAGTGTTAAATAACTAGAATTTAATGCCTCAACTAAGCTCACTTAATGATGCAACTTAGTTCTTAGTTAGAAATTTCTCGAAAAAAATGGCTACATAACAATCTATTTAATTGTTATTTTACCATATTTAAACAAAACAGTCTAATAACAATAAATAGGAAGGTTCTCATATTGTTAACAGCGAGAAAAATCGTTTATTAACCATTTTTTTAAAGATAAAAGGGTAAACTAACTAGAATTTTATTGCATCAACCAAGCCCACTTAATGATGCAACTTAGTTCCATGCAACTGCGTATGTATTCTAGCCGAGATAGCTTATCTATTAATCACATGACTGAATTAAGGGGGGTTCGAATCCCAGCGTTGACGCTTCCATTCCCTTTAACGCATGAAGAGTGTCCTGCACCCTCCACTGACCATTACCTAACGAAAAGTCTAGCTTCTATGTCCAGTAAAATCTCCATTTTTTATGGTTTTGAAACCGTGGTAGCTGTAAATGGTTAAAAAACCGTGTAGTTTTGTATTCATGATTTAGTAACTATACTAGTTGTAAATGGTTTCAAAACCGTTAAGATGAAAAATATTCTTTACCGTAAACTTTACAGTTAATTGACTGAACAGACTGTTGACGGTTATTTTACCATAAATTTAGAATGAAAATTCTAACAGCATAGTATAATGGTGCAAAGCATTATAACAACTTACTCCAACTATGCCGAGATAGCCTGGTTGGTACGGAGCTGGGCCCATGTCCAAGAGTTCGTGGGTTCGATAGCCGCCGGCTGATGACTCCCCTTGTAGTAAATGGTGTTTGATGCACGTTAAATCTGTCGAGTCGCAAAATCCTTCATGTTCCCATAACAAATCAATACCTCTGGGAGAACTGATCTATGAGTTTCCTTATCTTCTGGATTGGTTCAAAATTTCAGGGCTACGGAGTTGAACATTAGTAGTCGTAAACCCATAAAATTGGGTCTGCTGTTCAGCGACGGATATGTATATAATAAAAAAATAATTAAAAAAAACTTACTCCAACTACATTAAATTTGCATTCAAAAATCATTTTAAGTTTCATAAATGTTTTACACTATTATTGAGGAAGGAAATGGCTCTTTAGTTGTGCCACTTCTAATATTTTGCATTTATTAAAAGCCAAGCACAATTTAATGACTGTTTCATATATGTTATGAAATTTGAAAATAACAAACTTGACAACGAGTTAATTCAACAATGTTCCTGGACTAATTCGTACTTTTGTTTTAAGTTTTCAGTGTAATCGAAGCATTGATATCAGTGAGACGTTGAAATTGTTTAAATAGTTACTAATAATAGCATATTTAAAAGAGTGTTGAATCAGAGTTATTTAAATATATTAGGAATAATTATATAATTGAATTCTTCACGCACATGTTATTTACTGACTGCTACTTGCTATGATTGGGCTACTTGTGGCCCAACTGTAAACATATTACTGATGCTAGTATTTTGTAATAGCTAAAGTCCCATTGATAATGACTCGGTAGAGGTGACCAGTTTCTGCCATTGGACCAGATGCACTTTGTTTTCATTTTTCCAATATTTGTTTAACATCAGTTTCTGCCACTGGGCCAAATGCACTTTGTTTTTATTTTTCCAATATTTATTTAACACCAGTTTCTGCCACTGGGCCAAATGCACTTTGTTTTTATTTTTCCAATATTTATTTTAACACCAGTTTCTGTCATTGGGCCAAATGCACTTCGTATTTATTTTTCCAATATTCATTTAACACCAGTTTCTGTCATTGGGCCAAATGCACTTTGTTTTTATTTTTGCAATATTTATTTAATATTTAATAATCTTTATATTTATATCTAAATATGCATAGTATGGAAAGTAATATTTACATTAACATGTACAGAACTATAAATTTGTCAAATTAGAATACTTCAGAGATCGTTTTATTTAAATGGCCCATTAATGGAAACCTTCAAATACAAATTTTTTATTTAAAATAATTTTTAACGGATTAACAAAGAATCCTAATTTCATTTCAATTTAAAATTTAGATTGTTTAAATAAGAATTAATTTTTAGATAAACAAAGAAATATAATAATCAAAACATTAAATTTTATCTTTTAAAAAAAAAAAGCCACAAATTTTACTTAGAAATTTAAATTTTTCGCTAAAATTTATTATTCTACGTATTAATTTAGTTTATAAGAAATCCCAATATGTCTTCAAAACTCATTTGAAATTCTTCATATAAAATAATGATTACTTTTCATATTTTGAAGTGCACATTTTAGTTATTCTTAAAAAACCACTTTAAAATTTATTGATGATTCCTCCAGAAAGAAAAGAAATTAATTCGTAAATTACTAATATTTGCTGAGATGTTCGATGATATTTAGATTTAAAAACTACCATTTTAACGCCTACAAGTTCCGGTTGAGCGATCATTAACATTTCAAAAAATGTGGAACTGCGTTTGTGTCGTTGTTTTGAAAAATGAAGAAAATTATGGAACATGTAGCGATTTTTTCTTTTTCTTCTCTTTTTTCCACTTCTTCAATCTTCGGGGCTTTCTGTCAACATATAATTTTGCGCGATTTCAAATAGATGGTATTTTCTACCTAATAAAAACTACTCTTGAATTACATAATTTCCTGCATGACTGAAGTTGACACTGAAAAATATTTTTTTTCTTCCCTTACGAAAGATTCGATTCTTTTACGGTAGCAGTTTTTCTTTTCAAAAAATAGTTTTTTCTTTATTCTTTTTCTTATTTTTAAAAGTTCAATAATCACGAAAATGATTTAATTCTGTTTTGGATACAGTATTCGTTGTAATACGTGTATTGGTATGCTGTGTATAAAAATATAATATCGGGTGGAACAAAAAAAAACATTACACGAAAAAAAATGCCCTGTGGTAAAAGTAGAGTTTGTTCAAACAAGATCAAGTTCAAAATATTTATAAATAACTATAATAAATCCGATAACTGCATAAAAAATCTGGCACACATTGTTGTATGTACTGTTAAAAAAGAAAAAAAATCGGGCACATGTTGTTGAATGCTTTATTAGGGAAACAAATTTGAAACACATTATGTTATGCACTATCCAAAAAAAAAAAAAAAAATCAGACGTACATTGTTGTATGTATTATCAAGAAAAGAAGAAAAAAACCGGACACTCATTGTTGTGTATGTATTATCAACAACAAAAAAAAAATAAATAAATAAAATCAGACACACATTTGTATATTTTATTAGCAAAAAAAATTAGACTTCCATTTTTGTATGTATCATCAAAAAAATAAATAAATAAATAAAATAAAATCGGAGATTCATAGTTGTATATTTTATCAAAAGGAAAATTTGGAATCAGTCACACATTATTGTAGGTGAATTATCAAAAAGGAAAATTAGCACATATTATCAAAAAAAGAAAAAAAATTGGACACTCATTGTTATATGTATTATCAAAGAAAATCGGACACACATTTGTATGTTTCATTAGTAAAGCAAATTAGACGCACATTGTTGTATGTTTTATCAAACGGACAATTTGGAATCAGACACACATTGTTGTATGAATTAACAAACAAAAAAATCGGATACACATTGTTGAGTGAATTATCAAAAAGAAAAATCGGCACATAGTGTTATATGTATTTTCAAAAAGAAAATAAGCAATCGATCACTCATTGTTGTATGTATAATTAAAAGAAATCGGCCTCACATTATTGCATACAGTATAGAAAATAATCGGACATACATTGTTGTACGTATTGTAAAAAAAAATTCGGACACACACTGTTGTATGTACTGACAAAAAAAAATTGGAAAATTTTATATTTAGGATAAAATTTTCAGACAGAAAATAGTTAAACTCACAATACTTTGTGTGCCTTATAAAAATTTGAACAATAATTTTCGCATGATTTCACATCGATCGGATTTTCATCATATTTAAAATTAATTAATTTATAATTAATTTTAATTTAAATAAAATTAATTAATTTCCTTTTTTTACTTATTTCTCTATAAATATCTTTCTCAAAAAATAACTAATTTCTTATGAAAGTAGTTTTTTATAATTGGTTCAAAACAGATTTTTTCCCTTATTAAAAATTCAATTAAAGCGAAAAATATTTAGATTTGTCTCATTTTATACAATATTTGCAAAAGTAATAAAATTATTTATAAATTCATTTAATCTGAATTAGATATTGGAAAATTGGATATCGAGTGATAGAAATGTATGAAGTTAAATTAACGCGTAATGAACAAAATATCGCGTGTTAGAAATGTAATGCCACTTATAGCACGATATCCAAAATGATATGATATCCGGATAAAATCCCGAGATAAAAAATATTACACAGGAAAAATACCTCGTGGTAAAAGAATAGTTTGTTTAAATTAGCTTGATGGGAAACTATGTTGTCAAAAAATCGAACACAAATTCTTATATGTAATGCCAAATGAAATTTTTTTTTATTTCTTTCATTGAGATTAAAAAGCATGAAAGAAAGTTCATAACAATGAAACACAATTCTGGGATAGTTTCTCTTCCATTATTCTTTACTTTTTCAAGAAATTCTTTCTTTGCTCCCATAAATATCTGCCTCTTAAAAAATTCTTATTTTTTATTATAGCATATTTTTAGATTGGTGCAAATAAATTTTTTTCCGCTTAAAAAATTTCGTTAACAGCAAAAAAAAATTCATTTTGCTTAACCTAAAGCACTACTAGCTACACTGAGAAAAAAATTATGCTCAAAACTACCATAATATGGTAAATTTTATCATGTTTCCAGCTCTATGGAAACACCAAAACATCTGTAATTTTTACCGAAGCACGTTGGTAATGATTTTGGTAAAATTAACAATAAAATACTGTTTTATAATGTGTGTTAAAATTTGGTACATGTGGTTAATTTTGGTAATTTTATCATGGTGCCTTAATTAGAGCATAGCATAAAAAAAAACTTTTTTTACTTTTCAGTTTTGAATTTTGAACTAAATAAGTTGTTGTAAGAACTAAAATTTTAAAAACCAAATATTTTGATAAACCGTTGCCATATGAATGGAAAAAATTACCGAATGTATTGATTTAATACCGTATCTTTTGATTATATTAACCAGAATTATGTTTTTTCCCCCTCCTTTTTTTAGAAATGCCATTAACCAGAATTATGTTTTTTTTTTCTACTTTTTTTAGAAATGCCATTTCCATGTAGTATGGTAATTTCACCAGACTTTTTTTCCTCTTGTATAATTGATTATTTATTAAAAAAACAATTAGTTTTTAGATAAGGAACCGAATTTTTAAGTTCCTCTTTAAAAGGTCAAAATTAAGAACAATGAAAACAAAAACTTAAAGCTCATTTTGTTAAAGAATTATTTGAAGCAAACAGATATTTTTTTCCCTTAAAAAATGCATAATGCATCTTTAAATTGGATTGGTAAAATTCATTAAAACGATTTACATTATAGCCATTGAAAAAAAGGCATAAACCTTGATTTTTATTCATAGAAAATAAACAATAGTCTATTCAATTATATTGCTTTTAGGTATTAAACCTTATCTAGACTATTGTCGAAATTCAAGGCTATTTAATCAATTTGCAATCTGATTAATTCTTGTATGCATTAACAATTTTTTGCTAAGAATTTTCAATTTAATTTGATAATATTTTACTACTATTATTAATTCAATAGAAACAGTGCACTTGGTTATGTATTTAAATTTCATAAAACGTATTAAGGAATTAAAGCGTAAGTTTTAAAAACAATTTTGATTATGAAATAAACCCACTACTTAAGTTTCTATATAAACACTAGGAAATGTATATTTAACTAGTATTTTTGTTTTTGTTAATGATGGAAGCATGAAATAAATTGTTTCTGTAATGGGTATAAATTTTATGTTAAATTTTTTTCTTTAAATAATTGCTTTAAGATTGGTTCAAATTGTTTAATATTGACAGAAATGAAATAAATAAATGAATAAAAACATTTGACTTTAGACTAGTTTTAACGTTTTAGAAATATTTATCAAAAATTACATAGTTTCATAACGTTTATTTGATTTCTAATTTGAAATATTTGAAACTAATAAGAGTACATAGTATAAGTGATTAGGAGCAAAATTATTAAAATACTCTTTTTAACTTACTTTAAAAACGATCAATTGATATTTCATAGATAGGCTATATTTCTTTAAATAAAAAAACATCTCTATTCCTAACGAAAAACTATGTATTCTAATATGACGCATCTGTGCACATTTTAACTTGTTTTGATATGTATCTTGAGTACATCGGAGAATTGATATATGCAGGCAGAAACATTATATACTTATGTATTTTCCAAAAAACAAAAATTTTTACCATTTTTTAAAAAAAACAAAATTGCTAAAAATGTCTACTTTACGAGCTCTATTCTACGTTCAGGTATGTAGCGTATGTATTTTTTCTAAATTTAATGAGAAGAACGAATTGTTAATAATTGTATACATTCATTGATCTAAAGCAATAGTCCAAGTATTTGTAAAATAATAATAATAATAATTGATACTATAAGTATAAGTGGTTAGGAGCAAAATCATTAAAATATTCTTTCTAACTTACTTTATAAACGATCAATTGATACTTCATAGATAGGTTATATTTCTTTAAATTAAAAAACATGTCCATTCCTAACGAAAAACTATGTATTCTAATATGACGCATTTGTGTACATTTTAACTTGTTTTGATATGTATCTTGAGTACATCGGAGAATTGATACAATGTGCTGAATATAATGTACTTGATATAATTTTTTAAAAAATGTGCTAAACTTGTCTACTTTACGAGATCTATTCTTCTATGAGGTGTGCAGCGAACGTATTTTTACTAAATTTAATTAGAAGAGCGAATTGCTAATAATTGTATACATTTATTGACCTAAAGCAATGGTCCAAATATTTGTAAAATAATAATAATAATAATACTAGTTGATACTATAAGTACAAGTGATTAGGAGCAAAATCATTAAAATACTCTTTCTAACTTATTTTAAAAAACGATCAATTGATATTTCATAGATAGGCTATATTTCTTTAAATAAAAAAACATGTCTATTCCTAACGAAAAACTATGTATTCTAATATGACGCATTTGCGTACATTTTAACTTGTTTTGATATGTATCTTGAGTACGTCGGAGAATTGATACATGCAAGCAGAAATATTATATACCTATACATTTTCCAAAAAACAACAATTTTTACCATTTTTTAAAAAAAACAAAATTGCTAAAAATGTCTACTTTACGAGCTCTATTCTACGTTCAGGTATGTAGCGTATGTATTTTTTCTAAATTTAATGAGAAGAACGAATTCTTAATAATTGTATACATTTATCGATCTAAACCAACAGTCCAAGTATTTGTAAAATAATAATAATAATATTAATTGATACTTTAAACATTATAAAACAAATAGGAAATATAGTTTTTTGCTATTTCCTCTAATAAATAATTCTCCTTTGTTAATTATTAATTAATAAATAATTATTAATTAATATTTAGGAGTTGTGAAAACTTGAAAGTTAAATGTAAGATATTTTTTACGAAAATTGAGAATGCAGTTTGTTTCTAATTTAGCCTAAATTGTGAATGCAATTTTTTTTTATTGTCATTCTTAACAGTTGTCTGTACTTTTAGTACTGTCTGTATTGACATATATGGTAATTGTTTTTAATTAAAAGTAAAAACTATTTATTAAAAGTAAACCTATTATGTATCTTTGATGTATCCTTTCTTCCTTTCTCCTCTCTCTTTTTCTCCCCTTAAGTTCGACTGTTCAGTAAAATGACAACATTAAAATTATTTGAGAAAGAAATTGATTTTATAAAATGTACATTCCTTTGCATTTAGAAAGAAAAATCAACCACTCATATCAGGGTGTCACAATAGGGAAAAAAAAAGCAAAGCGACAGTCTCGTTCCCTTTGCAAGAAAATTAATAAACGCAGATATGATCATTTTGGGAACATCATACATAAGGCTCTCAAAAGCAATATAACTCCCTGACGAGTTTATTACACGTATTTATTACTCTTAACATTACATGAGAGTTCACAAAAACATACATTTTGTGAAAGAGGACCTTCATTTTTTACGGTTGTCTGCGTTTTTGACCCTGACGTGCGAGTTTACAATTCAAACTCTGTTCACACAAATAGGTTGTCCCGTCCAGCCTCTTGGGTCGTCCTATGCGTCCACCTACCTTGTCCTGATCCGTCCCTAAATGCGGTTTCTCTTACTTGATATTGATTCTGATGAAATTTCAGCTACAGATCGCTTTAGGGTACTGCTTTTTCACACACAGCAGAAAAATGACAGATGAAGAAAAGAAAAAAAATGGCTCTTGTCATAGAATCGAAGAAAAAATTCTACGCGATGGACAGACAGACGTAATGGCGAAAAGAGAGAAGAAGAAAAACTGTATAATTACGCGTGACATGTCTGCATGCCTAATATTCCATTTCATGACTGACAGACAACTCAAGAAAAATAAAAGTATAATGAAAAAAGTCACTCGTACTGGCGTCAGTTAAGCCTAACATGGCGGCGGCTGTTTTATAAATACAGCCCGTAGGGGTTTGGCGAGCGCTTTTGTGTGTGTGTATACTTTTTTCTACCTTATTGGGCGTGGACGGTGGTTAGAGGCATGCTAATTGGCGATGGGAAACGAAATGCGGTGAGGATTTTTTACGTTTTATTTTGCTTCCTACTAAGTTCTAAATGCAGTCTAGGTGGCTTACTAATGGGTTTAAAATCAGAGGTTTTTCTTTCGGTCCTTTCTAGCCTGTGGCCTTCTCTGTTTTGGTGACATTCAATTCAAAGTATTTAATTGCTCGCAGAGGTATTTTTAAGTGATCCTCATTCTATCACACAAAAGAAATCACTTCTACCCTGATTTTCTTTTTTAAAGTTTAAAAAATATTTTTTGTCACTGATCATTATATTGTTATGCTATATCATAGAATAATGGGTTTAATAAACCCATCGATCAAAATCTGTTTGCTGCACAGCTTTTCTTTTCAATAATCTTATTTTAGCTAATCAGCATAAAATATGCAGAAAAATAACACCTGCTGTGAAATTCAACATGAATTTTATGCTATGTCTCGTTAATAGAAATAAATTTCACATTCAAGAAAGCGAACTTGCGTTTTATAATACTAAACTCAATTTATTTCAAATTCGATTATTAAAAAGCAATTATATTTTTAATTTATCGGAAGATGGCATAAAATTAGACAGTAAAATATTTAATCAGAAAATTACTCTATTATTTAGATATTTACTCTTGCAACTTTTATTTTAAATTGGGTTGGATAAAAATTAACCGAAACCCTTTTTATAGTTTCCAACGGGAGTGTAAAATTTTTCAAGTGCAAAGTGTGTTTTTGTAGAATGCATAGAACAAAATTTGAAGGAGCAATTGAAAAAAGAATAAAATTTTGTTAATAATTCACATAGGAAAAAAAAAGTTTTAAATCGATCTTATAGGAAAGAGTACGTCATTTCTTATTCCCACTTTTCTATTTTTTATTTTTTTTTAATAATAATTTTTTTAAAAAAATACTTTAACTTTTCATTAATTATTTAACATTTTAAAGCAAAATAAAGAATAAAAATATTATGAGATAAAATATCAATTATTTTACGAAGATTTAAAGCGTACTTAAATTGTCTAAAAAAAAGCTCCAAATTTTATATGAAAAGCTCAATCATATGCACAACAACCATTGTAAAATGCTTTATGTTATATACAATGATGTTATATATAATGATGTTATATACAATGTTATATGCAATATTGGGATGCCAAGAAGGATTATTCAGGATTTATAAAGAAGATAAAATGCATGTTTAATGATGCTTTAACTAAAATACTTAATGGTACTAAAAAATGGTAGTAATGGTAATGGCACTAATGGTAGTAGCAAAAGTACTATTGTCAAACCAAGAGCAAGCTTTTGATACAGGAAAGACTATTTAATTTTAGACACTAATTAATAAAAATAAACGTTTTCTACTGTTTTGCGTACAGTACACAATGCTCATAGCAATACCTATGTTGTACTAGAATAAATCCATTTAATCTGTCTTTTTGTGAATATAGTGCTCTAGATCCAGGTGCTTTTATCAATATAACCTGCTTTTTCATTCAAAAGAGATGATGACTAGTAAAAGATTAATAGGGGTAAAATGAGAGATCTAATTATACCTGCAATATGCCGATTCTATTAAACTCTGTTATTTCGATACATGTATGAATGGTGTACAAATTCGTTTGAAATTTTGATTGAATGAATCTTAACAATCATGAAAAGCAGCGTGATTTACTTATACAAGATGAATGAGTATTATATTGTAGCGTATCTACCACTACAAAATTACAACTACAATTCACTAGTATATAAGACATGTTAATTCGACTCTATGTCGGGGTACCTTTTCATAGATGAAAGTTGACATGGTCAATATCTACTCTCCCCACAATATAAATAGATTTCATGATAGATAATACAAAATAAGTAAAGGATGATAAATGGATAATTCAAAATAAATAAAGAATGAAATTTTGCCTGCAATATGCAGATTCTATTAAATTCAGTTATTTCGATGCAATATATGAACGATGTACAAATTTGTTTGAAATTTTAATTTAGTAAATCCTAACGATAAGTTAAAGCAGCGCAATTAACTTATACAAGATGAATGAGCATTGTATCACTAGATTTCATGATGGATAATACAAAATAAAGAAAGAATGTAAATATGGCTGAAATATGTAGTTTCTACAGAATTCAGTTACTTCAATATAATGTATGAACAGTGTACAAATTCATTTGAAATTTTTATTTAATGAATCAAACGATCTCTGAAAGTAATTAATTTATACAAGATGAATGAGTATTATATAATTAGACAAAATATGCCTGCAATATACAGATTCTATTAAATTCAGTTATTTCGATGCAATATATGAACGGTGTATAAATTTGTTTGAAATTTTAATTTAATAAATAATTTGAAATTTGTATTTAATGAATCATAACGATCTCTGAAAGTAATTAATTTATACAAGATGAATGAGTATTATATAACTAGACAAAATAAATTAAGAATATAATTATGCCTGCAATATGTAGATTCTAAAAAAATTCAGATATTTCGATGCAGTGAATGAACTGTGTTCAAATTCGATTAATATTTTAATTTAGTGAATAGTAACGATCTAAAAAAGATCGTAAATTTTTTTTAGCTACTTTAAAAATATAAAATATAAAAAAAATCACAATACCTAAAAAATAAGTAAATAAATTTTAAAACAAGTTGAGGTAGCACATAAGCACCTGCCTTATTCAATAATTAGCATCTAAACCTTATTAAATAATTAACATCTGCTTGAAAACTAAATAATTGACGAATGAAACAGATGTTCTTTTTATCTTTTTTAATAATTTTTCTTTCATTGCAGATTGTTTCAAAATATTTTTTTCTTATTTTATTCCTAATTCATTTTGTTTTCTAGTGTAATTTGTGAAAAGAATTTTGTATGAAGTTTAAAAAATGAAATTTTTCACTTTAATTCGTATTCTAAATTCTGAAGCTATTCTATTCTTCTAGTAATAATCAGTATATAATAATGTAGAGAAGAAAAGTGGATTATTTCAATTAATTTAGGAAGTATTTTAATATTTTACTCAGATTTTTATACATGCCTTTCAATCATGCGTAAAAGAAGAAAAGTATTAAAAAGATACAAAAAACACAAACAATAACGAAGTTTATGTGCTCCTTAGTAGATAATAAATTTGAAATAATTATTTATATTGTTTCCTTATAAATATCTATATTACCACTAATATTATAATACAAAACTTATTATTATAATTTTATAGCAATATTATGCAAAAGAATTATAATTAATTTTAAAAATCTTTTATTACAAAGTACTTTCTCATAATTTTTCAAAAAATTTAATTCCTAAAATTTTATTAGGAATTAAATTATTTAATGAAGTTGATTTTTCATTTTTCCAAAACTGTAATTCGACACTTATGGCGGCAATATCTTTAAACGTATTATTAAAAATAAAAATATTGTGTAGAATGAATTACTAACAACAAAGCTAATTTGCTCTAATTTTCTTAAAGTATTTTTAAATCGAATAAGACTAAGAAAGTTAGTTCCTTCATTTTTTATTTCGTTCATACGTTTTACTCATACGTCTTGAGTCTGACAGTTACAGCATGACTAAGAGCTTTGTTTGTTCCCCATGTTATTAAGATTGAGTTCATTATTACTTACGAAACGATATTACTTTCCGGTCCCCATAATAAATGACGAAAAAGTTTTCTCAACTTGGAACCTTATCGCAGTGCACTGTAGGAGTTATCTAGCTAAAATGAAGACTAGACGATCGTTTCCAGAGAGACGAAACAAGCCCTGTGTGATGGTCAAAGAGTTGGCTTCATACCAGGAAGATTTCGGGTTCAAATCCCGCTTCAGGCATGGAAGTAATTTTTCTCTCTATACATTTTCTCCTTGCATTGTTGGGGCGACATTGATCCACCTGTATGGTACCCTGAAAAAAATAATACCGTGAGGCACTAGGAGTGCCGCATGGTGTTTTTCTTTTCTTTTTCTTTTAGGTGAAAAATAAAATAACGAAAAAATTCTTCACTTTTGCCGAAATTCATTTCCTCGAAAAAATAATGATAGTTATTTCGTCATTTTGACGAAATATTCGCTCGGAGCATTACCAAGAAACTGTTTCATTAAAAAAAAAAGAAGAAAAAAAGAAAGAAAACAAAGAAAATAAAGTAAATTTTGAGTGTTAATTTTTAACAGAGCATCGGCTAAAATAATCTGCATTTGTAATCAGCATTTGTAATCTACATTTGTAATTTGCATTTGTAACTTAATTAAGATTACAAAACGGTATAGTGACATTACATAAAGCAAACTTCAACTGTCAGTTACAGTTACAGTTAATTCGTAAGTTCCAGATACTTTCAAGGAAAACAATTGCTCTAAGTAACACAACATAAATAAAGATGGGCTATTCCTTATTTAAAAAAAAAAAATATTAGAATGGCGAATAATACAAAATCAAGAAAAGTGGTGTAATTATACAAGTATGCGTATACGCAATTTCTACGAAGAAGCTCAACTCTCTGCATTTTCAGAATTAATTGCCCGTACAGATGTTTATTTGGAAAAACTGCAGTTCACATGAAAGAAGGAATGGAATGAGAATATCTAGAGGGGGGAGGGGGCAAAAATATTCCGCCGAAACCAGGTCTTTAACTGTTGACAGTAGCGAAGGATTAGTTTTCGCTGTCATATCAAAACGATGACGATATTCGAAAACAATGGTTTTCTTTTTGAAGTACCCAGTTCAGACCTGTTAATAGCTGTCTTGCAGTTCGTTTTTGTGTCACTTTTTTTTAATATTAGAGTAACTTATACTTCGACTTTGAAGTCTAGGTTAAAAAAAAGAGAAAAAAAAAGACATTCAAACATTGAATTTTATTTATTTATTTATTTTAATTACAACATACAACCGTATAGGGAAGTTGTCGTAAAAAATTGGCATTGATGCCAAAATATTGAAGTTTGATTTTATTTAGTTTTTTTAAGCGTGCAACTTCCATACGAATAGGAAAGCTTTTGCAGAAAAAATTGATATTAAAGCTTTATTGATATTAAAGCTTTATTGATATTATGCAGCATTGAAGAAATGTTTTATTTATTTCTATTTTAAACTTACAACTTACATTTGAATTAAAAAATTTCAAAACAACTTACATTTAAAAAAGAAAGTTTTGTGGAAAAAATTGATATTAAAGCTTTATTGATAATATGCAGCATTGAAGTTGTGCTTTATTATTTTTTTAAACTTACGACTTACATTTGAGTTAAACATTTTTCGAAAAATATTGGTATTGCTGCAAAAACATTGAAGTTAATCTTTGGGGGAAAAAAACGTACAATTTGCATTTTAATATTAAAAGAAAATGGTATTTATTTTTTATAATCATATATTAATTCAAGAAATCACAATAGAGTATTAATTTTTTTTATTACAAAACTAAAAAGATAATGGGTCAAAATGGAATAAGAAATTTCTTTTTAAATTTTAAATTTTCTTCAAAAACAAATTTTAAGTATCAAGATTAATTTCTTTTGTGCTATTTCCGAAGTTTTTAAAAGAAAGTTTAAATGAAATTTAGGACTATTATTTCCATATGAAAAGAAAATACCGCCATATGAATAAAAAAAAAAAATGTGTGAATAGAAAAGTTACCATTACCAAGTAAAAGTTGAAAAAGAAAAAAGTACCATTACCATTAATTACCATGATCTATAGTTACCATTACCATATGAACAGAAAAGTTTTCACGAGAAATTGATGCCAAGACATAGAAGTTTATGCTTAAAAAACGAATTACTTTCTACTATTGTTAAGTGTTATTTCACAAAATCGGATTCGAGCATTAGAATTCTCAAACTTATGAAATATTAAGAAAAAAGATAGAAAACGAAAAAAGATTTTCTTCTTAATTTTATATTCTCCTCTTTAAGAAATATTTAAAAATCAAAATAAAGATTTTATGTAGTTTTTAAAATTATATGAAATTTGTTTGCATCAGTCTTAAAATTGCTTAGTATTAAGGTTTACGTAAGTTTTTTTTCTTCCTAATTTTAATATTTTACCCATTCCTCTATCATGGTTTTTCAAACCTCTTTCACCAAGGAAAATTAAAAAAAACCACAGTTCAAGTGACTTACACTTAAAGCAAAGCTATAATTTTAAACTATCTATACCTTCTTGCCGCAAAGAATTATCTAGGCTTTAGAATTATCTAGGCTTAGAGTTATCTAGGCTTTAGAATTTTCTAGAATTTAGAATTATACAGGCCTTAGAATTATCTGAGCAAATAACTTAAATATTTTAAAAGTTATTAAACTTCTTAAAAATCGGCCAATTTTACGACAATTCCACCTAAATCATTGCCTTATTCTCAATTTTTGTAAATTTGTATGAGCCCATATAATGCAGCATTAAAGCAAGTTTTTAAATATTTAAAAATTAGACGACGAAAGTTTTTCATTTTTTTTAATGTTCTCCATTTTCAGAATCAACAAAGAGGGCATTGGCTAAAGACTTAACAGTCTGCCTAACAATTTACCTAACAGTCATGAGTAACCATTGAAGACTCACAGCAGTCATGAAAATAGCATATTATTCGCAAAAAAGCACCATTTCATTCGACGACAGAGCCTTCGAAAAACATTCTTAATGATTTTTTAATTTTTAATTTTACTTTAGGAACCTATTACCAATAATTTATGGGAAGTTAAGAAGAAAATATAGAATATCATACGACAAACATTTCGGGTTTGGCTATAAAATGATTAAATTACAAAAAAAAGAATGAAGTCATTTCTTGAGGAAATATTATTTATTAAATCTATTTTGTAGATTATTTCAAACTGATAAGTTGAATATTTTATTTTTCCTACTCATGATTTGTAATTCTAAAATGAATTAGTAATCTGATTGTAAGATTTAGGCAGAAACAATTTTTTTTAAAATCGTGCTCAAGGCTTTATTTTTTTCAAAACAAAATAAAGTAAAAAAAAAACTTTTGCTTCATAATTATATTCAAAATTTTTCGCATGCATATAAATTTTTTTTTTTTTTTTTTTTGTAGCAAGAAGTAGCATTTTTGAAAAATGCTGCATTTTTATTTTAGAAGCACGTGACAAGTAGAAACTGCATTTCTACAAAATAAATAAAAAATAGGAAATTAAAAAAGCAAAATTCAAGATTAATTGCTTTTTATAGGGCCATTGAAATATTACTTACGCATCTAACAGGGAAGGAGTTAGAAGGGTATAAATCCTTAGGAACAACAGTAAAATTATCCTGAAGTTATTAATAATCCTTAGGTAGAAAACTAAAATTTACCTATTTATTAATTTTTTTTTTATAAAATGCAGCAAAAAAGTGAAACAAATGAATTTTAAAGAACGAAAATATCTTGAAAAAATTCAATCTTGTTATTAAGCTTAGAAGAGAAAGAAAAAGTTCGATTTTTTTTTCTCAAGCAGTTTCAGAAGTTAAGAATTTCGAAAATAGAATAAAAAATATATAGGATTTCTTAAGAGCATTCTACTAATAATTTCATTAAATGAATTAAAACGTACATTTTGTTGTATGAAAAGTTATATCTTTTATGTGAAATTGAAGTTAAAATTAGATTACTAGAGTAAAAATTAAGGTAACAAAAAAAAAAAAAAAATACTAACACTAATTAGGGTGTTGCGATGGTGCTTAACCTTTTGAACAGTTTTGTCAATAAAATTCAAAAACATTTTTAAAGTAAATTTAAAGCTCAAAACCGCTAAACTGTGAGTATCTCAGAAGTTAGATTTAAGAAATAATTATTTTGCATGCATCTTTGTCACACATAAGCCAAAAATTCTTAAGCATTTTTTAAAACTTTTTATTAGAAAAAAAAATCGATGCTTTTAATAAACAAACTTCAATGCAATAAATAATAAAAAACTTGATATAAACAATAATTAAAAAAAACTTGACTTATGGTAATATAATATAGCACAAATAAGAAACATTTATTAATTTATATTAATATTTAAATAAGATACATTTATTATGTTAATTAATGAATTTTATTGTCACAGATTTAAATGAAAAAAATTATTAGCTTTTGCATATTTTAATGCACAATCCACTAATTAGTCCTCATTTACCAAAGTTATCTAGTATAACTAATGTGAATAGTTAATTATGCAATATTTTAATAAAAAATATTAACATTTTGAATAAAAATAATTTTGATTTCTAAAAAAGTATGTTTATTATTGGACAATAAAATTAAAAATTAAAATGGCATTAGTTTTTCGATTTTTTTAAAGATTTTTAGAGTGGTTTTTTGATGCTCCGTGTATTAAATATAAAACTTGTTCTCACTCAAAATTAAACTTTTTGAGAAAACTATAGTTTTAATTAAAAAAATGTGCTGAGTATTTACACGTTTATACAAATTACAAGATCGGTAAGCCATGAAATAAAACCACTGACATCTCTTCATTTATACATGTTGAAATTCACAATGGCTCTATTCCACCAACAAACGTCAATTTAACTCTCATCATCATCATAGTTGGCCAGACAGCCCAATGTGAGCCAATGCCTTCCTCTGAAGATTTCTCCATGACGACTTCCGATTTATCTTTGATCTCCAATTCTTTTCATTAATTGCAAGAAAATCAGCCTCCCCTGAGTCAGCCCATCTCAAAAGCGGCCTTTCCCGCTTTCTTATTCCAGTAGGTACAAAAAGCAGTTTTTTTTCTTTTTTTTTCTTTTTGTCATTACTGATTCAAATTACGTGGAAGATCGAATTCATTCTATTTATTTTCATGTATAAAATATGAAATATAAAAATAATATGATATATGAAGGATAAAACTTGCTCTCACATAAAACAAACTTTATATGAAAACTACGATTTTAATTTAAAAAAATGAGCTGGATATTTGCACCTTTATGCAAATTGCAAGAACGGTAAACCATGAAATAAAACCATGCCTGATATCTCTTCATTTATATTTGTCAGAATTCACGATGGCTATATTCCGCCAGCAAATGTCAATTTGACTCTATAACATTTAATTTTCTGCGAATTAAAAATAACTTAGTAATAACGGAAACATAGCATGTGTAAACATTTCATCTTTGTAAGACTATTGAATACAAAGCGTGCATAATCTGCATAATTATTTAAAGAGTATCAAAAGACGTGATATAACTATTATGAGCAATCAAAATTTCATAGAGAGCAGAAAGCGTATCAAAAGTTCATGCTCTTAGGAAATGAAATTCAGAACGTCGTAATTTATTTTTATTTTATTTATTATTCCTCTAGTAGCACGCAAAGCTATGAATAATAACAACCCTTAATAGCGATGTCCTTGAGTTCTATGGACAAGGGCAGAATGGCGCAGCAGTTTTCGGTGATATTTTAACCGATGCGATTACTATTTGCAGAATAAATAAAAAATATTTGTCAATTAAAGAAATTGAATTTTTTTTTTATAATTTTCGATGAAAAATGTATTCATATAACTGATTTAAGTTAATAAACATTCACCCCCGTATACACAACAGCAAAAAATTCCGGATCAAATTCCGGCAAAATGTACCGACACCTAGTGTTCCAGTACTTTTGCTGTAAAATCCATTTTATTAATAAAATTTTACAGAATAAAAAATATCTGATGTATCGCAATTTTTACAATAATATTTATTTAAAAATAATTGAATCACTAGTTAAATAATCATTACTTTAAAATATACGCTATAAAGCTTAGCCGCGAAATTAATTTTCGGATGATGCACCAATGGTGCTGGTACTTTTTACCGTACTAAGATTCGAATTTTTTACAGTGTCTATTACCGTTAAAGCTCGAAAACCATCATTATGCAAAATGCCTGGCAAATCTGTAAACTTTATAGGGTGATACATGAAAGTGAGAAAACAAGAGTTTTTCTCATTTTAGTTAAGGACACATTCATTGCAAATCTAGAAAGTTTGCTTTTTCTCTTGCTATCAACTAATTAGCTAATTTGATTGCTTGATTGTTACAGCTTGGTTCTTAGAACATCGAAAAAAAAAACAAATTAAATTACACTTTCTGAAATTCCGGATCAAATTCCGGCAAAAAGTACCGACACTCAAGGTGCCGGTACTTTTTATCTTACTGTTTACAGTGTTTACCGTGTTAGTGTTTACCATGCAATGCATTTTTACCAGAGCATGTTACAGAACAAAAAATCGGTACAGTAATTACTACTGCAAAATCACACTAATTAGATAAATATTACTGTCAAAGTTACAGTATAATATTTTACAGTGAAAAAGAAATTTAAAGCAAAAAGGGATTTTACGGTAAAATTAAATTTACGGATGACGCACAAAGGCGACAGGTACTTATTACAGTAATAAGATCCGGCATGTATTACCTCTACAGCTCGAAAACAATCACTATGCAAAATACCTAGCAAATCAGCAGACTTACTAGGATGGCTCGTTAAAGTGCGGAAACAAGTGTTTTTCTCATTTTACTTAGGCTAAGGCGAATATTAACGGCTATCTTATCGTTAAAGCTCAGAAGTTTGCTTTTCTCTTTCTACCAAGCAAATTGTTGATTTGATTGTTCTTAATTAGCCTGATACTTGAAACACAGAGAAAATAAATTATATTTTGTTAATTTCATTAATTGTAATGGTATTTCAAACAGTTTAATTCTTTGCACTAAAGTTTTTAATTGATTGACGATTGATTCTATTAACTAATTTGTTGATTGTTAGGTTGTATTAACCTGATTATTCAGACACCGAAAAATCAATAAATAGGATTATGTTTATTTAAGTGTGTGGAAATGATGCAGTTCCTCTACGATAGATCTTATTTCATTTTAAAGAGGAGTCTAGTAAGAAATATACTGATTATCTAGGCAGTTCGCTGATTAACTCAGTTTAATTTGGGAGATAAAACAATTTTCGGCACTTTAAGGACCACCCTAAATAATTTGTGAAATAACTGATATCTATACTTCGGTAAAATATGTATACTTTCAGTTTTAAAAAAAATCTTGTTTTTTTAATATAAATTACATTCTCAATATTTACAGCTAACCTTTAGATTCTAACAATTCTAATAAAAGTTTGATATCTATTCCAGTTTTATTCGATAGGCTTTTTAATAACTTTAAAAAAAATTGTTTTGTTGTTCTTTTATAGAGGAAAGATGAATTTTATGTAATAGTTCCCAAATCTGCGACACCCCTTTTGTTTCCGAGGTGGACTCAACCAAAATGAATTCTAAACGAATGTGAAGGTTTTGTGAAGAAGGCAGTGATAAACATCTATTGGTTATAAATAGCGTGAAGTCTTCTATAAATCTTCTATTGGCTAAAGGAATTGCTCAAGTTGTACGTATAGTCAATTTTTAGAAAGTGTTTCTTCAAAAAAAAAACCTAGCTCTTCACTCTTATTTTAATAAAATGATTTCTTTAATTGAAGATGATTTAATTTAATAAAAGAAAAACCACGAAAATCTACCTCCTTAGTTTGATCATGAAGCGAGATTCGAAATGCACATATTATGTAAGAAATCTGATATTATTAAACGTAGAGAAATCATCAAGAGCACCTAATTCTAAAGGAACGGAATACTGAAGAAACCCTGGACCCATCCTGGGCCGTCACGTCACTGATGAAAATATCGAATTATCTTCCACTAGGAATATGTTGTGTTTGACAGCATTAAAATAATTGAAAGAATCGGTGTATTTGTCTAAAATGGATCGCAAAGTTTCGGTGTTAACATGAATGCACATCTTCAATCGATTATTTTCATACCCCCTCCCCCCAAAAAATAATCATGTGATATGAAGTATTCAAAAAAAAAGATCTGTGATATAGAATCTTTTTCAAATATCCACATGGAATATGGAATTTTTACTTGTGTGTTTAAGACGACGATGTAAGCTTTGGTCTGAACGCATGATTACAGCAATGTTTTTGCAACAGAGATCGGTGTTTTAAATTGATGCGTTTTTTAACACGGAAATCTCTTTAAAAATTGGCAAACAAACAAAAAAATTGATAGATAGTTATAGAGTTCTAAAAATATCTGGTTAACATGAATTGAAAAACAGTACTATGATATAAATAACGAGATCAAGAAAAAAAATAAAAAAAACGAGACAAGTTTTGGAACGTTGAAGAATGAGTTTGTTTTATTAACATTAGTTTTCGTGTATTTAAGGTTTACATAAACTCACTGTTAAGGATATTTAGATTTATTTTTGAAAAGTTTATACTTATCTGTTACGGGTGTTTCAATTTAATCTTTGCTTTGATGTGTGGTTGTTTTGCCAAGTAAATGTTTTATTTATCTATTTATTTATTTTTTATTTATAAAAAACTGTTTCTTCAGTATAGCTTGATTCGTTACAATAGATAGATAAATAAAGGAAGAAATAAACAAACAAGCAAGAAAATAAACAAACAAGCAAATAAAAAAATAAAAATAATTAACTTTCTTAAGTATTATTATTTTATTGAACATTAGTCAATTGGGTATAATATGAAAAAAGCACAACTACTTCCACTTACTAGGAATAACATTTACCTTTTAGTTTAATTAATAAACTGAGTTTTAAATATGCTTACTAAATTCATAAACTTCGGTAAAACAACAATATAAATTATTTCCAAAGGAACTAGACTAATACAATTCCAACCTGGCGAGTAGCGACTTATAACAAGACACTCGTTTGATGCTTTTACTTGATGATAGAAATCAGGTTCGCAGAAAATGCTGTTTACTAGTTAAATTTAGTAGGAATAACACGATCTGTGACGTAGGCTATAGTATACCCAATTGGTATGAGTTAAAAAAAAAGTTATTTTCTCAACTATTTCTAGCATTTTTGTAGTCTGCCCAAGAAAGGTAAAAAAAATGTGACATGTAGTGTTCCCAAAATGCTCCAAACAGAAATAGCGTGTACGACTGTGCATCTTAAATGAAGCCAATTTCGGTTAGATTATAAGCATAATTTCGATTGTGTAACACGAATGGAAGTTTTATAGTCGCAATATGAATTTTGAAATATTTTTAACACAGGAATTTACTTAGTTCACGAGCAGTATAAATGCTTTTGTTCTCTACCTATTTAATTTTAAAGCAATATCTCAAAGCAATATATTTTTGATTATTTGCTAGAAAATGTGTTTAAAGTATCAATAATTATTTCATTGCAACAACCTAACAAAACCAAACAAAATGAATCGAAATATCTAACGTATAGCTAATTTTTTAATACTACTTAAATTTTTTCTTAAGAGAACCTAACAAATCGAAAAATAACTATATTTTCAATGGATAGAGAAATTCTCAAGTTTATGGTGCCACATAAGAGAAATAAATATGAATATTATATTATATTTAAAACTAAAACTAAACTAATTTAATTCAGTTTAACTTAATTAGATTAACTTAATTTTTGTATTTTAGCCCTTTGCGGTTGTCCTTGATTTTGAAGCAACATTACTGGTTTATAGGTTGTCTGAATTTGCTTTAGAGTGATGCAATGTTTTCCAAAACTACTTTTGTGAATAAAAAAATTCTCATAAGAATTTTTTTTTTAAAGAAAAGTGGAAAAGGAGAAAAAAAAGTGAAATTAAATTCTTCATAGGACAGGCGAATTGATACATGAACTTCTTTAGCAGAAATCGTTTTCCAAAGAATTAAAAAAACAAAAACAAAATAAAAATAGCGCATGTTCGAGACTAACACAACTGACGATTTATTTTGAGAATCGCTTTGAAAAATGTGAATTTGGAATCAATTTTTTTAAATTTTGGGTTTTTAGACGGATGCAAGTGTAACCCCCTTGCGGTTGTCCTACATTAACTGTTTATAGTTCCGCTAAGTTAGTCATAGACGAATCGAAAAATTCTCAATGTGAATATTTTACACAAGAAAGTTTTTTTTTTAAAGAAAAGGGAAGAAAAAAAAATTAAATCTTTCTTTGGTCTGGCTTTTTTATGCGAAATTCCTAGCAAAAATCGTTCACCAAAGAATTTCAAAGAAAAAGCGTACTTCCGAGACCTACATTAACGCACATTTAATTTCCAGAATTGCTGTGAAAATGTGGCAACACACAAATGTGAGGATGTCGGAAAGCCGATTGATGATGTCATTTCATAGCTGAGAGGGCGTGGTGGTCGGTAAAAACAAATGAGAAAAGATCCAAACCACTGACACGCCCATATGCGACAAAACGTCGCCACGGCACATATGAATATTCTTTTTATTTTATTTATTATTCTCATTGTTTTACCTGGTGGGTTCACTTAAGTGAGGAGTTTAGCCTTCTTTTATGCAGTACTGCAGATAGAGATGATCTTTATCGCACTCAGTCGAGCCGAGCGCAAAAATATTTCCTACTCGCTGAGTTGTGATAACTCATGTCAACGAAATAGTTGTCAAACGTTTCATATTTTGTGAGTTACGTGAATGAAATTTCGAGTATTTTTTACTTTATTAGATATGATTTTAGCCTCTTTTTCTCTGAACTCTTTTCATAAGGCAAAAGTTTCGGGTTAATTTTTTAATTTTACTTAACTTTTTGTAGTTAGGACCTTGTAGAAAGGTTGCGTTAAAATAGTCTTAGAAATGGAGAATGATTAATTAAAAAAAAGAAAAAAGAAATTCACTTAGCGTATTACTTAAGATTAATTGGGTATTTAAGACCATCATTTTTGTTGGGAAGGGGGGGGGAGTTTAAAGATTTTGCCCACTGTAAAGAAAAGGCCATAGACGGGAACTTCTGTACTCATGAATCACCGAATTTATAAATTCTGTGTTTATAAATATACATAAACTCTTCCAGAAATGATTTAATAAACGAACGCGTAACGAAAATAATCATGACCCCACGCAAACTTTTACTATATATATCATGTTTTTCTTCATTTTCTATGCACGCCTTAATACTAGAAAACATTTTGCGTTTTCATTATCTCCTGAACCGAGTTTTTTTTTTTAACTGTACTAGAAATACGATTTTAAAATTAAATGTACATAATTATGCTGTAAAAAATTCCACATCAAATTACTGTAAAAAATGCTGCTTCCTGAGTACAGCATCCGTAATACCCACTTAACCGTAAAATTCATTTTTATCCTAAAATTTTATACCGTAATTTGATTTTGATTTGATTACCGTAATAAAAGTGATTTTACCATACTCAGTGATTTTACTCAGTGATTTTATCATAAATATTACTGTAAGAATTACGGTATATCCGATTTTTTTGTTCCGCAAAATTTTACGGTAAGAAAGTACTGGCACCTTGAGGTACCTTTTACGTAATTTGATTCAGAATTTTTTACAATGTTTTTTTAAAAGAAATGTTGACTTTAATTTTTTAAAATTAAGTTTTTCTTTCTGAGCTAAAAACTAAATTTCACATGCTTCAAAAATTTATACATTTTTGTACTTTTATACATATTGTATTTGATATTTCCATAGACTGAATGTCAAAATTATATTTTTAAAGCACGTACCATAGATAACCTTGCAATTTACCTTTATTAAGTAACATTTATTAAAGATTTTATTTGACTCTTTATGGGGCCATAAGTCCTTTCTTCACTGACGACTCCGCTGTTCTTTATTGATAAAACCAAGATAATATCAATACATGGCAACTTGTTAGTCACGTCTTGAACATGTCATCTATGAAAGGATAAACTGCCACTCCTAGTAGAGTTTAAACCAGGACACAGATTTACCTAAATGACTTTTCACTTTATGAAAAGCTCTTCACAGTATGGCGACGACTTACTGCAATCTCTAAGTGCGAAATGTATTTAAAAAGTCAATTTCGGCGCATTGTGGGAAGGACCTACCAGAGATTTGTGCAAATTGGACAAGCAAAAAAGATAGTCACCCTGTCTATCAAATTGTTTTCTGTGTCTTTTATGGCAGAATCTTGTCGCATATATTGGCTTCCACTCAGTGCACAAGAATTCTTTTTCTAGCTTTGTTTGGCGAAGTCATTTTCCTGTAGATGTCTTTACTAGAATTTTTGTCAGTTTACAATAAAAACAAATCTTTTTAGTGGATTGTGAGATTGAAAACGCTTAGAGTGTCAAATATCATGCTGTTAACTGACCATAGATTCAAATGGGGAGTTTAAGGGGTTATGGCTGGATTAAAGAACACCCCGCTATTTTTTAACAATTCTACACTTACGCGCACAGTTAGAAAAGGATTGGCATACAACGCACTTACCTCTGAGGATTTTCCAACTTTATATAAATTGGATTAATGCAGGTTTGTATGGCACAAGGTTAAAGTGATCACGCTGTGTTTACCAATTGCCTATTATAAAACACCTATAGAAAGTAGTTAATTCTATAGCCTTTCTGCTTAACTTATTTAAAAATTTGTAAATAGGCTTTGATTTCAAAGGCAGATTTGATTGTTAGAGTTTTAGAGAGAGTATAAGGGCACAAAAGCTGCAAAGTAATTCTGTGCCATGCTCTAAAGTAAAAATCACACTACTCTTGAATTACATATTCAAGGTAGCAAAATCGAATAAAATTGCAAATTTTAGAGCAAATATTTTGCAAATACTACTCTTTTTCTTTTCTTTTTAAGTAAAATGAAATTTTAAAATAATCAATTATTATAAAATCCAGTATAAAATATCATTGAACTGTAGATACGGCAGTAAAATTTACTATTTTCTAATATTTTTTTTTTTGTTTCTCATTTTCGCTAGCATGTAAAAATGCTCTCTTATTTACAAAGACCTAATTACTATTATTTTTTTAAAGTATTTATTGCTTGTTTTTAAATTAGGGAACATAATAGTTTATACCAAAGTTTGATAGTACATCTTAAATCAATAAAAAATGGGAGAATATAAAAATTTAAATTTTTTTTTTTTGCAGGTAAAAAGTGATCAAATCTTTGATCAAAAGTGGATGATAAAGGAACACCGTCAAATGTTGAGAACGCTATAATACGCAGAATGCTTCTTCCCAAAATCTGATGCAGAGATGCGCTCTTAGAAGAAATTAAAGAAATGGAAAACATCATATAGATGGTGGATTGTAGAAGAAAATAATTTATGTAAATAAAATCATTATTTGTATAGTTGACAATTTATGTGAGAAAAATAACGGAATATACTAAGTGACTCAAAACAATATTTCAAAATTTGATGCACAATGACATCAAACGATAATTTAGGTTAATTTTACATGTTTTAGAAACAAGTTAGGTTTTTTTATTGGAGCAAAAATACTTTTTTTAATTTTTTTTTTTTTAAATTTTTTAAAGAAATTCGGTCGGACTCTCTATAATATGCCCATAATCCCGGGACAACTTTCCCTCTCAGCCATTGAGTCAAACACAATATGGATGAAAATATTTCAATATATAAGATATACGGTAGAGAACAATACACAAACAATAAACAATTACCTTGATCTAGTCTTAGAAATCGAACTTAGAAACGAACTTAGGAATCGAACTTAGATCAAGTTTGAAAGTATTACAGTAATAAATAAATATCCTTGTTAGATATTTTAACGTTAAAGACATTATCTCACAACACAGAAAGTCTACTATTTTTAATTAAAACTTTCAACAACAACAAAAAATCTCAATAAGCTTTCACATTTCTTTCTTGATGGGCTAAGAAGCTGGAGGGTTTATTACAGTAATCAGTACAGTAATTTGTGAATAATTTTGAACCGGATTTAGTTTGAATACATTACGGATAAAAACTCATGTATATATTACATATATGTGAACTGTGTGCACATACTATATGCTTTTATCGTCTAACTTAAGCGACAACAAGTAACATAGGCATGTATTTCTTTTTATTTATTTACTTATTGTTACAGCATGCATTTGCATGCTTTTGTGTTTAATTAAGGCTTATAAGCCTTTTGTCGGTCTGATCCAATTGGTCACCCACCCGCACACTGACCACAGCTAGTGATGCTTGACTTCGGTGATCTGCTGGGAACCGAGTCTTAACGATCAGTCCACTGCGGGTCAGTACAATTCAGAGAAGAACAGCATTATATATTATGTCGTATCAAATTAGTGTGCTCGATGCTAATAATGGCCTATAAACACCATTGTTAAATAATAAAAGAGACAGCACAATTTAGAGAAAGTCCATTGTTAACATGGGATTCGAACCCACAACCTTCATAGTACAGAGCGTTTGGCAAGCGATAACGCATAGAAAGGCAGCCTTGTGATATGTCTGTAAGGAATTGTACTTTAATTGTACGGAAGAAAATTTCTTCAATAAAAAAATAATAATCTTTTTTTAATGTTTAGAGAATTTTTTTCCTTGAAAAATTTTATGTTGTTGTTGTTAATCCACGTCACACTAGAGCTGCACAATGGGCTATTGGCGACGGTCTGGGAAACATCCCGGAGGATGATCCGAAGACATGCCATCACAATTTTGATTCTCTGCGGAGGGGATGGAACCCCCGCTTCGGTAGCGCGACGACCTGCACGCGAAGTCGAGCACTTTACTGCAGAACAGTTTAACGAGGACCAATACCGCACACCCTCGGTCCCTACGCAGGCTGATCCAAGTGGTCACCCACCCGCACACTGACCGCAGCCAGTGATGCTTGACTTCAGTGATCTGCTGGGAACCGTGTCTTAACGATCAGTCCACTGCGGGACTGTGGAGCACTGAAGTGAAGCATCACTGGTTGCGGTCGGTAAGCGGGTGGGTGACCGCTTTGATTTACCTGCGCTGGGACCATGGGTGCGTGGTATCGGACTTCGTTAAACTGTTTTATCGTAAAGTGTTCGATTTCGGTTGCAAGTCATCGGGCTTCCAAAGTTGGGGACCTCTCGCTTTGACCCTCTGCAGAGGATCAAAATTGTGATGACATGACTTCGGATCATCTCCAGAGATGTTTCCCATTCCGTCGCCAATAGCTCATAGTGCAGCTCTAGTGCTACGTAAAAGTACCTAAGTACCTGAAAGTAATAATAACTTTTATTAAAGATTTAATAATAATTTTTTCCCCTTCTTCGTGAGGGTTTTGAGAAGTTACGTCCTTTTTTAACGAAATTTTATGTTTAGTTGATCAGATGTTCGTTAAATGCATATCGAATTTATGAACATTTATAGGAACCTTACGCACTGTAAAAAACACCGAATTAAATTCCGGTAAAATTACGCTGAGCGGAGCATCTGTAAAATCCATATTACGGTAAAATTTTGTGCCTTAATTTTTACAGTGATATTTACATAATTTCAAAGATTTAGTGATTATGCGGTATATATTACAGTAAAGATTATTGCGAAAATTACGGTATATTAATTATTTAATACATAAAATTTTGCGGCAACGATGCATTTTATGGCAAAAAGTAATGGCATTCAGGACTATATACCGGAAATTTAGTACAGTAGCATAGTTTTTGATATAATTACTTGCCTCGATCTTCTGGTGCATCGAATCATAGAATATTCATTATATCAGAAGGATGCTATTGCCACTGTCCAATACCGGGGTGTCAACGGACTCTTAATAAGTGGGCGCAATTTTTACGGAAATCGTTTTATGTTTAAGCGATTTCATGTATAATTAAAGGGAAGTGCACTGAATACATAATAGATTTAACGCTGTTTTTCGAAGCACTGTTGCCAAGGAAAATAAGAAAACCACAGTTTAATTGCATTACACTTGAAGCGATGTGATGATTTTAAACTATATATAAATGAAATTGCCGAGAAGAATTATGTGGGCTTTAGAACAGACAAATAACTTAAATATCTTAAGAGTTATTAAATTTTTTTAAAAATTGCCAATTTGGTCAAATTTTTCTAACTAGACGAAACTTATCAAAATCTCTGCTTTATTCACGATTTTTGCAATTTCTTATGAGTCCAAGTAATGCAGCATTGGAGTAAATTTTTAAATATTTAAAAATTAGACCACAAATGCTTTTCATTTTCGCAAAACTGTGGCTTTTCTAAATACTTGTGTTTTGCGCCATTTGCAAAATAAGAGCTGACGCCGCTAGTTTAGATTGACCTAACAGTTATGAGTAACAGTTGCTAACTCACAGCAGCTATGAAAATGGCATATTATTCGCAAAAAAGCATCATTTCATATGACGACGGAGCCTTTGAAAAACACTCTTAATCATTTTTATAGAAACAATAGAGTAATACAGCAATTGATATAATTTCCTCAAACTTCTATTGAGTCGAACCATTAATCTTTTGAATCACGGATCACGGTACTCGTGACACTTTCTACCCCCGGCGAGTCAGCGGGCACTTTGTGTATGCATCATAATAATTTTGTTTTACGTTCTCGTAGTACATCTATGGAGGACAGTTGCCTAAATCGTACCCCTTCTTATTACTAATTAATTTTACACTTAATACTAGAGGAAAAAATTACTAAGTGATCCACGTAATCTATACAGATGGGTCAAGCTCCATGCAGAAGAAGCAACCAATTTTGAACAATTGTATTGAGGTGCTGATCATACTTCTGCTAAAGGGATAAAGCTTCTTAAGACTTTTCAAGACTAGGCAATGAGAAACATTACCGGAAGAGTTGAAACTACCCCTGTGTTGCCCTTACAGTTTTAAGCCAAAACTAATCCCGTGATTAATGTGGTAGAAAGACGTGCTACTGTTGTTGGCGTAGGCCATTAAGGCAAGGACTGCGATTGTTCTTGCTTTCCAGTGGCACCGAGAATTCGACTACTGTCGCACTCATGCGGCACACCCCTTTATATGGAACCATTCCTTCATATACAGATCGTAACTTTGACCTGAACCAGAGAACGATCAATCTCCAATTCAGTGCCCTCTGAAGTATAATTTGTTATAGCAGCAAGGAGAACTTTGCAATCCGACAGATTTAACGTACACCAGTCACCATTTACAACAAGAGGAGTCTTTGGCCAGCTGGATTCGAAATCCGATTCCCCCTCTTGGATTTACGTGTGTCCAGCAACCTGCCAACCAGGTTTCCCAACTCCAGACGTGCTACTATATTATATAATAAGCTAATCAGAATCACAAATAATAAATTACCAGTTGATTTACTTTTGTTCAAACCCGTTCCACTATATGGAACTCGATGTGAGGATATGGAGCGATATGGTGTGCGATATGGAACTCGATGTTAACTCAGAAAATTAGAAAGTCAAAGGTTTCTATCGCTTTGGCTGCTCCAAAGTCGATCGCTTAGGGGACCATCCACAACTGTCTCTTTGATAACCAGCTTTGTCAACTTTTAAAATTATCTTGTGCACTATGTAAACTTACTGTATTTAATTATGGCAGAACAGTATTTGAATACTCTAATTTTTCAATTTCACGTCCAATCCTTACAACTCAATTAGTTTTAAATAACAGATAAACAGATTTTTATCATCGTAGATTTTGCCCGCTGCGAAGTACTTTCAATTTAATTTCAATTATAATTTGATAACAATTTTAGTTCCGCAGTTGACTGATCGTTACGACACGGTTCTCAGTTAATTACGTAATTCAAGCCTCCATGGCTGAGGTCAGTGTTCGAGTGGGTGACCACATAGATCATCCTGCGAAAGAACCGAGGGTACATGGTATTTGTCCTCGTTAAACTGTTCTATTTTAAAGTGCTCGCAGGTCGTCGGGCTACCAAAGCGGGGGAGATATTCGCAACGCAGAGGATAAAAACTGTGATGGCATGTCTTCGGACCATCCTCAAAGATGTTAGCAAGTCAGTCGCAAATAGCCCATTGTAAATCTCTAGTGCTCGTGATACTTTCAAGGTTTTCTATGTATTGAATTTCATTAGTAATTTCAAATCCATCCGTCAGACATTAAATTGAAAAGCCACCGTAGGTATGATTTCGTGACCTTTCATCATAGTAGGCAGCAGAATTATTAAAATTATTCCAATCGCTGTCATGAGATAGGACAGAAAACTCATATCAATGCTTATATCAGTGCTGCACTATTTCCTCACGCACCTCTCGAGCCGTAACTTGAGTATCTTACAATATGTATGCTATTGCTCGAAAAAGGCAAGCTCCGTCAGCAATAACTGGTAAGTCAGTATGCGGTACAGTATGCAGCATCGTTTAAAAATTTTTCAGTCATTTTAGAAAAGATCAAAAATGAAGCTAAATAATTACAATACCCTGAATAACTTCTGCTCTAATGATCGGATCATCACGTTCTAGGACTCATTCTTAATGGTTTGAACGGGTGACCTCAAATAAGCTAATTAATAAGTATAGACGATATTTTAAGATTATCTTGAGTTGCAAGCTGGCAAATCAGTAATATTAAAAAATAGTTTACTTTATATCATGAGCGGAGTTGAACTGCCGACCCAATTCTGAGTTTAATACTATCAACGTTCAACTTCGTGGCCTTGTAATTTTGATCCCAACCTAGAAGACAAAAATACTCCTGGATTAAGCATTGGGTAAAACTAATCTTCGTGGAGGACTTTTGTCGGAATGAACCAGCATTTATGTTTCATGGAGAGCAAAATCACGAAAAACCGACGGCAGGGACTTAAATCTCACTACAGGGAGACTCTAACTCATAATCCATCTCTCACTGAGGATATTTTAAGTCAGCACTGTGGTTGGTGCGAGCCTAGAGCAGAATTCGTAGCAACTGGCCACAGCAGGATTTCGAATCTAGATTACCTCATTAGGAGGCGAACAATCTATCCCTTGAGCTGCAGTGGCTCATCATAAAATATTTGGTAAATCCAACGGAAAACTCTTTCTTTAGGATGTAGCATGAGAACCGGAGTCCTCAGAGTTAGAACAGTTAGATCCACAGCGTCTTCAAACGCATGTAAAATGCGTAAATAAAAAAATAAGAAAGGATCACTCTGAATAACTTTTGATCTAATGATCGGATCTTCACCTTCTAGAACTCAATGTTAATGGTTCAAGAGTGGGACCACAAATTAATTAGTGCAGCCGATATTTTAAGTATAGAAATCAGACACAAAGCATACTTTCTCTGAATAAACATACCTTTTCTTCAACGGATTCGTATTTTTGTCCCATAAAAAATATGGGGCAGCCACAATCTGGAAAGTATGGCCCCAATAGTTTGGTCAAATTTTGGACCTCTTAATGTTAATTTAAGAAATGAAAATTTTTGCACAAAATTATAAAATTCGATCGTCTAAAGATAATTCCATGCAGTAACAAATTTTCGAAAATATTTATTGTTTTTTATAATTTTATTTCATAATAATCTAACAAAAATGAATTGTAAAGCATAAAATGTTTTTGCATCACATTATAGTTTGTAAATTTACATGGCAAAATACAAAATGTGAGCGAAATCGATCGAATATTCCTGAAAAATTGAATATTAAAAAAGTCGTAGATTTAAAATTCGATTTTTCACGGATTATTGAAACGATTTTCGTTGAATTTTGTCTCCCACAGACCGGCAATCCTCTACACAAGATGCGAAAAAGGTCAAATAAAGAAAGACGGAAAAATATCAAAGCAAAAAATATTAACAAACAAATTAGTAGATTCAAATATATTTTATCTTAAGACCGTCATTGAACAGTCGACCCAATTTTTGGGTTTACGACTACTAATGTTCAACTCCGTAGCCATGTAATTTTGAACCCAATCCAGAAGACAAGGAAACTCCTGAATCAGTACCTCCAGATGCATTGATTTGTTATGAGAACATGGAGGACTTTGCGACTCGACAGATTTAACGTGCATCAGTCGAAATTTCAATCTTCGGCCAAATCAGTCGAAAATCAATCTTTGGCCGGCCAGAAATAGAACCCACGAACTCTTGGACATGGGCCCAGAGCCCTACCAACCAGTCTATCCCGGCCCATTCAAATATATATACATATTTTTTTATAACCATCGTTGAACAGCCGACCCAATTTGTGGGTTTACGACTACTAATGTTCAACTCCATAGCCCTGTAATTTTGAACCCAATCCAGAAGGCAAGGGAGCTTCCGGATCGAGTATTGGGACAAATTTGTCTTTGTGGAGGACAGCTAACCCGCATTTGCCTTACATGGAGAGGAAGAGCACAAGTACCTCCTACGGTTAGCTTGACGGCAAAGGGACTCTAACCCATGATCCGTTTACCACTGAGAATATTTTGCGTCAGCACTGTGGTCGATGCGAGCCGGAAAAAGAATTCGTATCGACCAGCCATCGCCGGGATGGAACCCAGGTTCACCTCATTGGAAGGCGAACGCTCTATCCCCTGAGCCATCGCGGCTATTTAAATATATTTAATATATTTGTGAGTGGCTCTTATTTAGCGAGATCTTTTTCGTGATCTCTGAAAGATATCACTTGAAAACAGCACTCGAGATGACACCAAATTATGACGCTAAATTTTATTTATCGATCCGATTTTCATGATACCAACACAAGTGGTATTTCAGGACCAAAAAAAAAAAAATAACACTGAGTAAAATAGAAATAGTCTGCGAGAAATCACGTACCTTCGATAACATATTGAAGTCAATGAAGGTAACCCCTAAGATCGACCAACCTCCATTAGCGACCACTCTACTGTGGAACTGAAAGTGGTCGCTTCTGAGAGGTTTCACTGTATTTGAAATAATCTACGGCTACAAAAAGTTAATTCAACAATAAAAATATGTGACAAAATTTTAATCAAATATAATGACTTTAACCTTTTACACTCCCCAAATATTAATATTTGGGGAGGTAAAATACATTTAATATACACATAACAACTTTGAAATATGTGAATTGTTATGGAACTCTCCTTCCACATTAACTTTTACAGCACAAATTGATGGAATCTGAAGGATCAAAATTTTGAACGGAGAAATTTTTAAAATAATGAATTACATTTAAGTGTCGAAATAATTAATAATGATTTTAATTGTTAAATAATTAATTTTAATTGTAGAAATTTTTAATGAAAATTATGTTTCTCAGAGTCTTTTTCTACATTGATATATTTTTATCATTAGAAGGTTTTTTAAAAAAGCGATGGAAAAAAGTGACCGTTTGTTTAGTTGATTTAAGTCACAATTTTTTTTTATTTGACTCGTCTCGTAGCGAGTGGTTATTTTCGATACAAAACCATACTCAAAAATGTTCTTTCGCTAAATTAACATTAACTTTAAAGTAACATTATTATCTACTTTTTATTTTTAACGAGTTTGGATTCTTATTAATCCGGATGGGTCTACACAATATTCAAATATGTATAAATTAAATGATTCACAAAATATTCAAGTTGGCCGCAATTTGGAAAAATTGAGTCCTAATATTTTACTTGTAAATTTTTTAAACAATCAAAAGAAAAAAAAATTGCATTATGTAATATTTTTTTGCACACTGTAAATTTTTTCTTTTGCACACTATTTGCATACTAAAATTGACTATCTGACGATAATTGCATGCGAAATTAATTTTCAATAATTTTCCATTTAGTGATAGTCGAAATAAGTTTTTATTTAATAATAATCATTTTTTAAAAATTGCTTCATTTAGGCATCTTTTTAAAGAATGTTATTAAAAAGTATAAAAAAAAAAAAAAAAAAANAAAAAAAAAAAAAAAAAAAAAAAAAAAAAAAAAAAAATGGAGCTCAATTGGGAGAATATTTTTTGAGTCATCAAGTTTTTAAAAAAAATCGCATATTTAAAGTTGTATTTCTGAAGAACCATATTCAACCAATTTCTAAATTTTGTCTCGCCGGAAATTAAGGTTTACATTTAAAAATATTATTCAGATTAAAAAATAATTTTGATTTTTAAAAACATTTCCTAAATGACTAAATAATGTAGAATATTAATAGTATACAAAGTTATAGATAATATGCCATTAAAAAAATAGGAAATTGAAAATAATATTTTAAGTAAAAAATTGTGTTGGAATAAAAATATTATTGAAATTCATTTAATATTTAAATTGAAGTAATATTTAATGTAATTGAAAAATAATATTCCAACTAAAAAGTAATGTATAAATTATAAAATAATACATAAATTAAAAAATATTATATAAAATAAATATTAAACTATTAATTTAAAAAATAATTATAAATTTAAAATTATTTTAATTTAAAGAGCATTTCAAAGTAAAACAAAAATATATAACTTAAAAAGTTCGTTAAGTTAAAATATTGGTTAACCTATTGTACTTCAATAAAAATAAAATATTATTGAAATCGAAACATGCTTTATTAAGTCATTTTAAAGTAGATTTTTATTCGTTTAAATTTATATGCATATATAGTATATAACTAAATAAACCATCATGTAAAAATATAAGACTTAGTAATTTGAACTTTGTGATTGGAAGTTAGGCAACTATTATAAGAAATTTAGTTATGATGAATGATTTATGACGAATCATGACGACTGATTTCGGATGCTTCCAATTATGCAATTTAATTACGAATTAATTAATTTATTTTAGAATTTAGAATTTTTCTTACCTTTTTAATAGTGGAGAAGCAAATGAATATTTTAAGAAACTAAATGAGTGAAAAGTTTATTCTCGATTTTTCTCGAGTATATTTATGCAGTTCTCTTAATTTAGCATGGATGTAAAATATAGCTGGGGGAATAATTTCACTTTTGTATTGTGATCTTAATTTGCTTGATATAAATTTATCTCGAATAAAAAAAATCTTAATTTTATCTTCAATCGTGGAATTAGAATTTTTTCAAATTAACAATTTATTCTGATTTCTACTTTTAGGGTAAAAAAAAAAAAAAAAAAAAAAAAAAAAAAAAAAAAAANAAAAAAAAAAAAAAAAAAAAAAAAAAAAAACGAACTGAAGTTATAATTAATTCTAAGAACTATTGTAGGTTTAAATTTAAGGAAATTTAGTTTCTTTACATTTACTTTTTTTAGCTATTCTACTACTGATTCTACCACAGAGAAAGATAATTTTGTTCTGTTTTTTCATATCTTTTAAATACTTTGATTTTCTAAATATAAATCAGCGATTGAATGGAAAAGAACCGCCTGTAAAACAGGCTTTCAAAATTTTATTCAAGAAATAATTTTAAGATAGAGAGCTTTTATAACTTTTCAATTTGAATTAATTCTGCGAAAATGGGTCAGCAAAAATTGAATTTATAAAAACTGGAAAATGATTAAAATAATCTGCAAAAACTTAGACTTTTCTGTTTTTTTCCGCTATAAAAAAACAAAAAAAAAAGCAATATTTATTTCTTATTATTTCACTGAAAGCAAAGTGAGAAAGATGCCATCGTACAGCTTAAATTCAAATTTATAAAACAGATATTTTTATGAAAGATGACGCCACTACATCGATTCATTTTAAACACATTTCAGTGAAGCTTAAGTGCTTTAAAGTAGTGCTGCCATCTAGAGTATATGCACTCAAATATCTGTTCCGATATTGAAAAATATTACAAGTGTTAAGCGAATGCTCTTCAACGAAAAAATTTAATGTATTCGAAACAAATTTTTCCTGAACTAACGCTATAATTTAATAATGTGTAAATAAATACACCCATTTTATATTTAAAATACCAAAAGGATGAATTGATGAATATTCATTGATAAACACTTAAGATTTTAAAAAATGAGTTAATTACGACCTGATTAATTAAGTTTTTAATTGGCGAATTTAAACCGTTAAAAGCTTCAGTTATTTTAAATTTCTTTTACTGTCAGGGAGTTAAATAACTCTTGAAAAAACTAGAGCTTTAGTTTCGAAAGTTAAAGTTTTTGCATATCGTGAGAGTAAAGCAAACAGTGAATTTTGAAAACTTGATGCTGCCATCTATAGTATAAAAAGAAAGTCTTTTACATACTTGTGAAGTAGCCTGATCAGAGTTGAAATTTAAAAATCTTTTCAACTCTTTAATATTTCTTTTTTTTGCTTGCATAAAAGTGATGTACGTTGTCTTTATTATTGATGACAATGAGGCATTATGCTGACTGGTTATCGGGCCGTATGATTCGGCTGTATAATTTCGGTACGTTTAAGGTCGTCAAAATAATATAAACACTTCTATACTGAAACATTTATTTATATTTCTCAAGAAATACTAAAAAAATCTTTTTATATCTTCAGAAAATACTAAAAGAATCTTTTTATAACTTCAGAAAATATTAAAAGAATCTTTTTATAACTTTTTATAACATCATGCAATATCTCATACTTAAAAATAAAGTTTAAAGGTTGTAGAGGTTTGAGAAAGTTAAAGTTTAAAGCTCTTAGAGAGGACACCAATAAATTACTAGCGGAAAATAATGTTTTTGAACACCCTATGCCAAAAAAATGTATCAATAAAATTGAAATTCACATTTGTTATTATATGCAATGATTACACAAAATTTCGTAAGCCGAGCTTAAATATTTATGAAGATGTTAACCTTTTTTATAAAAAAACTGATTTTTTTGCTGTAACTTTGAAAATATTCAACAAAATTAAAAAAATTTTTTCGAAGACACCAAAAATAGATACAATATTTTTTATAAATTAAAATTAAAAAAAAAAAAAAAATAAAAAAATAAAAANCAAGAAAAAAAAAAGAAAAAAAAAAAAAAAAAAAAAAACAAATCGTTTAAAACCGTGCACAATTTAAGTACATAAAATAATTATTTTATACTGCGCATGTGCGGATATTTTTTTTAATTATTTATTTTTATTTATTTATTTTTTATTTACAATTTTGTAGTGAATTGTATTTGGCGAAATGAAAAAAGCCAGATTTGAATATCTTAAGAATTTAAAAAGTTTCAAGCAATTTTCAAAGTAGTTTTTGTACTGTTGTACAAAAACTACTGTAGTTTAAACTGTAGTTTTTGTACAGTTGAAAGCTCAAAATGACCTTCTACAAATATTATTTTGTATCATGAGACAGAATTAAATAACAAATGATAATACGTGAATGATAATATCTATATGTGATTTAATAAGGAAAGAAAACAGGCGAAAGAAAAGGATACTTGCATGGGCGAGGATCCCCTACAATGCCGGTTTATTTTTCATAAATCTTGTTTAATAGTACAAAGGAATGTGTATAAAACCCCTTATCATTTTGAGCTTTATTTTAAAAAGTACGAAAAATATTGCGAAAATTGTTAGAAACTTTTAAAAATTTTTAAGATATTCAATTCGAACTTTTTTTATTAGTATGTCAAATAGAATTAAGACAGTTATTATTTTTTTAAAAAATTTTTTTGCTCACATGTGTCGTAAAAATAAACTACTTTAATTACTCATATCTTGTGAAGTTTTAAACGGAATTTCTTAAAATCTCAGAGCAATAATTTTGCAATTAATTTTAAATTGCCCCCAAAATTTTGTATAATAATTTAATTGCATATTTTTAAAGTTATCACGAAAAAACGAAAGACGACAAAATTTTTGGTTTGTTTTATAAAATGTCCAGATCTCTATTAAAATTTAAGCTAGGGTCACGAAAATTAATTAATTTTGGTTATTATGTGAGATTATTGCATATAATAACCAAATAATTGTTACAAGTTATAATTTTTTGTTACATTTTTTGGCATAGCGTGTTCAAAAACACTATTTTGTGTTTGTAATTTATTGTCAGTCTCTCAGACCTCTAAAAGTTTTAAGCTTCATTGCTAAGTATGAGAAATATCATAACCTAAACACTTATAAAAGGATTCTTTATGTATTTTTTTAGAAAGTTAAAAAAATGCTTTAGCATAGAAATTTTTCCGGTATTTAGGCTAACTCCTGTTTATATCCTGTTTATATTATACTCCTGTTATATTCCTTTCATATAATCTTAAATTATCCTATAAGATGTTATAAGTATTTTGACTATTAAAAAAAATAAGGAAATGTCTAACATACATAAAAACTGTCGTCACGATTTCAATAGCTAGTTACGATTATCCACCTGCGCATTGTTTGTGTAGATTTATAAAAATCTTTCACAATTTTGGATGCATTTTTATTTCTTGCGGGGGAGTAGGAAATTAACGTTGAAAGAGTGCTCAGTATTATATAAAATTCAATTTAACATGTATATTCTAAATTCGATTTGTGAAATTTATTCTGTTACAAATGTACTGCTATTAATAGCAATGAGTGCCATTTTATGCTTTCTAGCAAGTTTTTATAAAATTAGAAGGGGTAAAAAACTGCCCCCGGGGCCACCCATGATTCCGATATTTGGAAGTCTACCCTTTTTAGGTTCAGAACCTCATAAAACTCTGAGCAAAATGAGGAAAAAGTACGGTGACATCATAGGGTAAGTTTATATTTAATTCCTTTAACTAAATTTAAGACTTTATTTTATGACATAATTCTAGGTCACCATTTTCATGGATTTTATGCAAGGAGTGGAGTAGCTTAGTTATCTATAAAAATGTAAAAAAATATATTATTTTTAATAAGAGTTAATATCTTATATTTACGAAATTTGTTTTTACTGTGATCGCATTAATTTTAGATAATTAATTTTAATTCTTAGGAATTAATTTTAATTATTTCACTTTGACAATCATTTTTGTTTGTCTTTCTTTCCAATTACAATTTTATTTTTGCTTCAAGTTTAATAAACTGCATTTGCTCATATTATTAGGATTAACCCACCCGACAGTTTGTACGGTGGTCAGGGAGCTGATATCATGTCAGAAAAGTTCCGGGTTCGCATACAGCTTTGGGCACGGATGTAAATTTTCTCTTTCTGTTCTGTCTTGCTTAGGTTGTTCGGGTGACGTTGATCCACCTATATGGTGACCATAAAAAAGAGAGATCAACAATTTCACCCGTTGAGTACCACGATGGCATATGGTGGCCAAATGTGGTGGGCATTGGAAATTAATAAAAAATAACACCAAACATGTAATTTGTACAATGCATCGAATTAGAGATAGCACAAGTGCCATTGAATTAGAGATAACAAATTAGTAACGAGTTAGGTCTACAGCTTCGGAGACCCATATTGACAATTCGATCTAATTTTGGACTTCACTGGCTACGTGCCACGACATAGAATTATCAATGGAACACATTTTCACATTTCCATTATCTATGGAACACCGAGACACATTTTCGAGTACCCAGCATTCACACCACATGGTCTGAAATTTGGAATGGTGTCAATTGAGGACAATCTAAGATCTGGTCTCTATATTCAAGAGGAACCGAAGCTGGCTGCCGCAATCTGTACTGACTTTTGATATTCTTTGAAAATCCATGGACACGCAAGCAACAACAACAACTGTCTACGTGCTATATGGCAGGCTATGTAGTATCGTACTCATTACGTGCATCACGATTACTCAATGTCACGTGTCATTTTTTTGTCAGGTCACTTGGTTTTCTTCCATAATTCATGGATTCTCGGTATATTGTAGAGTGGAAAATCCTAGTTATCTGAATATATTGCAAATTGAATGACCCAAGTGTTGAGAGCCCAGAATCTCTCCACGATTAAAGGAGACTAATTCACAAGTAAATGGCACTTCTGTATAAACAAAAATCTATGGACACGCAAGCATCAGCAACTGGCTACGTGCTATTTGGCAGGCTATATGGAATCGTACGTACTCTCATTGCGTTCACCACGATCTCTCAATGTCACATGTCATTTCTTGTCAAATCACTTGGCTTTCTTCCATAATCCGCCGATTCTCGGTATATTGTAGACTGGAAAAATCTAGCTATCTGAATGCATTGCAAATTGAATGACCCAAGGGTCAAGAGCTTAGAATCTCTTCCCTCTCAAAGACGACTAATTCACAAGCAAATGGCACTTCTGTGTAAACGAATTTTACAAATTTATGACTCATTTATTTTATTTCTTATACCGAAGTTTTAGCTAAAAACTTTCATTTTTTTCTGTATTTTTAGCGTATATTTAGGAACAAAGTATACCGTGGTTTTGAATGAATTCTCTGTGATGAAAGAGGTCTTTTCGAATTCAGCCAGCTTGGATAAGGCGTGCGAAATTTTTTCTCACGTTCCAAATTTCGGTGAGCTCATTTTATTCTTATCATTTTCCTTTATTAAAATTTTTTATAATTCGTATTATATAGTTGAAAATGAAGCCGATTTTTAGTAAATTATTTTGGAAAAAACTAAAAAATTTGTTGTCAACTCGGATTTAAAGTAAATATTTAAATTGTTAAAATTCCTTAGCTTTTTAAAAAAAAGTTCGATTAGAAATAATAGAATTCAGTGATAATTTCTAAATGTCATAATGTGTGACTATTTCAAATGGATATTTTTATAGAAAACTAAGACATTATTTGCTTATTTAGCCATTTAGTATGCTTATTTATATTTAGCACTAGCCGCCAACAGTGACCAGCTGGTCTGCCTTTTTGAATTAATAGAACTTCCAGTACTTCGAGATTTAATTTCATACAGTCAAAAACGAAGACAATATGTATCATATTGCAAAAGTGAGAGGGTATTTAATTATTATCTCTTACTTGATCTGATTTAGGCGTTTTGGTCCAATATTTCAGATTTGGCGAAAATTGGTATCGTGGTGAATTTGTTATTAAAATGTTCAGTACAAAATATGCTAACATTTTAAATAAAACAAAATATGCTTATTGGCTAAATGACGCTTTCGACGGATTAAAACAATACTGGTGAAATCAATTTGCTATTATTAATTATGCTAGAAATTAAAACATTTTGTTGCAATTCTATATATATATATATATATATATATAATGCTGGTTGAAAAAACAAAACAAAAAAAGCATATTTTTTTCAATGTTGTATTTAAAAAGCTAAAGTAGATTCGCTAAATGATTCGAGAAATATTAGTAATCTATACATAATAATAAACGCAGCTGTGTGTGTGTGTGTGTGTGTGTCTGTAATCACAATATATCGCCCCAGAAGCCTCGCCCGGGCACGAAACTCGGCCCATAATTGTGTTTTGACATAATGAAGAAGTATTTTTTTTCTTTTTCAAAAATTTTGATTAGTTATTTAGTTATCAGTCATTTTGTAAGTCTATGCTTTTCGTCTGCTTTTTCGTCTTCAAAGAGCCATATTCAAAAAACTATTAAAAAATGCATATACTTTTCCCCACTCTTATAAATGTATGCTAATGCGAACCTTACAATTGAAATATTAATTTTCGACAACTTAAACCAATAATATACGAAGGAATTAATAATTTAATTGTAAAGTTCGCATTAGTTTACATTTATTAAAGTGGAGAAAAGTTTAACTTTTGTATTAAAAATGTGGCAACATATTCGATACGTAAATAGAACGCTTCGCTTTGATATATTTGTCGCTGTTCATAATTGTTATAATAAGTTTTTCTTCTTCTTTCCACGCTCTTTTTTTTTTTTTCTTAAGCGAAGACGATAATTTTTATAGCGATATTGTAGTACTTTGTACAACTAAAAATTCTTTTCACAACACTTTAAAAATATTTACTTTATTTTCTTTATATATACAGAGAACAGTCGGCAAAGAATTCGATTAGGTTGAAAAACATTTCGCTAAAAAGGAACGAATTCCAAAAGAAAAAATAAACAACTTAAAGAATAAAAATGCTGATGCCAGCCAATTTTTTGAAAGTTAACTTAGAAATAACAAACCAAACGATGTTAAATAACAAACCAAACGATGTTAACAAAATGACGTAGAAAGCGCAACTAGATCAAAATTATACAAGCACAACTAGATCAAATTATAATACCTGAGTGCTTGACGTAACAGATATAGAAATAGAATTTGATACCATAAAAAATTATATAGAAATAGAAATTGATACCATAAAAAATTTATTCGTTTTCGTGTTCTTTTCATGTATTTAGCATTTTAGTTTTTTTTTTCTTAAGCGTTGTAGCTATATAATTTCAAACATCCTCAAGAGCTATAACACATCTGCAGCAGAACTGGATATGAAGACAAAATTGCTGGACAGGAACACTTTAATTGTCCACTAATCTTCAGATTTCCGGCCATGTTTTAAAAAACTTTATTTGTGAAAACCTTCAGCGTGGCGGACAGCTGGCCGCCTTAGGCGGCTAGTCTGTAATAAAAACAGCTGTGCTCTTAAGTTAACTCATTCCAAAGATATGAAGGAAAGTTTAATCCGTAAATTTCAACAAAGTAATTTATTCTTATTTATTTTTCTCTCTCAATATTTAGAATAAACTACAAGACTCCGGAAAGGGGTAATTGTTTTCAAACCGCCTCATAAATATTGGACACACGAAAAAAATCCTATCCAAATTCGTGCTCCCATTCTCAAGTTTGTAAGAAACATCCATACATTTCACACTGAACAGATCGCAACACACGGTTCCCAGTAGATCACCGAAATTAAGCATTACTGGCAGTGGTCAATAAGTAGTTGAGTGATCAATTTGATTAGACTGCGAAGGGAACGAGGGTGCGGGGTATCTGTCCACACTAAATTGTTCTACCGCAAGGGGCTTGATTTCGCTCGCAGGTTGTCGGGCTAACAAAGTTAGGGAGCTGTCCCTTCCACAAGGGATCAAAATTTACTTGACGCGTCTTCGGATCATCCTCAGGGGAGTTTTCGATACGGTCGCTAATAGTTCATTGTGCAGCTCTAATGTTAAGTAAATTAAGTATTACTACTACTGCGGAAGATCCATCCATCTCGTCCCATCCATCCGTCCCTTTCCATCTCGTCCAGGTAGAATCAGTCCGGCTTTTATTTTGGGATTCAAGGGAAGAAGACCAGGGTGCTACTCATGAACTGGTGCCTCACCATTGACCTGTTGCCAAAAGTTTGTTTCCCAGATCTTCTAATCTTTGGGGTCTTCTAATCTTTGCAAGAGTTCAAGTCATAATATACGATATGCTTCTTAATCAGCTTTTTCAAAGCGTCCCTTTTATACAGCACACGAACATTCCCAGATCTAATTCTCAAGTCCTTAATCAATCCATGTCGTCCAGGTAGAATCAGTCCGGCTTTTATTTTTGGGATTCATGGGAAGAAGACCAGGGTACTACTCATGATCTGGTGCCCTACCATTGACTTGTTATAATTGGGAGACCCTACCAATAGCTGAGCTTCAGCCGGCATAGCTCAGTGGGTCCTAAGGCCGGGAGAGCCTGGTTGGTAGAACGTTGGACTAGTGCTCCTCAGAACGTATTTTCGAATCCCATTGACCGAGGAATCCCCGTGTATTAAATGGTGATCGGTTCAATGAACAAGATCCTGTCTCAGTGGTGAAACGCATAATACATTTTGTTGTATGCAATTTATGTTTTGCAGTCACCGAGAAAGGTTTTTGTTTACACTCTTGATAAATAGAATATGAATTTGAAAAATACGTGTTTTCCTCACTTTCCCTCTTTCCATTATCATGGCTTCAAAATCACCGTATATATATATATATATGTAGGTTTCAATACCATAGTGTAACAACTGCGAACATTGCGTCATCCACCATCTTGTAATATTAAAGGAAGTTGCATCATCCTCTTGACATTGAGAGGCGCCAGCCAGACCAGAAGGGGAAGTCCCGAAGGGAAACTCCCGAATTTATAATTAACTCTTACTTTATACCATAGAACA